>NC_134411.1:79299381-79634381 GCF_038048845.1 Mixophyes fleayi | reverse complement strand
AAGGAGCACCAGTTACCATGGAATTCTGATGTGTAGCATCTTAAAAATTGCTCTAGGGTCTGGTTAACCCTTTCGGTTTGCCCGTTAGACTGAGGGTGGTATGCGGATGACAAGCTGACTTTAATTCTGAGTAGGGTACAGAAGGATCTCCAGAATTGTGCAATGAATTGTGATCCACGATCGGAAACGATATCAGAAGGAAGTCCATGGAGACGGAAAATATGTTGTATGAAGAGAATGGCTAGATCTCGATCAGTAGGAAGCCGGGTTAGTGGAATGAAATGTGCCATTTTGCTGAAGCGGTCTACCACGACCCAAATGGTATTGTGTCCCGCAGAAGGTGGAAAATCAACGATAAAGTCCATGGACAAATGTGTCCAAGGTTTTGCAGGTGCGGTCAACGGAACCAACTGACCTACAGTCCTGGGAACTTTGTTCCTGGCACAAACTTCACAAGACAAGACGTGACTCTTGACGTCGGCAGACAGTGATGGCCACCATACAGTACGGGAAAGGATTTCCAATGTTTTGAAGATCCCAGGGTGTCCTGCAGACTGACTACCGTGTGCTCCGGCAAGGACTGCCTTTCTTAGATGAACAGGAACAAACAGGCATCCTACCGGAGTATTGTCAGGAGCCAACCTCTGGAACCTTTGTAATGTACAGCTCAAATCTTGAGTTAATCCGGCATGGATTATAGACACAGGAACAATAGGTTCTGGGCTAGTGACTGGAGCATGATGTGCCAGGAAACTTCTGGACAGAGCGTCCGCTTGAATATTTTTAGAACCAGGACGATAGGTGATAATAAAGTTAAACCGAGTGAAGAACAGCGACCAACGAGCCTGTCGGGGGTTCAGACGTTTGGCTGACTGTATATATTGCAGATTCTTATGATTCGTTATAACGGAGATCTGGTGTGCAGCACCTTCCAACCAGTGTCGCCATTCTTCAAAGGTCCATTTAATTGCCAGCAATTCTCGGTTTCCCACGTCATAGTTGGTTTCTGCTGAGGCAAACTGACGGGAAAAAAAGGCACATGGATGTAAGCGGTGGGTCTGGGGATCTTTTTGTGACAAGATGGCCCCAGCACCGACGTCAAAGGCATCTACCTCAAGAATAAACGGTACCTTAGGATCCGGGTGTCTGAGGACCTGAGCAGACACAAAAGCTTTCTTCAGGGTTTCGAATGCAGTTATTGCCTGTTGTGACCAAACAGCTGGATCACCTCCTTTACGGGTCAAGGTGACGATAGGAGCCACGATATCCGCAAAGCCGCCAATAAACCTCCTGTAATAATTGGCGAATCCCAGGAACCTCTGGACCGCCTTGAGGTTATTCGGTTGTACCCAGTCTAGGATTGCTTGGACCTTGGTTGGGTCCATAGAGAATCCCTCCGAGGAGATTATATAACCAAGAAAGGATACCTTCTGAACCTCAAACTCACATTTTTCGAGTTTAGCATAGAGATGATGTTTTCTCAACTTTTGTAAAACTTGTCTGACATGACCCTGGTGTACTGACAACGAGTCCGAATATATGAGGATGTCGTCCAAGTAAACCACAACGAAATGTCCCAGAAACTCACGTAGTACTTCATTAATTAGATCCTGAAATACTGCAGGGGCGTTACTCAGACCAAACGGCATGACCAAATATTCATAGTGGCCAGAGAGCGTATTGAATGCCGTCTTCCACTCATCACCTGCTCTAATACGTATGAGGTTATATGCACCCCGGAGATCAATTTTGGTGAAGACTGTTGCACCTCTTAGTTGATTGAACAATACAGAGATGAGAGGAAGTGGATAGGTGTTTTTAACTGTGATGAGGTTCAATCCTCTGTAGTCAATACAGGGTCTTAGCCCTCCGTCTTTTTTAGATACAAAAAAACAACCAGCTCCTACTGGAGATTTGGACGGCCTGATGAAGCCCTTTTCCAAATTCTCCTCAATATACTCCTGCATGGACTTGGTCTCGGGAGCTGAGAGGGAATACAGGCGTCCCTTAGGCAACTTGGAACCAGGTATGAGCTCGATAGCGCAGTCGAAGTCACGGTGAGGTGGTAGGGTATCCGCCGCTCTCTTGGAAAACACGTCCCAGAAGTCGTGGTATTGTGAGGGAAGTTGCTCCGGAATAGACTGGATCACCCGCAGCGGTAGTGACAAACATGACTGTTCACAATAAGAACTCCAGTGGACAATTCCTCCTTTTATTCAGTCCACTACAGGGTTATGCCGGGAAAGCCATGGGTGACCCAGGATCAAGGGCACCGATGAGCAATTAATAAGGAGGAAGGTTATTGATTCTGAATGGAGGGCTCCGATATTCAACTGTAGTGGCGGGGTCTCCCAGGAAATCTTGCCACTGGGTAAGTGAGCTCCATCTAAACCACAGACAGTAACAGCAGACTTGAGTCTTACCATGGGAATTTCAGCAGAGCGGGCGAACCCGATGTGAAGGAAGTTGCCCGCAGCTCCACTGTCAATGAAGGCTGCCAGGTCCATGGAACGGGTATTGAACATGAGCTGCGCAGGGATCAATACGGCATTTTTTGGGGAGACAATCTGCAGACCTAGGTGAACTTTCCTCTCGTTCCCTAGGCATGCTCTTTTCCCGGCTTATTTGGGCAGGAACGGGAGAATTGGCCTCTTGTGCCACAATAAAGACATAGGCCTTGTGATCGTCTCCTGTCTCTTTCCTCAGGGGAAAGACGATATGCTCCTAATTGCATCGGTTCCTCACCATCCGTGGAAACAGGAACGAAGGCGGATGGAAGTGATAATGTCTCCTTTTCAGTTTTCCGCTCTTTAAACCTCCTGTCAATTTTAATGGAGAGGTGCATCAGATCCTCCAGAGAGGTAGGAGATGGGTATTGCACCAAAGAATCTTTGATCTGTTCCGATAGGCCGAGACGGAACTGACTACGTAAGGCGGGGTCGTTCCCTCCACTATCAGGTGACCATCTACGGAATTCAGCGCAGTATTCTTCTGCCGACCGCCGGCCTTGTTTCAAGGCCCGTAGATGAGCTTCCGCGGAGGCAACTCGATCCGGGTCATCATACAGTAGACCCAATGCCTCAAAGAAAGAGTCTACTGACTGCATGGCAGGACTGGTCTGTGGCAAAGAAAAGGCCCAGGACTGGGGATCACCTTGTAGGAGGGAAATGATGATCCCGACTCTTTGATGCTCTGACCCGGAGGAACGGGGTCTCAACCGGAAATAGAGCTTGCAGCTTTCCCTGAAATTTCGGAACAGAGATCTATTTCCAGAAAAGCGATCCGGCAAATTCATCTTAGGTTCACAGGAGGAACTTGGAGTGGGTTGAGAAGTTTTTGCGGCTTCTTCTTGAACTGACAGACGCTCAGCCAATCCCTGGATCATCTGATACAAGGACTCAACATGGGCTGCTAAGGCTTGTGCCGGAGACGGTGTGGATCCGCTTCCATCCATCGCAACCTCGTCTCAGTGTGTGGGCCGGTTATAATGTTAGGAACCCCTCCAGCCGGCACAGCACAACCCGGAATCTACTCTGCCAATCAGGTGTTCACTGGAGCCCCTGATGGTGGGGACAGACTGGGCCGCATGTTAATGTTAATCAGCCCCATAGACTGACTATTTATGCGCATGCGCCCGACTACCAGCATCGCCGGGACGCAGCGCTAATGAACTAGCGTCCGGCCGTTGCCCTGGTGACGGCCGGACAGGAGGAGGAAATGACGTCCCGGTCGTCAAGGTGACGCTGGGGCGCATGAGAAGCGAGCCGCGGCGGCTGTGAGTACCGCCGCGGCTCGTGACAAGGACCTACTCTTCGGGTAATCAGGCTGAATGGAGTCGTTTCTTGTGTTGGGCAGAATTTGCTCATAATAACCAGGTGCATGTATCTACTGGTTCGTCTCCATTTTTTCTTACCTATGGGTTTCACCCTCTCCTTTCTGAACTTTCCCAACCTCGTTCAGCGCTTCCGGCCGTGCAGAATCTCATTCAGGACTTTTCTCAAATATGGTCTCAGGCGAAGTCCAAATTATTGGAATCCTCCCGACGCTACAAAGCTAGCGCCAATCGTCGCCATAGACCAGTCCCCAGACTTCAAGTTGGGGACAAAGTGTGGTTATCCACAAGGAATTTAAGACTTCGAGTTCCCACCATGAAGCTCGCACCCCGTTATATCGGACCTTTTTTTAAATAACTCAAGTTATAAATCCCGTGACATTCAAACTCCTTCTTCCTCCATCACTCAAGATTCACAATGTGTTTCATATTGCTCTACTTAAACCCCTCGTTCTCAACAGATTTGTCAAAAGAACCCCACCCCCGGTCCCAGTAAAGACTGATCATGGGGAAGAACATGAGATCAATCAGATTCTTGATTTCCGCATCTCCAGGGGTCGCCACCAATATCTTGTTGACTGGAGGGGTTATGGCCCCGAGGAGTGATCTTGGATCGATGTACAAGAGATACATGCCCCTCGCTTATTGGCCAAATTCAAGAAGGAGAGAGAGGCGACCTTGCAAGCCCTGAAAAAGAAGAAAGGGGAGAGTACTGTCAGGTGCCGTCTCCGCACTGACACTTGGTGCAGGAGACGGACGCCTGCACCTTCCAAGCAACCACGTCCTGTTGCCTAGCAGCGGGACGCTATCTCTGCTCACCTGTCTGCAGCCAGCATGTCTTACCGCCAAAATCTCCCTAACCCTATCAGGAGGCACCTTAGGGTATATAAGGCAGCTTCTGACACATGTCTAGTGCCAGAGTATTTGGTCTTCAGCCTTGCTCCATCATTTGTTCCTGTGTTGCTGTTATTTGGATTCTGACCCCGGCTTGTTCCTGACTTCTCCTTGGTTCCTGATTCTGGCTTAGACTGATATTTTGTATTGACCCGGTTTCCTGACCATTCTCCTGCTTCTGATTTGGCTATATCCGTTCCTCTGGTTTTGACCCGGCTTGCTGACTGCATCCTGGTGGGCTGTCACCGTTGCCTCAATTGTTACCTCACCAGCTGACTGATACTGAGGGCCGCGACTTGCACGTCCCTTGCAGCGAAGTCCATACCTCCTTGCGGGGGTTCCTGGTGAAAACCAGGGGCGTGTTAGACTCCGCGCCTCAGTACTCAGTAGCGCCAACTGCTGGCAGGTATCATCAATTCCACCTAGTGATTCTGACACTATTACAGGGATTAGTGGTTGTTTCAGCGTGCTACATTGTATCCTATAACCAGACCGATACTTACCTGTTTAGATATTACGAACAATGAGCACATTACTATCTTTAGCAAATTGAATGGCTATGCACCAAGTACACCCCTAATTATATAGACCAGATGTAACTCAATAGTCACTTTTGCTTACTTTAATCTATTAATATACCACCCGGATCCCTTCCTGTTTCCCTTGATATAAGTATTTATTTAGGGAGTAATTACAGGATCTCCTACATACTGAACAGTATTCTCTGCAAGCATACTATATGTAATTTATCCTATCAGAAGAATTGGGACAATATTATGAACAGCAGGCCAGCATGGTAGAGGTCTATCTTTTAACTGATTAATTTTTAGGTTCGCAAACATCTCAATCATTTTTTAATATTTCGCTTTGGCATTTTTAATAATTTATCAATAAAGTTTTTAATTTTATTAATCATTATAAGTATACAACAAACAAGTATTTCTACAAAAGAGTGCCCTCTGAATACTAATTTCTCTTTCTCTTCTTGTAACAATAGTTGCTGTACTAGTAAAGGAGCACCTCCCCTACGTTGTTAATCACTATTCACAGTAATTAACTTATAAGGGGTTCTAAGCTGGAGGGATCAATACGCAAACAGCCAATCAGAAGCAGTTAGTGCTGCTGATGTCATCATCTGTCTCTACATCAGGTCTCGGTCACCTGCAAGACATAGGACTCCTAAGAATGGTTTCGGGGGATGTATATCATTAAGACTTCAGGGGTGGGCGCTATACTTACTTGAACACACACTTATTGTTCTCAACTTATGTTTTCCCTCCTCTGCAGGAGCAAGAGGTCACAAGTTTGAGATATGCTGATATGTAAATATGGGTTAATTTTGATCATACTTGCCAACTTTTAAGATTTCTCCCCCAGGCATGTGACAAGGGGTAGGAGCCCAGCCCCTACTATAAAATGCCGAAATTCACGGCATTGAATGGAGGGGACGGAGCTTAATGCTGCGAATTCCCATTTTACACCCCTAGCTGTACTGCAAATACATAGGGGTGTGTGTATATTCATTCAACATGTTTAATTTTTACTTGTGTTACAGGATAATCTCTCTGTTGAGTAAGTTCAGAATTGGATTTCACGAGGTGCACGTCTTACCAGATATCAACCAGAAGCCTCGCTCTGATCAGTAAGGACAGTATGAAATGTGTATACTGAGAGTCACTGTGAAAGATATTATAGCACCAGGTCTGTTGCCTGTTCAGCATTGAGAGTGGTCTATACTTAGCGTTCAATCTATAATATAAATGTCTAGTGGCGTGTGTTAGTCTGTCTGTGTGTGTGTGTGTGTGTGTGTGTGTGTGTGGAAACCGCTGGGCGGAGTTATACACTGACCCAGGGCCAGTGCTAGGGTTCTCAGCACCCTAGGCAAAATTTCAAAATACCGCCCCCCCCACCCACCCCAAGACACGCCAAATACCCACTTCCCAGACCCTCACACACTTCACTTTCGGTAAAAAAAAATAAAAACATAAGCCTTACCTCCTACAGCGGTCTGGCTGCCGTGATGTTTCATAGAGAACGTTGTCCAGACTCCACTGCTGTCCGGGGGCAATCACAGGATTTCTAGAGGGGAAGTATCCAAGTATTAGATATGGGAACAAAAACTTGTGAGAATGACCCATCACACTCTGCTCCCCCTGCAGCATACTGCCCCCCCACTGCTTGACCATGTGCTCTCTCTCCCCCCCCCCCCCGCAGCACTATGTATTCTGTCCCCCCCCTGCAGCACCATGTCCTCTGTCCCCCCCCCCTGCAGCACCATGTCCTCTGTCGTCCCCCCCTGCAGCACCATGTCCTCTGTCCCCCCCCTGCAGCACCATGTCCTCTGTCCCCCTCCCCCTGCAGCACCATGTCCTCTGTCCCCCCCCCCCGCAGCACCATGTCCTCTGTCCCCCCCCCCTTGCAGAACCATGTCCTCTGTCCCCCCCCCCTGCAGCACCATGTCCTCTGTCCCCCCCCTCTGCAGCACCATGTCCTCTGCCCCCCCCCTGCAGCACCATGTCCTCTGTCCCCCCCCTGCAGCACCATGTCCTCTGTCGTCGTCCCCCCTGCAGCACCATTTTATTGACACGTCATGCTCTATATTTGACTTGCAGCAAGTCAATAATAGAGCATGAGGTGCCAATAAAATAATTATTTTATCCACCATAGTGTTTAAATCAAAGATAGAGCATGAAGTGCAAAATAGTCATTTTTCCACCGCATATTTTGCAAATCAAATATAGAGTATGACGTGGAAATTAGTAATTTTTATACCATTGAAAAAAATACTATTTTCCACCTCATGCTCTATATTTAATTTTCAAGCTATGTGGGAGAAAAATTTATATTATTTGCAACTTCATGCTCTATCTTTGATTTAAAAACTATGGTGGAAAATAATTATTTTATTGGCTCGTCATGCTCTATTATTGACTTTATGCAAGTCAAATATAGAGCATGAGGTGCAATAAAATAATTATTTTATCCACCATAGTTTTTAAATTAAATATAGACCATAATGTGTGACATAATAATAAAAAATCCCACCCCCAACATTTTTTTTCCTCCACACTTCCCCTTTGGGTACCCCATTTTTTATAAAATGAAATTAATAATACAAAAAAAAATAAAAGATAAAGATACTTACTGTTTTGGATGCAGAGAGGCTCTTCTGTAATGGCTGCCCACCGCTCCTCAGCTTCTTTACACCAGAGGAGAGGGGTGGAGCAGCTGTGGCATGCTGGGAAGGGAGGGGGCGCTGGGTAGCAAACTTTATTCACACTGTCTGTGACTGACAGAAAGACAGTGTGAAATACTACACAGGCGCCGCGGAAGAGTGACCCAGTGTCACCTGATCACTGATGTCAGTGATCAGGTGTGTGACAGACAGTGGGAGCGACGCGCCGGGCAGCCTGGGTGGGCATTGAAGAAACAGCGGCGGCACCCGGCCGCCGCTGCACAACCTTTCCCACTTCTCACTGCTGACTAGATTTTCAAATCTAGTCAGCGGCAGCGGCTCCCTGCAGGTCCCGGCGCCCTAGGCAACTGCCTAAGGTTGCCTAATGGAAGCGCCGGGCCTGCACTGACCTACTAAATTCTTAGTGTGTGTGGAAAAAAAAATTCAGAAAGGGCTGAAATTTCGCATACTAAGATGTTTTTAATTTGTTAATTTAATTTGTTAATTGTTAAAAGTGTTTATAAAGATTTAAAAAATATATATATATATTTCTTGAAGGAGAAGTGACAGTTGGGAGTGGTTGGTGGTTGCCGGGGGTGACAGTGGGGAGTGGTTGGTGGTTGCCGGGGGTGACAGTGGGGAGTGGTTGGTGGTTGAAGCCTGGGCTATGGCCCAAATGCATGACAAGAACCTTTTTAACACCTTAAGTAGCTTGATTTGACTAGAATGCATGAGTATCATGCACGGGTTAACTTGTATTATATCAGATGGTTAATGGCAACGAGCTTTATCTACTGTCAGTGAAGAAAAAACCAAGGAGCAAAATTCCATCACTCTGTGACTCCCAAAATACCCATTACATTGGATTTATGTTAGCTGACATTGTTTATTTTCCAAAGGGTACCACCCATTTAAAGTGACATACCCCCACTTAAGAAATATTTTTAAAAGTATACCATCTCAGAGATGCCGAATTCAAATGTGATTGGAAATGAAAACTTAATAGGTTAATCCTCTGGTTTAACACTTCACGATCATTGTACTCTCAGTCAGGTTACCAGCTATATCCCCACTCTGCTACAAATGATCTCCATATAGTCCTTCTGTGTTTGCAGAGGAAGCAAAGAACGTAGGTGGGTTCTATAAAAATGTAAACCTCCTATGTCCCTATAGATACAAATCCCATAATTTACTGGGCCTCATTCCGTGTGCCCTTAACTAGAGCAAAATCCTGGTCTGTGTCCTTCACTAGATAAACCATGTTACAATGCAAGGGGTGCAAATCAATTTATTATTTTGCATTTAAGTTAAATACTGGCTGCTTTTTTATCTAGCACTTCAATACTTGATAGCTTTATTTGTACACTGAAATTTAAAATTGATCTAGGACATGTCCTACCCCAACTATAAATCTGTCCCTGCATTTTAAATTTACCCCCCCTTCCCCTCCAATGTATCATGATGTTGCCCAAGGTGCAAAGTTACTCCTTTTTTATGCTGTGTTCTCCTTAATGAGTCAGTCCCATTATATCTATATCAATATAAAATACTTATTTATCACTTAAACATATGTGCTTGGATGCATCTTACAAAACATTTGAAGACGTCGTTAAATGTGTTTTATTTATTTGGGTTCCACTTTATGTGAACTCAAATCTATAAAGGTAAAATAATACAAACACAGTAAAGGTCATCTGGTTGCAAAGTATGAAATGCGTAACACATAGCATTACGGGGAAATGCCCTAGGTCTATAGGAACACACCCACATTCCAATTTATAGAATTGACCCTGTAATACCTGTCTGTGTGACCATTTATGGGATTGCAGGTTCAGATGGAAATGTGCACAGTACAAAAGTTTAATTTCAAAGTCCAACTATAACAGGTGGTGTTGCGGGAAGAAAAAGCCTCTGTACGCCCCTGCAAACACCCATGTCCCCCAAATTGTGCACTTCCCCCTTACAGCTCAATTGCCTATCTGGTACTGCAGAACAAAATCTTCATGTTTCTTTTGGGAATAGTTCAGAATCGTTCAGATAGACCCAACGGCGTGATCTGCCCAGTACCTCCCACCAGAAGACGCATAGTTTACCCCCTACTTCCTTGGCATCCTGACGCATGTACCGTAATACCGGCTCACTGGCACAAAATAGGCTGAAGATTCCACGGTTTTTACGTCTGTGAATGGTCCTTAGTGTCCACTCTTCTCAAACTTGTTCTTCTTGACAGTGTGAAGCGGTTTGAAGATCTTATTGCTCCGTACATGCTGAACGACGGCGGCAAAGATGAGGTCCTAGTAAACGAGATGAGACGAGACTGTCCATGGAAGATCTCAGATGAGGAAGTCACAAGAAACAAAGCCAAGGTCTGAAGGCCAATACTTACTTTATATGTTCTGGTGCCAGTAGTGAAACAAACCGAGGCGGTAGATTTTGGGGTGCTACGAATAGTAGGGAATGTATGAGCAAAAATCTATTTTTTTGGCTATAAAAGTAATGATAAAATTGACAAATCTATGTTTTATAGTGTAAACCACAATAATACTTATTTTTTTATGATATTTTGTTTAATAGTTAAGGAGTGGCACCAATTTAGGCAATGTGACGCCCAGACACCCTCCTGATTATAACACACACTGACTATCTTTACGTTTCTCTCTAGTCTTTGAGACAAATCAGATTGAATGAGGTGTTACTGGATTATTCTCGGGACGCTGCTCTAATTGTCATGTGAGTATAATAAAGTTCCTTGATAGCAGAAAGTTTGAAGTGCTCGGTCTATAGGAGAACTCGGTTACATAGCTCCCAATATGAACCATTTTCATGTTGTGCACAATGGTCCGTTTCTGTAATATAGGTAGTGGGGAAGATAGTAAAAATAAAAGTTCCTTTTGGGAACTGCCCCAGTAAAAAACACTTTTAGTGGCGGTTTGTGGGTGCAAATGCAAATGGTTATGGTGTAAACAATAAACAATGTAGCATCAAAGTTCTTGGCTAGTGAGCAAAGCATTCTGGGGCTTTAACGCCCTGCAGTGTCAGAGGTCAGGTAGCTCATTACGCCCCCTGCTGGTCACAGACACTGCACTATTTTCCTCAGGGCTTAGAGATGGCAGAGGGGTTGCAGAGCAGGGACAGCCCAAGTGGCAGATACTAAGGGTCCCTGCTACGCCAAAAGTTACACCTATGGCCGTTCCTTTTAAAGTAATTACTGACACCCAATCTCCAGCTCCTCAGAGGACGGATAAAATAAATGGTTTTGTGGATGTAGAAAGGTCCTTTGGTCACCTGCCACACTGAGAACAACCCTAAATGCACAGTCTAAACCAGTGTTGGCTAACCTGTGACACTCCAGGTGTTGTGAAACTACAAGTCCCAGCATACCCATCCAGCAATAAGCTGCTATATATTGGCAAAGCATGCTGGGGCTTGTAGTTTCACAACAACTGGAGTGTCACAGGTTAGCCAACACTGGTCTAAACCCTTGAAGTTGAAAATCTAGTCCACAACAGGAACCAGGCAACTTATTGTGACGAGCATACAGTAATGAATGCCCCTATCCTCCTAGCTCCTCCCATAAAAAGGGGCTATATTTTGCTCCGCTGCAGTTGTTCCCATATTGATGCACTAATCCACATCAGCATGTTGGTAAATTACCCTTTATATCTCATATAAGTACTAATGAGCCATTTCACCTAGTTCGGTCTATTCATGCACTTCCAACTTATTTTGTAGTTGTAGAAACCTGGACTTAATTGAGATTAATAAAAACACTCACACACTTAAGAATGATGGTTAATTCAGCAACTGGGTTTGTAAAATAACTTGTGCCAACCATTGTATAAAGGGTGAAATAAGTCACTTTGGAAGAGACTTGATTAAATTTTCCTGAGGATCTGCCTGGAAGACCTAGTAGCTGCTTCAAAAGGAAGGGGTTTACTTTAGTGACACAGTACTAAAGACACAGCAGTATTTAGCCAGAGGTAGAAGGTAAATAGAGAAGAGGAGGATTAAATATAACTGTACACAGTGTTCTGAGTCGTTTCCTACATTTAATTATCTCAGAGAAGGAAATTGCCAGAGGGCAGTTATAAAGTTAAAGAAACCTACTTTATCTTGTGATTCAATGAGGAGTACAGGGTAGATGTCATTAGGTTAAGACAAATCACACTGTCCCCAATACAATAGGTGGATTGTAACACTGTACGAGAGCAGTAAATGTTAAAGGTGCAGATCCATATAAAAATGAATGAATAAAAGAGCTTCAAACCAATTTAAATATGAAATAATCTTGGCCAGAGACTAGAGGTGTCGCACAGGTGCAAGTCACTCCATGGGGTATATTTCCTGAACGACGGGTTTGAAAAGTGGAGATGTTGCCTATAGCAACCTATCAGATTCTAGCTGTCCTATATTTAGTGCATTCTACAAAATGACAGCTAGAATCTGATTGGTTGCTATAGACAACATCTCCTCTTTTCAAACCCGCAGTTTTGTAAATAGATCCCCATGTGTTGTTTAGATAGGTTGCGTGAGCGAATTATCTCGGTAGAAGGTTGCTTTAATACACTCATGTCCTAGGTTATCGGACAGCGGCTTACTATGCTATAGCTACTTGGGTCTCAGGCTTTGGGCCCAGCAAGACAAGCTTCTCCCTACAGGACCATCTAGAGCTGAGCTAAACCTTCTGCTATATATACTGGTCACTAGACCAACCTCTTCCTTGATTCTTATACACACGATTGGTCCATAGGAGAAAAAATATGCGATGGTCCAATCAGGCTCATCTAGCAAGTCAAATACCCAAAGCCTGGCCACACCCAGTGGCTGCCTCACAAAAGCTTAACCTTTTAGTTGTAGGTAGACATTACCCACATTACCTCATACTTACCGACTTTCTTCAGCTCTCTTCCGGGAGCCAGCCAGTGGAGGTGGGCGTGAGGGTGGCGCGGCGACCAAAATCGCGTCATTTCGGCCCCGCCCCCTGTGACGGCATGACGTACCTGCGTCATTTGACAGCTGTGGGGCGGGACCACCGGGAATCGCGGCGTTTGGGATCTAATTCTGCCCACTTCACTAGGAAGTGGGGCACTTCCTAGTGAAGTGGGCAGAATTCGGGAGATTGTCACACTCGCCCGGGAGTCTGGGAGACTCTCGCAAAATGCGGGAGTCTCTCGGACATTCCGGGAGAATTGGCAAGTATGCATTACATTTTTCCTAAAATGGAAAACAATAGCATCAAGATGACCTTGGTGCCCCCATATTAGCCAGCAGCTGATCCCAAAATGTCTCCAAACGCCCCTCAGTACTCAAACCCCCTTCCCCCCAACACTTTTCCCAAAATGCTCCCACCTGCCCCTCAGATCCACTTATACTCAGTGGGAATACCAGATACCACCCACTGCTAATTGAATTACTAATTAACCCTGGTTGAATAATAATTTTTAAAAACCCATGCGTCTTAATGATTACCTACGCAGGAATCAGTCCCGCTGAGGAGTGAGCTGCAGATGTGCTGCGTGACCTCTCTGCATTCAGCGGAGGTCACATGATGTGGAGGTCGGTGGGTTCAGTTTGATGACCCGCTAAGCTTCACCCACAGGCCGCTAGTGGCTCCAGGGCTGCCGACCGCCAGTCACTGTACACGGAACAAATGATGTAGTTCATGCATTGTCATCTGCTTTCAAAAACATGCTGATAAAAGTAGAACATCTGCTCCAAAGATTTTTTTTTTTACCAAATACTAAACAGAAGAGAATAATTTTTGAACGAATATAACTACTATTCACTTTTTTTGTGTTACTGTTTGGTGCACCAGATCAGGGTAATATATGGCTCTGTGTCTGCTGATAAACCACCACATCCTGGATCTTGTAGCTGAGCAGTAACCGTACCTTTATGGAAGGGTGCAATGTAAAAGATTTATCTCTAAAAAAAAATCCCTAAACCTCTCTAATATCTAATATAACGGACCCAATCCTACTTTCCCCAAAATATACATGTGTCATTTCCATTTCCAAATAAATTATTGCCAACCAAGGGTGAATTTCAGGCAGGAGGGGGCATGGAGTCATTCAAGGGTGAAAACATAGTTACAATTTATAGGTATATATTTATATGGTAAACACCTGCAGGGCTGCCAGCAGAAACTGCAAAGCCAGTACAAATATAACAGACGGGCCCCCCTCCTTCCTTCTCTCACCCCACCCTCATTTTTAAATTATTCTCTACCCAGCATTTGCCTCCCTCCCATTCTCTACAGTCACCGCCCATCCCTCTAACCCCTGCAGTAGTTTTCTTACCTCTCTGCATCTTCTTTCTGTCTCCTTTCGCCTCCCCTCTATTGGCAGCGCTGTGGCGTTATTAATTACATGACATCAGCGATACCGCTCGGAGTCTCTCTGCCTGGTCGCGGTTCTCTGTCCGGGAACTGAGCACCTGGGGGGCTGGGACTGGAGCAAATGGTGGCAGCTGTAGGGCCCCGACATCTTGGGAGTGGAGGCAGACATACTGCCTACAAGGGGGCCCACTACCGCATCCTTAATTACACGCAGAGGTCTCTCCCCGCACCACCTCTCACATCTCAGGAGCAGCTGCAGCCTAGAAATGGCACCTGCTACCTCTCTTAATTCACTGTGGGGCCACACTCTGCTCCTGGGCCCCATACTGCAGTACTCACTGTACTCCCCTGATGGTGGCCCTACACACCTGTCCCGATAACCCCCCTGCCCGCGCTGGGTGCTATCACTTCCTTTTATGTCTATATCTGGATCAGACCTTTCCCCCTATGGTAATTATTTATGAAGTGACGACTTAGATATCAGATATTCACCAATACTACTACCTTTACCTGACAGAAGCCTTATGTCTTACAGAACAATGCCCGTTGCTAGGAAAGGGAAATGTCCCAGCTCTCTGTACATGGCCTGGCTGGAGACCCTCTCGCAAGACCTGAGACCCCCTGTTCTTCTAATCAGAGGGAACCAGAAGAATGTCCTAACAATGTACTGCCAGTAAGAAGTGATCCGTAGCCAATGCTAAATCCCAAGAGGACCCGGCGCAGCCAGATCCAGACTACCGGGGCATAAGCTAGCTACCATATGTAGACTCACAATATTCAGTTTGCCTACTCTATTATCTTTTATGGCGTGTACATATGTATTTCCGTGGCAGAATGGTAATGATAATTGTCAGCATTTAAAATCATCAGCTGTTGGACTGTCTCTGTAATAACATAACGATCACATATACACAGTCGTTTCATGTGTTGTAGTCTCTGTGACAGCTCTAAGCTGTAAGCACTAGTCTATTCTGCCTAGTATAGGCTTGGACAACCTGTGACTTTCCAGGTGTTGTGAAACTACAAGTCCCAGCATGCTTTGCCAGATAGTAGCCAGCTGATAGCTGGCAAGGTGTGTTGGGACTTGTAGTTTCACAACATCTGGCAGTCCACAGGTTGTCCAGGCCTGGTAAATGAGGAAAAAGGCCTAGCACCTCCCACAAGTTGTAAACCCAGTAAAGCATATATAACCATGCAGATTTTAACTAAAAGGACTTATTATTTTTGTTGAAAAAATCTAGATTCCTAGGGGTATATTTACTAAACTTTGGGTTTGAAAAAGTGGAGATGTTGCCTATAGCAACCAATCAGATTCTAGCTGTCATTTAATTAGTACATTCTGCAAAATGACAGCTAGAATCTGATTGGTTGCTATAGGCAACATCTCCACTTTGTGTCTATGGGGTATATTTACTAAACTGCGGGTTTGACAAAGAGGTTTTCAAATATGTTTATCATGTAAATAAACAATGTACTTTAGGACTAGACAATCACTGAGAATCTGTTAATTTTCCAATTGTATATGTATGTTTGTATATTTTGTATGATCTCACCTAAAATATCCAAAAGTAAACCTACAATATTTATATTTAAACACCACTTATAACATTCATAAATAAGAATAATGTAAATCTTTAAGGAAAGTATCAAATTTGCAGATATTTAAGTTAAATGGGCAAATTTATCAAAGGGCGAGAATCCCTAATGCCGGTGTTTGTGTAGGAGGGATTTCATATCACCTCACACTACCTGTCCTTACAAGGGTCTCCACCATAGTTGCCTACTCTCCCAGAATGTCCTGGAGACTCCCGAATTTCTGGGAGTCCTCCCGGGAGAGCAGGCAAGTCTCCCAGATCCCATCCAGCTCTGCGAATGAAATGGAGGGGGCGGGGCTAAGTTACGCCATGCACGTGTCATCTTGGCCCCGCCTCGTTTTTATTGTTCCAAAATAGTGATGCTTGTTTTGGAGGCGGGGCTAATGACACAATTGTTAGAGCCCCACCCCACACACCCACCTGAGCCCCGGACCTCCTGGGAAACAACTTGCCTATGTTGGCTAGTATGGTCTACACAGGAGAGAGTCAGATGGCAGATTGCCCAGGGTGTGTCGTCATTGGACAAAACAAACCATTATGGGACTCATGTAGAGTTTGAAATACGCGTCTTTGTTTTAAGTCATACACACACTTTTGTACTTTTCATGTCCACAAAAAAGACGCTTCCATCTGTGTGCAGATGAAATAGCATCTTGTGCTTAGAGAGGGGTGCGCAGGTGTAGGCAAGTACAGCAAGGACGTATGCCTGTCAGAAGGGGCATCTCTAGCAGGTGCTTAACCACAGGTACAAACACACGAATTGGTGATGTTGATGATGATCAGCAGCGGCTTCTGATTGGCTGATTGCGTTTTGATCCCTCCCACTGGTATAGTGTGGCCACTATATGCTATGAAGTCGCTGCAGCTTATTGGCATTACATAATTGATATTGGCATTTGGTCCGCGGCTGGAAAGAAGATTCCTATTTGATTTTGTAACATAGAAGACATGGGACATTTGTATGCAATTTAATTTAATTTGCATTTTTACTTTGCATTTAATTGCATTTTATATGGTAAATGCAACTTTTGTATTTATTACTGGCCAGATGCAATTCTGTATTATGTATATGACACTCCATTGCAGTATAATATTTTGTACAAATTGTGTAATGTGACTTTAGCGTTTACGACTAACACTATCTCCTGGTGTAGGCCAGGTGCATACGTTACTGTTGCAGAGCAGAATGCATATTAAGGGGCAGCATGGTGGCTCAGTGGTTAGCACTTCTGCCTCACAGCACTGAAGTCATGTCATGAGTTCAATTCTTGACCATGACCATTATCTGCGTGGAGCTTGTATGTTCTCCCCCCCCCCCATCCTGCCTGTCTGTCCATGGCCCTTATGCCTTTATGATCTGTTTGTTCAGTCATTTAACAATTAGCTGTATCTAGTTTGGGCATCCACCTATGTAGCTCAATCACTAAAAGCCTGGAATGGCTGATAACGGGGAACAATAACTTGGACTAAGCTATTATTCTTACAATGTAAAATATCTCAAGTTCTGTCATGGCATGAAAACCTTTACACATATATCTGTGAATGTTATTAGTAGTTTATTTTATGTTAAGCAACTTCTGCTTCGCTCCAAGCATGCATAAAACATAACTGATTTTCTAGTGACTCTGTCAGCTGATCCGATAAATGGTAGATACATATTAAGCACATACTTACCAACTCTCCCTGAATGTCAGGGAGACTCCCTGAAATAAGGGTGATCTCCCTCACTCCCTGAGGAGTCTGGCATTCTCCCTGATGCTGAGCCAGTACAAGACGTGGTTGGCTTCGCCATCTGTGGCATGATGACACAGTTCAGAAATTATGTCCTATGTCCATGTATTGATGCCTATGGAGGTGGCCATTTTCATGGAGACCAAGATTTAATCAAAGACTGACGGGTAAGACAACATGACTTCAGTAAGGGAGACAGAAATGTAAAAGACACTTTAGTCTCTAAAGATTCATTAGCTGCTTTTCTTTAACGCATAGTTGCCTACTCTCCCGGAATGTCCGGGAGACTCCCGCATTTCTGGGAGACCTCCCGGGAGAGCAGGGCAACCTCCCGGTTCTCGCCCCCACAATAGATAAGTGGGGGGGGGGGGCTTAATGACGCAAATATCGCATCATCTTAGCCCCGCTCCCTGCAGTAATTGGCCAAAATTGAGACAATCGTTTATGGGGTGGGGCCAAGATGATGTGATTCATCAAACCCTGCCCCCGCACGCCCACCTCCCCCGGGATCTCCCTGAAGCCAATGAGCAAAAGTTGGCAAGTATGACTAAGTACACATGTAGCAGGGCCGTATGAGAAGGATACCCTCAGTCTGCAGTCGGTACAACCCTGCAAGATGCATTTAGTGTATGTCACTTGTATCCGTAGCCCTCAGCTTCATCATATTAATGGTGTCTTTTTTTTAATCACTTCTCTCCTATACTCCTAGCAGGGGAAGGGAAATTGAAGCCCAACAAATAAAAACATCTATTTCTATCTCCACACTAGTTTTTGTTTTTAGTTTATTTTTTTCTGCATTTCTCAAGCCTGTTTTATAACCAATCAATATACATAAAAATTTGAACCATGTTTGACCTGTATTATATATAACAATATATTTAATCTGAGATTGTTCTTACACTATATTTTTACAATATTTGTTTCTGTGATTGAATGTAACAGGAACTGGAAAATATGAAATAAAATATTTATGACAAACATTCTGAAGTTATTTTTTTAGAGGTATATTATTGAACGTCTAGAACGCTTCATTTTGTCAGTAGACCGGGGGTACCTGAGGTGACATGGTGCCAGTTTCATCCCTTGTACAAACTACCGTTGGTTTATTATTTGTGTGTAATATAAAAATAAATAATTTCTCAGCATTGCCAGATCTACCAATAATGTAAATGCCACAATTTAGACTTTAACATCAAGAAAATAAGCATCTTTTAATGAATTTCCTCAATTTTTTTTATCCCCCCCCCCACTCAGAACTTGCTACCTGAGACCGCAGGCTGTCTAATTATAAGTGCACCCTTTTAATAGACATATATATAGTATACAAGTTAACCCGTGCATGATACTCATGCATTCTAGTCAAATCAAGCTACTTGAGGTGTTAAAAAGGTTCTTGTCATGCATTTGGGGCAAGGCCAGGCCTCCTCAGGGGAAGAGCGTTACTTCCCGACGTAAGCGCCCTTTTTTAACGTGGTTTTGTCCACATGTCACCACCTCATCATTCTTCTCCATCACCTCATCCTTCATTTTCATCGCCACATCCTTAATCTCCATCGTCTTACTGTTCTAAAACCTCTCGATACACAACGTTTCTGCTAAACACCTTATCGCTGTGCTCAATCAGTCTTCCTTGAAGGGCAGTATTCATACCCTGCACTTTCACATCACTGCTTCTCCGTACTCGTGAAAATGCGACATACAATTGTCCATGACTAAACACAGGCTCTGGTAAATAAATACCCACATGGTCAAGAGTTTGAGCCCTCAACTTGTAAATTTAGCCTTTACTACCCCTCCCACGGGGGAAAGGGGGGATGATGGAAGTTAGCTGACTCCACTATTATAATTTTTTTGTCAAATAATGTCAGTATACCAAATTTCAGGTCAATTGGATGAGCCCTTTCTGAGAAAATAGTTTTTTCCACACACACACACACACACACACTAACAAACGCCGCTAGGCTTATATATATTAGATATCGGTGGTGGAAGTGAGGGTGTATACAGTCTTACGCCATGCTGCCACTTCTCCTGATTTCATTGTAACATTATTAAATTCCATTCACTTAAATTCCCAATACATTTTCCATACCGCCATTTCTAAAGATCCACTTCGACCACTGGTATATATATATATATATATATATATATATATATATATATATATATATATATATATATATATATATATTATATGGTATCACCATCTCAGGATGCCATTAAAAAAAGATACTTTACTCTTTTATATCGCATTAAGCTTTATTTAATGCATAAATATTTGAAAATATATTTTACATTTTTTTCATCTATTTTTTAACTTTTAAAAACAGAAATCTGATCTTTCAGCTCCACTACACATGTGCACAATTGGAGACACTGGCTTGGCAAAAAAAAATAATTGTGAAATATTTTTTTGGTAGCATCAACAAATGTTTGTTATATCGGAGCAATCTGGGGCATTGTGATAAATGTGCCCTATTATCACCATCAGCTATATTGTAAATATAATCTGGCTGCACGCCGGATGGAGTCAGAGCCGTGGACGTCCTACTGCTCAACAGCCACTATTATTATTTGCCATTGGTGTGACCTGTTTTGTCACAACTTTCCAATACGGAATGTTGGCAGGTACGTTTCTGTAGCCATTGTTTGGATAGGTTTAGAGGGTGTTTGTGTGAGTGTGTATTACTCTTGGCATTGTACATAGTAGGCAATCTCATGAAAAGATTAGTTGTGTTTTTTTTAACATAAATCACTGTGACAGGCTCTAAGAAGAATGTTTAACATTTTGCTTGGTTAGTGTCTTCAGGCCACTATTAATAATTTCTAATTATTCAGCATTTCCAGTGTCATGTGACTACCATGGCAACCACAGTCACATAGCACATGATGGAGTTAGCAGAGAGGCTTGGAAACTTGTCTCTGAGCTCAATCTGCTGTGTGCACTGTAAAATCCTCCCTCTATATATCCTCCCTCTGCCATGCTGAGAGCTGTGAATCTATGTGCGTGTGACTGGCTGACATACTTGTCTGCCATTCAGAGAGATTTTGAAAAGGAGAAATGATTTGAAGTCAGAAAGCTGAGAAAATGACAATTATATGCATACTTAAAATATACATAACCATTGCAAGAAATAAAGGCTATATGGGATTGCTGCTTTAAGATCTGAAATTTAAAATGTTAAAGGGAAGTTAACCCTTTACAATGCAGCGCCGCTTGAAATTAATCGCGGAAGAGTCTGAACACGCGGGTGTTGAAGAACCCGCAGATTGATACATTTACCCCCTGAGATCTGATAAGCCCCTGAAAAACCTTTACATATACTTTTTACAGAAGACTAAATTTGTTTTCGATTTGCACAAGCTATCAATATTGAAGTTTGTAGATGTTTTGGGGAAGTGTCATACTGTATTAACAGCTGCCTGTAATTAAATTACCACATCTAAATATGGCCATTCTGAAACCAGAAATAATGTGTAAAAAAAATCTGAACTTCCTAGGACAAATAACACCTGTTGACGGTGTTCTTTGAAGTGAATCTTATCAGATTTTAAGGAGTTGCTTGTTTTTCAAAGAAACAGCATTGCTGCACTTTTGTGTATGCAAAAGGTCAAACTAGCAATCCAGACCATCCAAAATGATCCCTTCTACCTGGTACAAGATGCTCATGAACGTCTCACTTAATTTATGATTGCAGTTTCCTGTCCTGAATTAATAAATGATGTTTAAACAAACACCCTTCTCATCAAGTAATTAATTGTGCACGGGAAACAGCAGGCGCGGGCTGGCATAGTACAATCCGGGGGGCACACAGGCAGCCGCATCACATGACACGCGATGCGACCGTGTCATTCGGCCGCATCGCGTGTCATGAGATGCGGCCGCGGGTCAAAATTAGGTGATTTTTCATCCCAGGAGCGGCCGGCCGGCCCTAACAGCGCTGAAACCGAGCGGCCCGGGGGACTGATGCCCCCCTGCCCCCCGGGCCAGCCCGCCCCTGGGTAACAGCAACAGTAATCTAAGTGGGAAGTTCTAGGTAGAGCAGTTTGTACAAGATGGAAGTGGTCTGGAGTTAGGGGGCGGATCTGAAGATCGCTGGTAGTCAGCATCAATATTCTGACTACCCCAACAACACTTACCCCGACATGATGACTCTGAAGGGCTCCTTTCTGATATTCAGCGTTGACTACTAGTCTTCAAAGCGACTTCAACCAATCACGATCAAGCAAAGACCCGGCTCCACTTCATGACGTCACTCACAAAGTCGACGGTATTATCGCTGCTCTTAAGGGCAGGGCCATCCTAACAACATTATGGGCCCCCGGGCAAAGCAGTGCACCGGGGCCCCTACATATAGATATAGATATATAGATGTATACAGATACAGATATAGATATATAGAGATAGATAGATGTACTTGCTCAGTGACCCTTGTAGGTTTTTTTTGCAGGTTTTTTACTTTTGCAGGATTATTTATTCTCATTAAGAGCCGTGCCTATGGGGCCCCCGGGCAGCTGCCCATCGTGCCCAATGGAAAAGATGACCCTGCTTAAGGGGGTAATATAAGTATGCACCCATGTACAATATAGTTTACAAAGCCTTCTACATTGTACATGGGCGCATGGCTGAAGTCACTTTGAAGACTAGTAGTCATCGCTGATCATTGGGAAGGAGCCCTTCGGAGTTATCATGTCGGGGTAAGTGTTGTCGGAGTACTCGGCATCGATATGCCGTACTCCACCCCTGAAGATAGGTGCGGTGATGAGTACGGGTGTAGGTTTGCTCTGCTCCATTACACAAGACACTGCAGGACACGTCCAATACCTATGTGGAATATACATCCGCAAAAGAAAAAAAAATTTCAATTAATGTCACCTGTTAATAATCAAGGCATTAATGATAAAAGTTTTTTAAAAAAGTGGGGTTTTTTTATGGGTTTTTTTCATGATACACTGAAAACATTTATTAGGATTTTCTAAATGTCTAATGAAGACAAAATACATTTTTACAGTTGCTCCTGATTGCAAACACATGTTATAGCATGCATACATGACTGTCATCACTGGGACTCTGGACATAGACGGGCTCTGGAGCTGGAGCAAGAGATACGGCAGAAAAACAAGTAACTTTGAGAGGCCTTAAGCATGTACGGACGTGGCTGCATGCGCTCAGGTTTGACGCGTCCTTACTATACACTGAGTACAGGTGAATGCCCCTTCCCTGCCCTGTTCCCTCCCAGAAATCGTAGGGTATTGTAGGTGTGCTTTGCGCAGGGCCAGACTAAGGGCCACATGGGCTGGGGCTGAAAATGATAAAAAGCCTATTGTAAGAAGTGCCATCCCACCGGGGGCGTGGCCAGTGGTGTGTGGGTGTGGCTAGCTATGTGTGGGCGTGGCCAGCACCATGGAGGGCATAG
Source organism: Mixophyes fleayi (assembly GCF_038048845.1). Taxonomy (NCBI): domain Eukaryota; kingdom Metazoa; phylum Chordata; class Amphibia; order Anura; family Limnodynastidae; genus Mixophyes; species Mixophyes fleayi. Next base: position 79,611,400 of record NC_134411.1, on the reverse strand, counting down.
CATACACTTACCTCCAACCACCTACACCTCCCTCCCATCTTCCCTTATATAAAGAGCACATCACTAACTGGTTCACAGCACGTATGTAAAGTGAAGAGGGGAAATACATCCCAGCTGTCCCTCATGCCGGGACAAGCTCCTGGCTAATCAGACTATCCTGATGGATTCGGGACAGTTGAGAGGTAAAGGTATGTTATTTTATTGACCATTGAAGACAAAAATACAAACAATGGTTGATTATTTCTATTTATAAAGTGTTTTTACAGAAACATACATGAAAAATGCTAATTTTCAGATTTTTAACATTGAATAAAGTACATGGTGCTGAAAACTTAAGAAAATAAATATAAAACTTGAATCTATGTATAAATATATATACATAGGATGTATATTTTATGTATCTATAGCGATACTAATATATAAACTTTCACTGTCCGCTTTATTAGGTATTCCTGAACATCTGCTGGTTAATGCAAATATCTAATCAGCCAATCGCGCGGCAGAAACTCAGTGCATAAAAGCATGCAGACATCAGGGGCTGGGGACAGGGGGCATCTGCTCCCCAGGCCAGTCCCATAGTGAGCTACCTTGGGCTGGGTCACTGGGCCACCTGTATTTTTTTCCTTTAAAATGATCCTAATAGGCTGCTGAATAGAGTCTTGGCCCCCTCCCCCCAGGCTAAAATTTGCCAGCCCTCCCCTGGCAGACATGGTCAAAAATTACAATTGTAGTTCAGACCAAACACCAGAAAAGACAAGAAATGTGATCTAAGTGACTTTTACTGTAGAATGATTGTTGGTGCCATATGCATTGCTTCAGTACCTCAGAAACTGCTGATCTCTTGGGATTTTTACACACAACACTCTCTAGTGTTTACAGACAACGGTGCTCAAAACCAGAGCGGCAGCTCTGTGGGTGGAAACACCTTGTAAATAAAGGACGTCCGAAGAGAATGGGCAGCCTGGTTCAAGCTGACAAGAAGGCAACAATAACTCAATTAATCATACGTGGTATGCAGAAGAGCATCTATGAATGCACAGCACATCCAACCTTGAAGTGGATGTGCTACAGCAGCAGAAGACCACACAGCACCCTTGTGACCTCCACACAATACATAGCACAATTGTGACCACCACACAACACACAGCACCCTTGTGACCAGGGCCGGACTGGGACTAAAAATCAGCCCTAGCATTTAAAGTACACAGGCCCGCTTCAGTTCCAGCAGGAAAGAAAATATGTGCCGCCGCCCAGCGGCGGCACCGAACAGGGCGTGAACTCATTGTGTTGTGGGTGTGGCCAACATGGGGCATTGATACATACTTTATAATAATACATTACATTTATCATTTTAGACAAATATACAGGCACTACTGTTAGAAGCACACAGCTTTGCCTTCACAAGCAGTACGTTGTGAAGCGGTACATACCTCCCAACTGTCCTTGCAGTCGGACCAAATCCTGACTAAGGGAGACAGTCACCCAAATTCAGGACTGCCCCACCAGATTCAGGACAGTTGGCAGACTGTCCTGCTCTCTCCTACCTGTCTTGGTCACTTTCACCACTTGTAGCAGCTGGTTTCTTTAGCTAAGTTAATTCTTGTCTTGATCCTGGAATATTGGATGCCCTATTTTGAAAAAAAATGGGTACATGAGATTTAGAAAACTCCAACCAGCCCCGAGGTTAAAACAATAGCACTCACGTTTAATAATTAGGCCTCCCTCCAGTCCCCACAATAATAATTAGAGATGGGCGGGTCCGGTTCTCCGAGAACCGAACCCACCCGAACTTTGGGTATCCGAGTACCGAGCTGAGCACCCATTCCGAATCCAAATCGAGGCCGAACGTCATTGTGACGTCGTCGGATCTCGAGGCTCGGTTCTCGCGATACTTCAACTTTATAAATACACGCCTCCACAGCAATCCATCGCCATTTGACAGAGGGAGAGAGCAGGGTGTAGTCATAGGCTAATTAGAGCAGGGACAGCGAATACAATATTGTTCTTGCAATTGCTCTAACCAAAATCGCTAGTGCAGAGAGGAGGATAGAGGTTTATTATTTTTTCTTCATATTTGGCACTCCCCAGCGCTTTTGGGGTGTCCCCCATAATTGTGCATAAATATTTCTGGCTGTCAAAAGTCATATCTGTCAGCAGTATCTACTAAATAATTTTTAGCACTCCTCAGTGCTTTTGGGGTGTCCTCCCTAATTGTGCATTAATATTTCTGGCTGTCAAAAGTCATATCTGTCAGCAGTATCTACTAAATAATTTTTAGCACTCCTCAGTGCTTTTGGGGTGTCCTCCCTAATTGTGCATTAATATTTCTGGCTGTCAAAAGTCATATCTGTCAGCAGTATCTACTAAATATTTTTTAGCACTCCTCAGTGCTTTTGGGGTGTCCTCCCTAATTGTGCATTAATATTTCTGGCTGTCAAAAGTCATATCTGTCAGCAGTATCTACTAAATAATTTTTAGCACTCCTCAGTGCTTTTGGGGTGTCCTCCCTAATTGTGCATTAATATTTCTGGCTGTCAAAAGTCATATCTGTCAGCAGTATCTACTAAATAATTTTTAGCACTCCTCAGTGCTTTTGGGGTGTCCTCCCTAATTGTGCATTAATATTTCTGGCTGTCAAAAGTCATATCTGTCAGCAGTATCTACTAAATAATTTTTAGCACTCCTCAGTGCTTTTGGGGTGTCCTCCCTAATTGTGCATTAATATTTCTGGCTGTCAAAAGTCATATCTGTCAGCAGTATCTACTAAATAATTTTTAGCACTCCTCAGTGCTTTGGGGTGTCCTCCCTAATTGTGCATTAATATTTCTGGCTGTCAAAAGTCATATCTGTCAGCAGTATCTACTAAATAATTTTTAGCACTCCTCAGTGCTTTTGGGTTGTCCTCCCTAATTGTGCATTAATATTTCTGGCTGTCAAAAGTCATATCTGTCAGCAGTATCTACTAAATAATTTTTAGCACTCCTCAGTGCTTTTGGGGTGTCCTCCCTAATTGTGCATTAATATTTCTGGCTGTCAAAAGTCATATCTGTCAGCAGTATCTACTAAATAATTTTTAGCACTCCTCAGTGCTTTTGGGGTGTCCTCCCTAATTGTGCATTAATATTTCTGGCTGTCAAAAGTCATATCTGTCAGCAGTATCTACTAAATAATTTTTAGCACTCCTCAGTGCTTTTGGGGTGTCCTCCCTAATTGTGCATTAATATTTCTGGCTGTCAAAAGTCATATCTGTCAGCAGTATCTACTAAATAATTTTTAGCACTCCTCAGTGCTTTTGGGGTGTCCTCCCTAATTGTGCATTAATATTTCTGGCTGTCAAAAGTCATATCTGTCAGCAGTATCTACTAAATAATTTTTAGCACTCCTCAGTGCTTTTGGGGTGTCCTCCCTAATTGTGCATTAATATTTCTGGCTGTCAAAAGTCATAACTGTCAGCAGTATCTACTAAATAATTTTTAGCACTCCCCAGTGGTTTGCGCTCAGAATGGATTCAAAGCAGTCCACATATGATCTGAATGAGCAACCAGGTTCTGTCACCAGTCCTGATGTTAGTGTTCCCAGTACGTCATCTGGCCAAGGCGATGTCAAACAACAGAGTGTTTTCAAATTAGTGCAAAAAACAAAAACCAAAAAAAAATTTACTGTATTGAAGCGAAAAAGAAGTGTAACTGAGCAAAAGTTAAGTGACGATAAAAAAAAAATTGCAAGCATGCCATTCTACACACGCAGTGGCAAAGAGAGAATGAGGCCTTCACCTTTGGCTATTAGTGGCAGATCCCAAAAAGTTACCCAGCCTACAATTGGTGCACAACTACTGTTACGCGTCAAAGCCGAGCTGCAAGATAACAGTGAGGCATTACAGGAGAATATTTGCTCTGATTCACAAATGACAACAATCCCTGTGGAGAGTCCATCCAACAGTGGGATGTCTAATCGTGAGCATTCTGCTGATGTGTGCCTTAATAGCCCGAGTGTAGCTGGTGATACCCAAATTGAGGATGCCACTTTGAAATTAGAAGAGGATGAGGGGGAGATTTGTGTAGGCGACGAGGGCGCTAATGAGGATGTTGATGAGGATGAGGTTGTTTGTGTAAGTCCTGCACCAGTGGCAGCAGTTCTGGCACGTGACAAGAAAAAGGCCATTGTCATGCCTGGGCATAAAACAAAAAAATCCACTTCTTATGTGTGGAATTATTTCTACCCAAATCCAGACAACAATTGTATAGCCATTTGTAGTGTATGTGAAGCCACAGTCAGTCGAGGGAGGGACCTTAACCATCTTGGAACCTCGTCTATGTTACGCCATTTAACGAGAGTTCATGGCAAAGTGTTGGGAAAAGCTGAAAGTTCTTCCCAAAAGAATACAAGCACTCCCTCATCAGCTAAGACCCTCCGCTCACCGACATACCGACGGCTACAAAATACACCCACCACACCATCCTCATCAATATCCTCAGTAGCGCTCGGAGTTAGCCCGGCATCCCACTTAAGGCTGGATGACTCCGGCACTATTATTGATTCCTCTGAAGAAAGCGTTAGTCCTGCTGCTGCTGCTGTTGCTGCTGCTGGGGGTGAATCGTCATCCCAGAGGCAGGTTAATAAAATGAGCAGTCCTACATTTCAGCAATTAACTGTGAAACAATCATTTGCGAGGGGAAGCAAATATGACAGCAGTCACCCAGTCGCCAAGCGAATCACAGACGCCATGGCTGCAATGTTAGTGTTAGATCTGCGTCCAATCTCCACAATAAACGCAGCTGGTTTTTCACAGTTAATTGAGGTTTTGTGTCCGCGTTACAGAATTCCATCGCGACACCATTTCTCCCGTAAAGCTATTCCACAACTATACCAAAAAGTGTGTAAAAATGTAGAGATTGCGCTGAAAAATGCCATTCTGCCCACTGTTCACTTAACCACAGATATGTGGACAAGTGGAAGTGGCCAAACCAAAGACTATATGACTGTGACAGCCCACTGGGTTGGTCATTCACCTTCACCAGCAGGAACAGCAGCAGCATGTACACCACTACGTAACATTTGTCACAGGCAGGCCACTCTTTGTATCACCGGCTTCACTAACAGGCATACGGCTGACAATTTGTTACGCAAACTGAGAGATGTGATTGATGCATGGCTTATACCACTCGGACTCTCCCCAGGGTATGTCATTTCAGATAACGCCAACAATATAGTGCGAGCATTACAGCTGGGTGATTTCCAACATATTCCCTGTTTTGCTCACACCATCAACTTGGTGGTGCAGAGCTTCCTACGAAATAACCGTGAGGTGCAGGAGATGCTTTCGGTGGCCCGTAAAATTTCAGGCCATTTCAGGCATTCAGCCACAGCATGTAGGAGATTACAGCAGCTCCAAGAGCAGTTTAACTTGCCCTGCCACCAACTTAAGCAAGAGGTGGTAACTCGGTGGAATTCCACCCTGTACATGCTTCAGAGGATGGAGGAACAGCGCAAAGCCATCCAAGCATATTGCACAAGTCATGACATTGGGAAAGGAGGGGGGATGTATTTCACTCTTGCACAGTGGGGAATCCTTTCAGTGCTGTGCAAGGTGCTGAAACCATTTGAAGTTGTGACATGTGAGGTCAGTGCAGACTCTGCTAGTTTGAGCCAAGTCATTCCTTTAATTAGACTATTGGAAAAGCAGCTTGAGAAAATGAAGGAGGAGCTGAAAGCAAGCAATTCAGCAAAGTATGTTGGCCTTGTCGATCAAGTACTTAATTCGCTTCACAATGATCCTCGAGTTATTAAGATCTTGAACTCGGATCAGTACGTTTTGGCCACTGTGCTTGATCCAAGGTTTAAAACCTACATTGAGTCTTTACTTGTAAATGAGCGAGATGTGAACTTTTGCAAGGAGCTATTGCTCAGCAAGTTGGCCGCTGAACTGGGCCTCGGCTTGACGACGTGTCCTCCTTCACTTTCTCAAGCTGTTGCTCGTAAAAAATTAAATTTCCAAAAAAGAAGCAGGGAAGACACAGGGGGCAGACCAGAACAATTTAACATCTGGGCTGGTTTGAAGGATTTTTCAAAAAAATGTGTCACTTTGCCCATAACTCCATCCAATATGAGTATAAACATGCAAAGGATGGTGGAGGATTACTTTCAAGAGGTAGTTGATATGGAAATGTCAGACAGTCCTTTTCCTTACTGGGAAGAAAAGCAGGCCATTTGGAAACCCATGTACAAACTTGCTTTGCAATACCTAAGCTGCCCACCCTCCAGTGTGTACTCTGAACGAGTGTTCAGCACAGCAGGGAACTTAGTCAGTGATCGCCGTAGAAGGTTACTTCCCAAAAATGTGGAGAAAATTATGTTTATAAAAATGAACTACATCTTCCACGAGGAAGGCCTTCACCATCCAAGACATCCAAGCACTGACTGTTCTCTAATGGCGGATTCAAGCGGCGATGAATTGATAGTCTGTGATGATGACGTACACACTGATGAGGGTGAGGATTAAGCTGAAGATGATGCCGATAACATCTTTTTAAAACTTTCTATGTAAGTGTAGGGTGCAATCTACCCCCAAAGAGGAAAGGGACTTGTGGCATTTCCATATCACATACCATCTTGAAAGGCTGCTGTTAGGGCAATTTATCCTTAAGGGTAGGGTGTCATAGACAGAGTGACCCTAAACTGGCTTTGTCCATTTTTCATAATATTGTACAGTCTATAATGGCTGAATTTTTGGGTATTTTATACAAGTGGAGGGGGGCCTAGAGAGACAGAAACCAAACTGGCTTTTTCCATGTCAATTAATATTGTACAGTCTATAATGGCTGAATTTTTTGGTATTTTATACAAGTGGAGGGGGGCCTAGAGAGACAGAGTGACCCCAAACTATCTTTCTCCATGTCAATTAATATTGTACAGTCTATAATGGCTGAATTTTTTAGTATTTTATACAATTGGAGGGGGGCCTAGAGAGACAGAAACCAAACTGGCTTTCTCCATGTCAATTAATATTGTACAGTCTATAATGGCTGATTTTTTTGGTATTTTATACAAGTGGAGGGGGGCCTTGAGAGACAGAAACCAAACTGGCTTTTTCCATTTCTTTACATATTTAACTATAAGTGTAGGGTGTAATATACATTCAAAGACGATGGCTGCATTGCCAATATGCATAGATGGAGAGGAAGACAATCTGTTTTGTGTGTAGAATAGGCCTACCAACGAAGAATTAAACTGTTTTTTTGGATGATTTATTACCTCAACAATTAGATTACTTGTCTCTAAAACAGTTGGAGCACTAAATTGGGTTAATTTAGGCCCAAAAACATGGATTTTCCAAAAAAATAGCAAAACAAAACCAAACAAAACCAAAACCAAAACACGCAATGGCGGTTTTGCAAAACCAAAACCAAAACACGACGGTAATCCAGATCCAAAACCGAATCCAAAACCAAAACACGGGGGTCAGTGACCATCTCTAATAATAATATACACATTTAATAAGTAGACCTATTTCCCTGCAACCAGCCCCAACATTAAATTAACAGTATACCATTTTCCTCAAAACATATTTCCCTCCCTCCAAACAGTCACAGCAATAAATTAAATAGCATTAAAATGTAATAAATATAGCCATTTTCCACAACCATCCCCGACAATAAATAATTCATATTCACATTTAATAACTAGCCCTCCTCCCCAAAATCAGACCAATATTCAATTGATAGCCCTAAACCACCCCAGCATTAAATTAAAGGTTCCTTCACCTCACCTTAAATAATTAGCCCCCACCTACACTCCACCATTAAATAGCCTACCTCCCACACTATATTAAGATCCTCCCTTCCCTCACATATTATATTAAACTACTGCGCACACACACACGCTATATTTAAAATACTGCATGCGCGCACACACACGCACACTATATGAACATGGCCAAACGCACACTACAGCAAAATGGGGCCACACAGACATACAGATATACACATGTTTTACACTTGTGACCAGAATGAAAAGATTTATATCTTTCTCTGGATTATTGATGTCACACTCATACTCATATAATGAGGTTATTATATTTTTAAGTGTACTGGCCAGTCACTAAATATTCATTTCCAGGTTTATTTGTTTTGTTTTATATTATCACATCCAATTGTTTTTAATATATTTATTTATATGTACATTTTTGGAGATTTATAAAATAAACTGGTATTATACATAGTCTACCATCTAAGGCGCATCCCACTTTTTAAAATTTATAGCCACACAGACACACTATTTGCCACACACACACTAGTAGCCACACACACTATTTGCCACACAGACATATTACACACACACACACAGACACTTACCTTTGTACATCCAGCAGCAGCACTCTGCACGCTGCCCAGCAGATGGAGAATCTGTGACTGCCGCCTATGCGACCAATCACATGGGACGGCACCACGTGACAGGTGCCGTCCCATGTGATTGCTCGCGTAGGCGGCAGTCACTGATTCTCCATCCGCTGAGCAGCACGCAGAGTGCTGCTGCTCGGCGCGCATGCGGACCGGCCCATCATGGCCATCGGCTCTTCTGGCATTTGACAGAAGTGCCAGATGGCCAGTCCGGCCCTGCTTGTGACTGCCACACAATACATAGCACCATTGTCACCACCACACAATTCAGAAGACAACCTTGTCATCGTCACACAATACAGAGGGCAACCTTCTGACCACCATTCAACATTTACCATTCAACACATAGCAGCCAAGAGAGACCACCACACAATACAGAGGGTAACCTTGTCTCCGTCACACTATAAAGAGGGCGGCCATGAGTCCTCCACCCAATACAGAGAGAAAAATAAGATTTTTATTGATACAAACAAACTGTGCGGTTAATGTGTGAGAATGTGATTATCAGCTGTTGGTCATTTTCATACCTTCTAACACCTCAAATGGCCAAAGAGGAATCTATAAGATTTGTTATATATAACTATTCTTTCTTCAAATGTTCATACATCTGAGCGGAGTTCAAAATACAAATAGCCAAACACAGTTACCTGTCAGTAGCACCAGGATATAAACACTATTGGAAAAGTTGGTAATTTTTTTCTAATAAAAAGGAATGGATCCCTATGCTAATACACACCGGCCATTGCACATGCATATTATATTTTCACATATCCCTTGTTGTCACATATTCCCTGTTAAAAATAACAGGGGATATGTGTTGAGCTCCGCTGGCCTCCGTCTGGGACTGGGTGGTAGTTGGTACAACACGAGTCACACAGTATGAGTTACACACAGTCTCTGTAGGCGCAGCCCCACCACCAGTCAGCAACAGGCAGCCTCGTGATTGGCTGCCTGTTGCTCTCCAATGATGGGACCACCCCCTGGCAGCCAGGGAAAGCCGCCAGTGGTCCACATCACCACTCCGCACCGCTCATCACCCTTCACCCCGCCAGGCTGGCCTAGGCCTATTACTGTGGAGAGACCTGGGGCTTCAGCCCCATCAGGCCCATTAATCCAGCCCTGGCTTTGCGTGCGAAGATGAATTGAATGTTTCTGCATTTAGTTGCTTATGGTCCAGTTCTGGGCATGCGCAGATCAAATTTGCAGGTCACATGCATAAAATTGGCAATGACATTCCTTGATGAGTCAGGCCCAATGTCCATTAGTAATGTCCTACGTGCTCCTCACCTTATTCACGTGAACCACGAAAGTCTCTCTATTTGTAGTTGCCACTATTTAAGTACATACTGTGACATGGTCGTACATCCAGGTGCATGCTAAACTGACACTAGCCCAGCTATTTAATCCAGCTCTGCCTTTCCCACAGTGCCTGAGCAACAAGTTACTTATCAGTATTTGTTGTGCATTGCTCTTGTATATCTTGTATGATTTACTGTGTAGTGACCGTTGCTTGCACTGACTTTATTGCCTGCCTATCACCCACTCTTCAAACTTGTTTACATTTATGAATCTGTGCTGACCTTTGGCAAGTTCCTGACACCGTGCTGCCAGCCCTGACTTCTCCCTTTTTCTGACCATGCTCTGGTTGGTCAGTAGGTATCTAGTGAAAATTAGATTGGGGTCCACAACCTGTGGGTTCCCGTGGCTAAATCTATTACTTTACAGACAACCATGATGAATACTTATTCTACTCTGGTATCAGTGTTTACACGTCAGTTGTATCGTATGAAATAACAGATTTTCCGATGTGATCACTGTGGTTCCAAAGCACAAGAGCTTTATTCGCAAAATAATTTACGAAGTATTGCATTCATACGCCTGCACGTTTGGCACCAACAACAAGCTTCTATAAGCTTTCCAAAGCCGGAGGTGAATATTTTATACACTTTACAGTAATAAAAAGCAGATACATCACACAGATTCACAGATACAGTATTAAGGTCCACATCCATAGGTCGATGGGTCATGATCTTACAAGAACCCGACGCTCCATTGGCTGTTTCCTCTGGCCATTGTTCCTTGAGGTGGGGGTCATCTTTCCATGTGTGGCCAGGTGTACGTCCTCAGCTCCCACGCCTGGACCTGTATAAACTGTTTTTTTATGGCATGTATAGAATTGCAATTTGGTACTTGAAATAAAATTTTATTTATGCCTAGTGTTCACAATGTGCGAATGCTTCAAAAATAGAACTGGAAACGTTCTTATGAGATTGCGAACAGAATGAGACCAAACTCAATGTGATTAACATGTTGGAGATATTAATTACCTTCTTTACCACATTATATAAAGTGTAAAAATAGATTAATCTTATTTTCATGTTGTTATTTGCTAAGATAATTATTTGATTGCATATTAATCGCATCGCAAACAATATTAATGTACAGAAATTGCTGATTACCACCTTGATCTAATTATTAAACTTCAACAGTGTGTCAGTGGACTCTTCCGGATACACCTGTGAATGTGTCTGACCATGGTGGAGCGCTGCAGGAGAGGCAGGCGTTAGATACACTCTTGACCTTTAAAGGGCCACTAACCCTAAAACATAGGTTATCTTACATAAATAAGCTAATAATAACAGTCGCAGATATCTATGTAAGTTTCCACGCTTTGACAGAACTTGAGATAGTTTATTTAGTTTTTACATGTGCTGGGCCGCATAATGCAAGCTATTTTCTCTGTTATCATAATACATATCCCCCCCTACACACAATCAAAACTTTATCTCAAATATCTTGAGCTGTGATAAGCTTCTGAAACTATTATATATTTGTTAACTGTATTAGTAGTTATTTTATATAAGCTCACATGTATATTAGTATGAGTGCGTCTTCACCCCTTAAAAGCGCCCGCCGTGTGGTACTTACGTTGAATGAGACCAGGGCTAGTTGTGCCTGGCACACAATTTTGTATTGGTGGCTTTCAGCTACTGTGAAATTAGTAGAGCAGGTGGATCTGGCTGTCATTATTAAACCCCTGACTCCCCCTCTTCCCCCCCCCCCACCATATACCTATATATTTTATTTTTTAATTAAAAGTAGAAAAAAATTTAAAACTTTTTATATCCTCCAGTGTAATGGATATGGGGCCAATTTTGCATCATTAATAAGTATTATCACCGATGGAGGGCGCTGGGAAACCAGATGAGTGAGACGGCTGCACATCTGTTTATTTTGTGATTGGCGGCAAGATCCAAGAACTCGCTATTAGGGACAACCAACGTGTGGCTCTCTGTGACCCCAGTATCCTATAGGGATAATCGCCTAGCAATTATTTTTTCATCCTTGCAGCCAAGTATACAGTTAAGGAGGTGGCAAATGAAATACAACTTTAAATAGACCTGCACTGCATCTTTATTTAGGCTGGACCTAACATTTTTTATCAGCAACTTTTTCTGCCATCTGATTCCTGTATGCTGTTGTCTGTGTACTTAGAGTTACTATTTGCAACTTTCTGCTGCTGGTTCACTATCTGAGCTCTGAGAGGATTCTCAGGAGACTGCTCTGCAATGTTTTACATAACTGTCATCAGCACCTGGTAATGCAACCAGACACCATTTCCATGCAATGTCTCTTGTATACGCCTCCCTGTGTAATGTCTAAAAGTGTCTCCGTTAATCTCCAACTTTAAAGCATTATTCCATGTAGAGCCTTATACACACATGGGGAAGGATCCTGCCTAAGCACCTGTAAAGTTTGTTGCCTGTGTGGTTTAAAGAGGACATTTTTAGGGGAGTTTTGCACAGTCCAGGTCGGTATTTGGCATATAGGTAATTGGAGGGCATGTTCCTAGGGCAGTGGACGTGCTGGTAGTTTGTTTTTTACTTTTTTTTATAAAATGTGTTCACTTATAGGTGGGTGTGGGTATGGATGGCTGTGGCACTGCCCTATAACCAGCTTCACAACCACTGTAACTGCATGGCACCTCCTCTTCATCTATTAGCAGCGTGGCTCGCTCTGTAGGTACACAAGCTTGTCAGATGATTTTGGGAGTCTGTATGATGATGTCACTGTACAATGATGTCACTCCCCTCCAGGCACCGAGAGGCAAGTGCAGGGGGCATGGCTCCGCAAATCGTGTCATTTTAGCAGACCCCCACGGTGAAATTCCACAATTGTGCCAATGTGCCGCAGAGGCAGGGTCAAAATGAGGAGGCTTGATGTGAATTGCGTCATTGAGTCCCCCATCCCGCCAACATCAGGCGGGATTCGGGTGAACGGCCTACTCTCTCAGGGGTTGGGAGGAACTACCCGAAATTTGGGAGTCTCCTTGACAGAGTAGGGAAGTATATATATATGATACATTGTGAAACATAGGATACATGGGGTAACAGTCTAAAGACATGGGGAACAGACATGGGGACGCATAGTTACCAGCTGTCCCTAATTTCCATGAGCAGCCCAGGTGTTAAAGATTTGTTCCTGAAGATATATTTGTCCATGTGGAGAAGCAAACAAGAAACACATTAGCAAGAAATAGGAAACTATGGACTATGTTAGTCCAATAAGGGTTTTCTGCACAATAAAATGAATGTGTTTCTGCATTTTAAATGCAATTCCTATAATCTGTTCTTATTTGATCAGTCCTATTAGTTATTATTTACTGTAAAGGGGTATTTCAATTTCAAAACAGGGCATTATAATCCTGTTCTGTAAACATGATGGGGATTGTAGTTCTCCAAGGTCCGCTGAGAGAGTACCGTGTGTGTCCCTAGACATAATTTTACAATGCTAGTAACTGTAGGGAAGCACTGAAGATTCATGTGGAGCACACATGGGGAAGCAATCAAAAGACATGAGAAACAAACATGGAGAAGCAATTAAGAGATATGGGGAGCAAACATTGGGAGCTCTGACAGTACTTTGGTAGCAGACATTGGAAAGCACTTTAGTTAATAGCAGTAGACAGATATATAGGAAAGATGGGGAGTAGTATAGGGTAGCATATAAGAGACATGGGGGAGCAGACATCTGAGAGCATATAAGAGACATGGGGGAGCAGACATCTGAGAGCACATAGGAGACATGGGGGAGCAGACATCTGAGAGCATATAAGAGACATGGGGGAGCAAACATCTGAGAGCATATAAGAGACATGGGGGAGCAGACATCTGAGAGCATATAGGAGACATGGGGGAGCAAACATCTGAGAGCATATAAGAGACATGGGGGAGCAGACATCTGAGAGCATATAAGAGACATGGGGGAGCAGACATCTGAGAGCATATAAGAGACATGGGGGAGCAGACATCTGAGAGCATATAGGAGACATGGGGGAGCAGACATCTGAGAGCATATAAGAGACATGGGGGAGCAGACATCTGAGAGCATATAAGAGACATGGGGGAGCAGACATCTGAGAGCATATAAGAGACATGGGGGAGCAGACATCTGAGAGCATATAAGAGACATGGGGGAGCAGACATCTGAGAGCATATAGGAGACATGGGGAGCAGACATCTGAGAGCATATAAGAGACATGGGGGAGCAGACATCTGAGAGCATATAAGAGACATGGGGGAGCAGACATCTGAGAGCATATAAGAGACATGGGGGAGCAGACATCTGAGAGCATATAAGAGACATGGGGGAGCAGACATCTGAAAGCATATAAGAGACATGGGGGAGCAGACATCTGAGAGCATATAGGAGACATGGGGAGCAGACATCTGAGAGCATATAAGAGACATGGGGGAGCAGACATCTGAGAGCATATAGGAGACATGGGGGAGCAAACATCTGAGAGCATATAAGAGACATGGGGGAGCAGACATCTGAGAGCATATAAGAGACATGGGGGAGCAAACATCTGAGAGCATATAAGAGACATGGGGGAGCAGACATCTGAGAGCATATAGGAGACATGGGGGAGCAAACATCTGAGAGCATATAAGAGACATGGGGGAGCAGACATCTGAGAGCATATAGGAGACATGGGGGAGCAAACATCTGAGAGCATATAAGAGACATGGGGGAGCAGACATCTGAGAGCATATAAGAGACATGGGGGAGCAGACATCTGAGAGCATATAAGAGACATGGGGGAGCAGACATCTGAGAGCATATAAGAGACATGGGGGAGCAGACATCTGAGAGCATATAGGAGACATGGGGAGCAGACATCTGAGAGCATATAAGAGACATGGGGGAGCAGACATCTGAGAGCATATAAGAGACATGGGGAGCAGACATCTGAGAGCATATAAGAGACATGGGGGAGCAGACATCTGAGAGCATATAGAAGACATGGGGGAGCAGACATCTGAGAGCACATAGGAGACATGGGGGAGCAGACATCTGAGAGCATATAGAAGACATGGGGGAGCAGACATCTGAGAGCATATAAGAGACATGGGGGAGCAGACATCTGAGAGCATATAAGAGACATGGGGGAGCAGACATCTGAGAGCATATAGGAGACATGGGGGAGCAGACATCTGAGAGCATATAAGAGACATGGGGGAGCAGATATAGGGTAGCATATAATAGACATGTCTCAGATGTATACATACAGGATACATGTCTCTGGGGGAGCAGACATTTGAGAGCATACAGGAGACATGGGAAGCAGATGTAGGGTAGCATATAAGAGATATGGGGAGCAGATGTAGGGTAGCATATAAGAGACATGGGGAGCAGATGTAGGGTAGCATATAAGAGACAGGGGGAGCAGATGTATGGTAGCATATAAGAGACATGGGGAGCAGATGTAGGGTAGCATATAAGAGACAGGGGGAGAAGATGTAGGGTAGCATATAAGAGACAGGGGGAGGAGATGTAGGGTAGCATATAAGAGACATGGGGAGCAGATGTAGGGTAGCATATAAGAGACAGGGGGAGCAGATGTATGGTAGCATATAAGAGACAGGGGGAGCAGATGTATGGTAGCATATAAGAGACAGGGGGAGCAGATGTAGGGTAGCATATAAGAGACATGGGGAGCAGATGTAGGGTAGCATATAAGAGACAGGGGGAGAAGATGTAGGGTAGCATATAAGAGACAGGGGGAGGAGATGTATGGTAGCATATAAGAGACAGGGGGAGCAGATGTAGGGTAGCATATGAGACATGGGGAGCAGATGTAGGGTAGCATATAAGAGACAGGGGGAGCAGATGTAGGGTAGCATATAAGAGACAGGGGGAGCAGATGTAGGGTAGCATATAAGAGACAGGGGGAGCAGATGCAGGGACAGAATGAAAGATAAAGGAGAGAACAACGCAGATTAAAATGTAAAGATTACAAGGGAGACAGATCACCAGTTATGTGTTACTAAAATCAATTTTCTATGCTATTTACACAAAAGAAACGTGTATTTTTTTTATTTTACTGTAAGCTATATGGAAAGAAAGATAAGTCTTTAATGAGGTTCGGGGCTTTATAGTTATTTTAAGAATTCAGCAATACCACAACACTATTTATTGTCAGTTAACTAGAATTGCACTATAAACTCTATAATTCCCCTATCTATCTTGCCATTACACCCCATCTCTGACCACAATGACTATTACATTCCTCGGCAATCTATATAGGTATGGTGTTTACTGATGTTTTTTTGTATTACTGACAATGCAAAGCTGTTTTTGTGTCAGTGAATTTACTAGCATGTTGTAGCATTAATATTTCCCCTGCCTCCTTTCCTATATACTCCCTAACACTATTCTATCCTGTTCCACATTCACTACAATGTAAACTGCTAAGCCCACCAAGCCCAGTACACAACTAATCTCGGCCACTGCACATGCGCAGTACGAGCCGGCCGCCTTCTGCATCGCGCAGTAGGTCCGGTGCTTTCCCTGTGCTGCTGTCCCGTTCGCTTGATTGCATCAGCTCCACCCCGCCCCTTGTCAAATCCAGCGGCGCTGATTGGTACACGTGAAGGCACGATACCTACCCCTAGCCAATCCTCGTCGGCCACACGGTGTTTTGGTAACAAGAGCACGGCTATAAAAGGCGCAGAGCGAGCCCCGCGCGTGTAGTGCGAGCAGAGAGCGCTGCGTGGACAGCGGAAGTGACGTGTCCCCGGACTCCGACATCATGGCGGACGGAGAAGTGACATTGTTAATACGTAGCCCTAGCTTGAAGCAGGATGAGAGGGAGATAAAGGCTCCGCGGAGCTTCTCCGTTCGGGAGCTGAAGGCCCAGTTGAGACGGGAACTGCCCGGACACCCGGTAAGGGCAGGGGGGGAGGGGTGGATGGCGGAGCTCCAGCAACAAGGGAGGGGCAGCTCATTGCATCATAATGTTTACTAGTCTTCAGGGTGAAGCAGAGGTGGGCAGCTTGTGTGTCCCGGGCGGAGAACTACAAGTCTCAGCATCCCCTGCCACCTAGTATAACCACCAGCACCTTAAGCTATGCTTGCTGGGACTTGTTGTTCTCCAGCTGTCAAATCACCGACAGCCTACGCCTGTCAGCTGGTATACTGAGTGGTTTGTGTATTTACCATCCTGTCACACCAGAAACTGCAACACTCTCTTATCTTCTCTTATCACTGATACTAAGTTCATGTATTTATCTTACCACTAATTACCCGGGCCCACCCTTGGTTAATTAGCTATGTACAAACAGGGATTTACCTGTATCATCATCATTTATTTATATAGCGCCACTGATTCTGCAGCGCTGCACAGAGAACTCATTCACATCAGTTCCTGCCGCACTGGAGCTTAGTCTAAATTCCATAACACACACACACAGACACAGAGAGGGAGAGACTAGGGTCAATTTTGATAGCAGCCCATTAACCTACCAGTATGTTTTTGGAGTGTGGGAGGAAACCGGAGCACCCAGAGGAAACCCACGCAAACACAGGGAGAACATACAAACTCCACACAGATAAGGCCATGGTCGGGAATTGAACGCATGACCTCAGTGCTATGAGACAGAAGTGCTAACCACTAAGCCACTGTGCAACTTGTATGCTTTTTTTCCCCTGGAAACAGAGGTTGGGGAAAGCCTTGCCTATTATGGCCATAAATTACTGTTTAGTGCAAGTTTAGATCCTCTGAGTACAATCCTGTCTGGATTCCCTACAGAAGTCTGTTCATAGTGTACAGCAATGTAAAGGCAGGTATGAGCACAGCACTTGCAATCTCAGCTCCTAGTTTGTTACAGAAACTGACACAATTGCTTTGTCTGATTCCTAAAAGTTTGTAGGCCGCTTTTAATGTTCAGTCTTAGTAATGTCATTTTGTGTACTGTGCTTTTTATTTGTAATGGGCTTGTCCTTAAAGAGTTTTAAGTGTATGGTTAGTCTACCAATGTCATAGCTGAGCAGGACACTTTTTGTTGGGAACAGCTGTCCCACCCAGCTGTTGGGGACAGTGTCTGGACTTTTGTGTTAGAGCCACCTGTGTTTTGACTTTTGACAGCTTTGTAGGTTAAACTGCAGCTTGGCTAAGTAGCAGTTTGTTGATAAGAGGTGTGTGGTGCAAGGCTTCCTACCACATACACTGATTGGTCTGTTATTAGAACCCTTGTGTACAAAGTTGCCTGAAAGAAGTTTGACAGTTTTAGTTTTTTTTTCTGTGATCTAACCTGTTTACAGAATGTTAAGTGTAAGCCCACTTCCTGTTCATTCTAGCTCTTACACATGCAAAAAGTCAATTTATTATACAGAACTTGACAATGTTAAGTCTTCATTGTATGCCTTTAAAATTAAATGTATATTATCCAAATATCTGTTATGAAATCTAGTAGGAAGGGGTTAATGTTCTGGCTGCTTTATTTAGGATGATGCAAGACTTGTGCTTAATGGATCTTCAAGCTTACATCTGTGGAATGCTCTAAACATGTCAGTGGCTTCATCTAAAGCTGCTGGAGAAAGTTCTGTTTTAGAGTGGAGTAAATGCAGCTTTAGAGTCTCTAGATTATTGGCTGCTTACACCAGGGAGTTAAGGGTGTTTATTGCAGTAGCTATGGTAAACAGCTACAGCCTGCTCAGAACTAGAATTTCCACATAACTAGAAAATAAGCGGGTGTACAGGAGTCATGTGAATATCTTATACTTATGAATGCAGTAAAGACTTGTCTAACTATATATGTAAAGAGGGATGTAGTATAATTAAGAAACATGTCCCCATATATAAATCTGAAACAATCATTTGACTTATCATTTAATGTGTAGTTTTGGCTCACCCATGGCTAAGGTGCATTGATCAAATATTTCAGCTGCAGAATAGTTGGCAAGCATCGGTGCATGCGGCCTATACAAACTTCTTTAAACACCTTGTGTTCATTTTGCATGGTCTGCACATACTTAGGCACATTCCAAAGTTGGAAAGCTGTTCTGTCAGTAGAATGGTACGTTACTAATTGTGTCCTCACTGTTCTGCAGATGGAACAAGACCAAAGGCTGATCTATTCAGGGAAGCTGCTCCCTGACCACCTGAAGCTTACTGAGGTCCTGTCCAAGGTAAATATCTGCTGACGGAGCATGGGATTTTGTTAATCATTAAATAAGCAATAGCTTTGTGGTGGCAGTGTGTTCCTAAATAGAAGTATTGTTTTTGCTTTACAGGAGACCAGACATGTGATGCACCTTGTTTGCTCGATGAAGAGTGCTCTGCAGAATCAGGTACATTTATGGTTAAGTACAAAATACATTTCATGACAGAAATGGTCAAATTACTGTGGTATATTTCTTCATGCAATGAGGAACATCACGCTGCTGTTTGTATTATCTGTAGGCTGTGCAGGAATTACTTCAACTGTATAGATATTAAATTTCTATTGCCTGTTAGAGAAATCAGTCTGTGGTTAAAATAGATATATATTGGGATGAGATTAGTTTAAGGTTGTCCAAGAGTGTCCAACTGCTTTAAAGGGTGCAAAGACAATACTTTCACTCTCACCTCTGCAACCAGAATGACTTGGTTTACAATCAAAATCAATGTGATTGCCAAAATAAAGCATGGTAGTTGGAGAAGGGTACCTGTAGTTGTCTAACCAAGTGTGGTGATTGAAAGAAATAATGCAAAAGTGGGCAGAGCAGTAATTGTTGACTGAATTTGGATGCTGCCAGCCTCTACCGTCCTGTGCATTGAGGATGATATAATGTAGTGTTTCAACTCCAGTTCTTAAGGACCACTAACAGCATCAGTTCTGTGCATCAGTGTTTGAAAACTGTTACTTGATGGTATAGATCAATTTGTGTATAATAAACTAGCATATTCTATTTTTTGGGGTCCTGAGACAGGTTTGAAAAAACAGTTGATCACAAACCAATGCCAATACTAAGTTAGTAGTTGCCTTTGACAGCCCTCTCATGTAGGGTTTGATAGGCGGGAGTTCAGTGGCAGCGGTTGTGAGCTACAAACAACTAATCATATTCCACTCCCAACACTGAATGCTCCCTGCCCTTTACAAGCTTCCCCTGTTACTGTCAATAGCAGCTGCAGGGGTGTTATGTACTGGATGCAAGTGGTGAGATTTCATTGTCCTAATACATGTACCAATGAAAATGAGCGATGTCAGGTGCCCATTATAGTCATCTATAATGAATGGGCAGCTTCTGTAATTGTATTAACATACATTAATATCTTCCTAGGGTCAAGAAAACAAGCCGCAGCCAGTTGGCACATCGAGTACACCTGACAATGCAACTCTTCAGGCAGATGGCATTAGACAGCGGAATTTCTCACAGAACGTTCCTGCAGCACAAATCGACTCACCCAGGTACTAAAACAAAGGCTAATGACGTGGGTTTCTATTTACCCATGTCAGCACTTAATTTTTACTATTATATAAATACTTTCTTTTCTTTTAATAGGTCTCCAGGAGCGACACCTGCTTTCTCTCCATTCTCTGTGTACAGCCCTCAGCAGATCATGTGGCTACAACAGATGTATGCCAGGCAGTACTATATGCAATAGTAAGTTGGTCATGGATAGATATATTTACAAATTGTTAGTTTGCCTCATCAAAGCTCTTGTCAAAGTAGTTGTTTCAATATTTTGCTTGGTTACCTATAATTGTTTGAATTTTGATATCTTTCCTTTGTTGCTTCTTCCTCCTAGCTATGCCGCAGCTGCTGCTACCACTTCCCCATCCCAGCGAAGACAGGAGATACCAGTTGTACCACCTGCTGCTCCAGACCCACTGCCTCATCCCTTCCCTGCTGCCAACCAGGCTCCCATCCCAGAAGTTCAAGCCCCAATAAATCCCGTAGCCAACCAGAACCTGCGCATGAACGCTCAAGGGGGGGTAGTGGAGGAAGAGGATGATGTAAACAGAGACTGGTTGGACTGGGTCTACACTGCGGCACGGTTTTCAATCTTCCTGAGCATCTTATACTTCTACTCCAGCCTGAGCCGATTCATGATGGTCCTGGGCGCCATGATCCTGATGTATCTGTGAGTATCCTGCTCACTCGGCCAGGCAGTTCAGTTTATAATCTAAAATACAATCAAATAATCTGTCTCCAGGCTGATAAACTTACTACGTTTCTGTTGGCTTTTTGGGATATTGCTCCTTGTTTCAGCTGGCCTTGCAGATCCCTCTGCTTGGCCTGAGAGCTGACAGGACCCCT
This sequence comes from Mixophyes fleayi, assembly GCF_038048845.1. NCBI lineage: Eukaryota > Metazoa > Chordata > Amphibia > Anura > Limnodynastidae > Mixophyes > Mixophyes fleayi. The sequence goes on along the minus strand of NC_134411.1, from coordinate 79,590,416 downwards.
GTCCTGTTTGTCTCGCAGGCAAGGTCCAGCCGTTCATACTGAGCACTTGGATCATTGCTGCCTTTGGATGCAGTCTGAATATGACCACAGACAATGCAGGCAGAGATGTCACCTTCCAACCACATCTGCCAGCATTGCTAATGAGGCTCTGACCCCTGCAGCTTTCCCATGTCAAACTATAAGATGTTGTGATGTATCTGACAATGTTCTATAGTTAAATCAGTGGCAGAATCTTTAAAGGCAAAACAGCCTTTAGGTGCTTGGATGACTAACTTCCTAGCCATATGTAATAGTTGCATAGTTAGCCTTTGGTGGTGCTAAGCCATTCCTCTGTTTATTGCAGGCACACCGCAGGATGGTTTCCATTTAGACATAGACGACCTCAGGAAGCTGCAGCTCCTGCTCCACAGCTTGTCCCAAATCAACAGGATCAAAACAATAACTTGCAGGTGAGTTTCTGAGACGTCTGCTGCTGATTTCTTGTCTGTGTATATTCAGTATGTATTTTCAATATGCCAGCGAGTGCAAATGTACATTTCTTTCATCGTGGGGCGTAATTAAAGACTTAAGGGGATTTGTAAGTTAGGGGTGGTATTTACCATAAAAGTAATCGTGACTTTTAAGAGTCACATATTTTGGGTTTGACATTTTTAACAGCCAGCACCCAGGTGCTATGTCTGCTTGTGTTGTCCATATAACTTAACTATTGTGTTTAATTGGCTGTAAAACATACGTTTAAATGTTTCTGGTTGTCTGTTAGACTGGTTGCCACTGTACTCGTATTTAGAGGATGGCAAAAGCCCTTGCGTTTGTTATGCTGTAAAATGTATGAACATTTTCTGGTTTACTGTCGAGCATTTTGGCAGGTCTGTGTGGAGCTGCATTATTTTAAAATCTGATTTTCAGCATCTCGTGTTGCTTTGGATTACAGATCCCCAAAATGGCTTGCTTCATCCTGATGGGTTAATAAATGAATCAGTTTAGGCAGCCACTTCATAGGTTAGCACCGCATTTTGTCATAATCCAAGCACAAGAACTGGCAAGGTCACATGTCCAGTGAACAGACTGCCATCTGGTGGGCAGAACCAGTAGTTTGCCTGTTGCTGCTGTAGCTGACTTTAGAGTGTAGTCTTAAGCCCTAGCTCTGTCTCATGGTTTTACCTACTGAGAATCTACCAGTGCTTCCTGGTGCAGCCTTCTGTGGTCGTCTAAACCCAGTGAGGTCTATAGGAGAGGAGGGGGGTTGATATGCTTGTGTATGGTGGTCGAGTCTACTCATTAATTGACTAAGAGGGTCTACTCCTGTAACTATACATAAACAGACTTTAACATCTAGACTCTCACAAATCACTGTTACATGGTTACTAAAACTTGTTTCTTTTCCGCAGGAAAATGATGACGTTGGAGAAGTCGCCGATGACACAGAAGCAGCCTCTCTTCAAGCACAACCATTTGTGTCCACAGTCTGGGTTTTTTTCAAAACATTTTTTGCATCTTTGATCCCTGAAGGTCCTCAAGCAGCGGTCCAGTGACGGCAAAGTTATAAGGGACGTTTCGGATACAAATACGGACTCGCGCTTTTAGTCTTCCATCCTCTACGTGGCCAAAAGTCTGTCCAGTTTAGGATCTGATGCTTTGTAGGAAGACCGTGTCATTGTGACTGAAGTCCTACATCAAGCATACTGTTTTATACCAGTCCAAAGACGTGTTTGCGACATGCAAATCTGAGTGGACCTTCTTCTGCTCGTGTCATTTGATTCCTTGTGGAATGTCAGGATAATTTACACTAATTGTAGTGTTAACGAACTGTAACAATTCTAGCATACTGGCCGGCCTTGGACGTCTACCTGCTGCAGAGGTTTTACTGTATTCAGTATGTTACTTTGCATTTCAAAATTCTTCCTCTTTGTGCCCATGTTTCATGCACAAAAGCCTGCACTTTAGTGAATACTTTCAATAAATTGAAATGCTTTATATGGTCTTTAAATAGTTGTTATTCTTTGCCTTTTCAAAGTATTTGTAATGGTAAATGTATTCTAGTTTAGCTCCAATCATTTTAGTGCTGTACAAGGAATATGTAGTCACTCATATCAGTCCCTGCCCTATTGGAGCTTACAATCTAAATTCTGTACCATACACACTAATGTAGGGGTATGAAATTAAGACAGCAGATCATGGTTCCTCGTGGCTGTACACTTCTCGCTACTGCAACATCACGGATTTCCCTTCGCCCCCATAGGGTTGCGGTACCTTATTGACATATTTATGTGCACATACACGTGTAACTGCGATCTGCTGTCTTAATTGAATAGACCAGGCCTGTCCAACCTGCGGCCCGCCAGGTGTTGTGAAACTACAAGCCCCAGCATGCTTTGCCAGTAGACAACCAGTTGATAGCTGGAAGGGCATGCTGGGACTTGTAGTTTCACAAACATCTGGAGGGCCGCAGGTTGGACAGGCCTGGTTTAGACTGTGGTAGGAAACTGGAGTACCTGGGGGAGAACAAACTCCTTATAGATAGTGACCTGGTCGGAATTACTCATGATCCCAGTGCTGTGAGGCAGCAATACTAACCATTGTGTCACTGATGGTAAATGAGTGACAGTACACCTGTTGCTAAACCAAAGACCATTTTGGAGAGAACACTTATTCACTATGGGCCTGAATCATTAAGGATCTTGACTTGAGAAACTTCTTATTTCAGTCTCCTGGACAAAACCATGTTACAATGCAAGGGGTGCAAACTAGTTTTCTGTTTTGCACATAAGTTAAATACTGACTTTTTTCATGTAGCACACAAATATCAACTTTAAATTTCAGTGTACAAATAAGCTATCATGTATTTGTGTGCTACATGAAAAAAGTCAGTATTTAACTTATGTGCAAAACAGAAAACTAGTTTGCACCCCTTGCATTGTAACATGGTTTTGTCCAGGAGACTGAAATAAGAAGTTTCTCAAGTCAAGATCCTTAATGATTCAGGCCCCTAGTGAATAAGTGTTCTCTCCAAAATGGTCTTTGGTTTAGCAACAGGTGTACTGTCACTCATTTACCATCAGTGACAATGGTTAGTATTGCTGCCTCACAGCACTGGGATCATGAGTAATTCCGACCAGGTCACTATCTATAAGGAGTTTGTTCTCCCCCAGGTACTCCAGTTTCCTACCACAGTCTAAACCAGGCCTGTCCAACCTGCGGCCCTCCAGATGTTGTGAAACTACAAGTCCCAGCATGCCCTTCCAGCTATCAACCTTAATGAATCAGGCCCTAGGTCTCTATGCCCTACCGATATCATTGATAGGCTAAATATGGTGACTGCCTCCACAGTGAACATTGCTAGAAAATGTATTTTATTTTGTACTATATGGGCTGTAGGTGTTTCCAATTGAGAGGTTTTTTTTCTTTAGCAGAAATCTTAAAACTTTATTTGGGGAGTTTTTGGAACAACTTGAACACTCAATGTTTCATATACATTAAATTATTACATTAGATTTAAAGGCTTTAGTTCCCTGTGCAGAGTGAGCCCCACTTAGACTACGTAGATTTACCTTTGATAATGGTCATCCTTTACTCCCAGATGAAGTTAATTAACAGCCAATAATAGCTGCTGTCTGCAGCAGTATATCTCCTCTTAGCTGAATCCTGGCTGCCAGCAACAGACTTCCTGGCTAAACAAAACATGGAAAGTGAAAGAAACATGGGACATTGACCTTTTATTTTATATTTTTACCCCCCTCCGCTAAGACCCTATAATGATACCTTAAAGTACACAAAATAGTACCTCCAATGCTAGTAGATTAACAATTGGGGTAACTGCCAGAATCATGGAAACGTTTTGCCCTATTTTTACAGTTTAACTTGTGCAATGTTTTTAAAGATTAGTTTTAATTCGCTATGCTACAAAAAACTCCTAAAAAAAGGCCATTTTATGGTTAAAAAAAAAACTGCAAAACTGAAATTTGTTTGGGTCACAAAGGTATAAACAAACCTTATCATGAAATTAACATGTACAAACACATCACTTACCTCATCCAACTGTTTTGAGTGCACGATCTGCCTTTCTGTGCCCTTTTCTGGTTTTTCTATGCCTGTTTCACCTCCTTCCTTGAACAGTCCTTTTGGTGGATATAGATGGCTTCTAGTTCTGAGCTTCCCTTCAGGGGGCCTCCTATGACGATGCTGTGCTGGGGACAGAAGCCTCCTATGACGATGCTGTGCTGGGGACAGAAGCCTCCTATGACGATGCTGTGCTGGGGACAGAAGCCTCCTATGACGATGCTGTGCTGGGGACAGAAGCCTCCTATGACGATGCTGTGCTGGGGACAGAAGCCTCCTATGACGATGCTGTGCTGGGGACAGAAGCCTCCTATGACGATGCTGTGCTGGGGACAGAAGCCTCCTATGACGATGCTGTGCTGGGGACAGAAGCCTCCTATGACGATGCTGTGCTGGGGACAGAAGCCGCCTATGACGATGCTGTGCTGGGGACAGAAGCCTCCTATGACGATGCTGTGCTGGGGACAGAAGCCGCCTATGACGATGCTGTGCTGGGGACAGAAGCCTCCTATGACGATGCTGTGCTGGGGACAGAAGCCTCCTATGACGATGCTGTGCTGGGGACAGAAGCCTCCTATGACGATGCTGTGCTGGGGACAGAAGCCGCCTATGACGATGCTGTGCTGGGGACAGAAGCCTCCTATGACGATGCTGTGCTGGGGACAGAAGCCTCCTATGACGATGCTGTGCTGGGGACAGAAGCCTCCTATGACGATGCTGTGCTGGGGACAGAAGCCTCCTATGACGATGCTGTGCTGGGGACAGAAGCCGCCTATGACGATGCTGTGCTGGGGACAGAAGCCTCCTATGACGATGCTGTGCTGGGGACAGAAGCCTCCTATGACGATGCTGTGCTGGGGACAGAAGCCCCCTATGACGATGCTGTGCTGGGGACAGAAGCCTCCTATGACGATGCTGTGCTGGGGACAGAAGCCTCCTATGACGATGCTGTGCTGGGGACAGAAGCCTCCTATGACGATGCTGTGCTGGGGACAGAAGCCTCCTATGACGATGCTGTGCTGGGAACAGAAGCCTCCTATGACGATGCTGTGCTGGGGACAGAAGCCTCCTATGACGATGCTGTGCTGGGGACAGAAGCCCCCTATGACGATGCTGTGCTGGGGACAGAAGCCTCCTATGACGATGCTGTGCTGGGGACAGAAGCCTCCTATGACGATGCTGTGCTGGGGACAGAAGCCCCCTATGACGATGCTGTGCTGGGGACAGAAGCCGCCTATGACGATGCTGTGCTGGGGACAGAAGCCTCCTATGACGATGCTGTGCTGGGGACAGAAGCCTCCTATGACGATGCTGTGCTGGGGACAGAAGCCGCCTATGACGATGCTGTGCTGGGGACAGAAGCCTCCTATGACGATGCTGTGCTGGGGACAGAAGCCGCCTATGACGATGCTGTGCTGGGGACAGAAGCCTCCTATGACGATGCTGTGCTGGGGACAGAAGCCTCCTATGACGATGCTGTGCTGGGGACAGAAGCCTCCTATGACGATGCTGTGCTGGGGACAGAAGCCGCCTATGACGATGCTGTGCTGGGGACAGAAGCCTCCTATGACGATGCTGTGCTGGGGACAGAAGCCTCCTATGACGATGCTGTGCTGGGGACAGAAGCCTCCTATGACGATGCTGTGCTGGGGACAGAAGCCTCCTATGACGATGCTGTGCTGGGGACAGAAGCCGCCTATGACGATGCTGTGCTGGGGACAGAAGCCTCCTATGACGATGCTGTGCTGGGGACAGAAGCCTCCTATGACGATGCTGTGCTGGGGACAGAAGCCCCCTATGACGATGCTGTGCTGGGGACAGAAGCCTCCTATGACGATGCTGTGCTGGGGACAGAAGCCTCCTATGACGATGCTGTGCTGGGGACAGAAGCCTCCTATGACGATGCTGTGCTGGGGACAGAAGCCTCCTATGACGATGCTGTGCTGGGAACAGAAGCCTCCTATGACGATGCTGTGCTGGGGACAGAAGCCTCCTATGACGATGCTGTGCTGGGGACAGAAGCCCCCTATGACGATGCTGTGCTGGGGACAGAAGCCTCCTATGACGATGCTGTGCTGGGGACAGAAGCCTCCTATGACGATGCTGTGCTGGGGACAGAAGCCCCCTATGACGATGCTGTGCTGGGGACAGAAGCCGCCTATGACGATGCTGTGCTGGGGACAGAAGCCTCCTATGACGATGCTGTGCTGGGGACAGAAGCCTCCTATGACTATGCTGTGCTGGGGACAGAAGCCTCCTATGACGATGCTGTGCTGGGGACAGAAGCCTCCTATGACGATGCTGTGCTGGGGACAGAAGCCTCCTATGACGATGCTGTGCTGGGGACAGAAGCCTCCTATGACGATGCTGTGCTGGGGACAGAAGCCTCCTATGACGATGCTGTGCTGGGGACAGAAGCCTCCTATGACGATGCTGTGCTGGGGACAGAAGCCTCCTATGACGATGCTGTGCTGGGGACAGAAGCCTCCTATGACGATGCTGTGCTGGGGACAGAAGCCTCCTATGACGATGCTGTGCTGGGGACAGAAGCCTCCTATGACGATGCTGTGCTGGGGACAGAAGCCCCCTATAACGATGCTGTGCTGGGGACAGAAGCCCCCTATGACGATGCTGTGCTGGGGACAGAAGCCCCCTATGACGATGCTGTGCTGGGGACAGAAGCCCCCTATGACGATGCTGTGCTGGGGACAGAAGCCCCCTATGACGATGCTGTGCTGGGGACAGAAGCCTCCTATGACGATGCTGTGCTGGGGACAGAAGCCTCCTATGACGATGCTGTGCTGGGGACAGAAGCTTCCTATGACGATGCTGTGCTGGGGACAGAAGCCTCCTATGACGATGCTGTGCTGGGAACAGAAGCCTCCTATGACGATGCTGTGCTGGGGACAGAAGCCTCCTATGACGATGCTGTGCTGGGGACAGAAGCCTCCTATGACGATGCTGTGCTGGGGACAGAAGCCTCCTATGACGATGCTGTGCTGGGGACAGAAGCCTCCTATGACGATGCTGTGCTGGGGACAGAAGCCCCCTATGACGATGCTGTGCTGGGGACAGAAGCCCCCTATGACGATGCTGTGCTGGGGACAGAAGCCCCCTATGACGATGCTGTGCTGGGGACAGAAGCCCCCTATGACGATGCTGTGCTGGGGACAGAAGCCCCCTATGACGATGCTGTGCTGGGGGCAGAAGCCCCCTATGACGATGCTGTGCTGGGGACAGAAGCCCCCAATGACGATGCTGTGCTGGGGACAGAAGCCGCCTATGACGCTGCTGTGCTGGGGACAGAAGCCTCCTATGACGATGCTGTGCTGGGAACAGAAGCCTCCTATGACGATGCTGTGCTGGGGGCAGAAGCCGACACCTGACCCTGTGTAGTATACAAGGATTGCAGAGGAGGGGGAGCTCTTGGCCCACTTGCTGATACTGCTGTTATGTCGCTGCATCTAGTGGAGAACAAGGAATTCAGACTTTAACCTGGTTCTTTACATGGTGCTGCTGTTGACCGTCCACCTGGCTCAATCCTGATTTCTGACTGGCTTCCGAATCTTTATACTGTGAAATACACCCCACCCCATCTTGTGGTAACTTGTGTCCCTATAGATGACCTTTACTGCTTCCAAACAGCTCTATCTACCTCCTTTTGAGGGAACTTTTAGAACACCTGGGGAGGGGGTTCAGGGTGATGAGCGGTACAGGGTTGTGGCGGCTCTGTTAATGAATAAGGGACTAGGCCTGCTCTGCTCTGCCAGACAATACACTGCAGGATACGTCCAATACATATTAAGAATATAAAGTCACGCACCTTAAAAAAAAAAAAAACAGTCAGTCACCTGTTATAGTTATTAATGACAAAACATTAAAAAAATTCATTTTTTTTCTCCATAAAATACATTTATTAGGATGTTATTAATGTCTACTGTACATAAGACATTTTTACAGTTGCTTCTGATTGCAAGGACAATATTTATGTCCGGCGGAAGAACTAGCTAATCTAGTTGCTACAACGTTGCCAAGAAAGACGTCACAATAGGGGAGGGCTCTCCACTTTAAATAGCCTATCAAGCCTTACTATCGGCTTGACTAGTCAAAGCTAATAGCAAAACGCAGGTCGGCGGATGCAGCGTTCGCTGCTCTTGCATTATCTAACCTCTGTTATATTACTACTCACAATAGTTGGGCAGCACAGTGGCCTAGTGGTTAGCACTTGTGCTTCGCAGCACTGGGGTCATGAGTTTGATTCCCGACCGTGGCCTTATCTGTGTGGAGTTTGTATGTTCTCCCTGTGTTTGCGTGGGTTTCCTCCGGGTGCTCCGGTTTCCTCCCACACTCCAAAAAAAACATACTGGTAGGTTAATTGGCTGCTATCAAAAATTGACCCTAGTCTCTACCTCTCTGTCTGTATGTCTGTGTGTGTCTATATTAGGGAATTTAGGCTGTAAGCCCCAATGGGGCAGGGACTGATGTGAATGAGTTCTCTGTACAGCGCTGCGGAATTAGTGGCGCTATATAAATAAATGATGATGATAGTTCTCTATCTGATTAGGGAGGACCTCAAATGTGCCGTATCGTTCCGCCTCGAATATTGTTAGGGTCAAACAGCGGTACTTTAGCTATAGGGAGGGACAGTGGCTCCTAAAACAGATATCCACAATTAGAGCTAATAGGTACTTAAGGAGGATAATTTTTACGAACAGTCTCGAGGGTAGAAATCTATTAATTCATTAAAGTCTCCACTCGTGGTAATGGATAGATAAAATTGCTATTTATGAAAAAGAAAAAAAAAAGGGGATCAATCCACACTAGTCTTACGGGCAGAAATAGATACTTTCATTGTAGACTCCGCTTATTATAGGGGTTTAATATCAGAAAGTGACACTGACTCAGTAGCAGATAAAACTACTAGCAGTGTCTCCTCAATTTGCAAGGAGATGAATACAGATTTTTTTACATTCAGATGATCTGAAAGATATTATTAGAGGATGATATACTATTTAGTTGAAGGGGTTTTATATGTGATTAAGGGGCATATTTAAGAAAGCACGATAGTGCACTTACCATGAACTTAAGGTCCCTCTGAGCCCTCCGCATATTTATAAAAAGTGCACCGCAGCTAGCGTACATTATCATAATTGACAAAATCCAATGCTGTCAGCTCTGCTCCGAAGAGCAGAGCTGGACAGCGCATGTGTGGAGGGATCACATGATCACTCACCGCTCTCTCCGTTGCAGAGACAGAGCGGGGATCTTTGTGCGCATGCCCAGGTCTTCGAACTGCACATACGCAATTGAAGGATGAAGAGGAGTGAAGAACACCTGGAGGAGATCCTGAGACAGCGCTTCCGAAGAGGGGGGTAAGTATGATTTTTTTTTATCACAGAAACAGCAGTTTTTTCGGAACTGCTGTTTCTGTGATCCATTTTTTATTTTTAATCAATTTTTTATTGATGTATAAAATATCACATATACAATTGAATGCATTATGAAATAAATACATATTATCACAATTCTCATACAATTCAATAAGTCACTAACATCCCCTGTCTCCTCTTCCCAAATAACCCATCCTATCCAGGACCTAACTATTAGAAGGTGGAGATAAATTAATCGGAGGGTCTGCTGAGACCATTCTTAACCCGTACCATTCAGTATTGTGGAAACCATTTCAAAGTTGTGTTCGTATGATATGAGGTAAAAGAGTTATAAAGCTCTCCCATGTGTCAAAGAACTGCTTTACTCTAACCTCTTTCTGCAAAGACGTCTCTATCCAGTCCATTCAGAATATGTGATAGAGCTTTTCTTTAAAAAGGGAAAACATGGGAGGAGAATCCTGGGCCCAGACCTGGAGTATGCTCTTCCTGGCTGCAGCCAAAATTGCTATTAGTAGTTTCTTACATCCCTTACTAACTGTACAAGTACTTGGAAGTATTCCAAATATCACCCATTCCGGAGACAGAGGTGCATAATTTACCAGGTGTGTAATAGAGAATCTCCAAATCTGGGTCCAGAATCGTTTAATTGGGGGACACGCCCAAAAGCAATGTGTCAAATCCGCCCTTGGAGACCCACACTTCGGACAACAGTGGGACTCAATCCTTATCCATGCGATAAAGATTGATAACTATTTTTAATTTTTGCCGATGATTGATAAATGTGCCCCAATATCTGTTACTTATGGCATGTGGTCATGGTAAATGAGATTATGCAAATTATCATCTTAGAGCAGTGTCGCGGCTAGACAGTTAATATTGTCTATCTTGACAGCATTCATTTTATATTCATGTGTGTGAACAATATTGCATTTTTTAATATTTCGCTACTAGACAGTTTTTTATTAATTCATTCAATAAAGATATATTTAACAGACCTTATTATATACTATTACTCAGAATATCCATTTAGAGTGCCCCATATGATCATTCTCCCTTTCTCTCTCTTTGCTTAGAATACAAGATAAATCGTATAATATGTTTTCTAAATTGCTAGCTGTTTATCCTGTTTTTTTGGAAGCGTATGGGAACATTATCAAAGTGCACACAAAGGTCCTAGGAATGCCTTCGAATGTACTTTTCAGAAAAAAGATCCCTCAAACTATCTAAATACACATTGCCATAATCCCATTGCAATGTGTTATTGTCCCAGCATGGTCGCTAACCTATAATGAACTGTGATATGTTATCTCTTTCTTTTCTGGCATTTCCAGCAATTGTATGAAAAGACATTTTCTGCACAGAAAGGAAGTTGGGGATAGACTGGAAATGTGTAGTTTCCTGTACTTAGTGTAACATTCTTGGATTTCAAGAACTATGGCTCACTAGGACCCTCTCAGAGCTGTGTAGAACCATTTAAAAAATGTGGCCAACAATCGTCTTCTCTTTCTGCTTTCTGAGAATTTCATCAGCCTGCGAGTTTAAGCCATCATCCTCTCAAGAGACTGGTATAGTCTGCAGGGTGACGAAGCCAGCCGCCTTGGTGTGTAAGTACTTGCCTCATCTTAATCTTTCCATCTTCCTTTTTTTATTATATATAGCTGAATGGGAAACAGCTTTGGAAAATGCTTCTAGCTATTTGTAGTGAGTCAGGGCTGCCGACTGTCAGTAAATTTACTGATAGTACAATTCTGATTACATTTTCATCTCTTGGTCAGAAAGTAGCACAGGTCAGTACAGGCATCTTCCTGCCACCGCAGGTAGAATTACCAACCCCATGATTTTGAGACAGTAAGGGGGTATATTTACTAAACTGCGGGTTCGGAAAAGTGGAGATATTGCCGATAGCAACCAATCAGATTCTAGCTGTCATTTTGTAGAATGTACTAAATAAATGATAACTAGAATCTGGTTGGTTGCTATCGGCAACATCTCCACTTTTTCAAACCTGCAGTTTAGTAAATATACCCCTAAGGCTCACTTATATAAGTTTAAAATTATTGTGTTAATGGTGTGATGTCATAGGTTGGGAAAGTTTGCAGTCTGATAAGAGGAGTTGGGTATATGGAACAGATTCCTTGAGAAGTGTGGATTACATACCTAAGTGTGTCTACTTTTGCAATCACATGCAAAAAAAAAAAAAGATATTATATTTTGCTGTGTTGGGCTAGATCTTTTTAATATGATAATTATAGTCTAGGGGGTATATTTACTAAGCTGCGGGTTTGAAAAAGTGGGGATGTTGCCTATAGCAACCAATCAGATTCTAGCTGTCATTTTGTAGAAGGTACTAAATAAATGACAGCTAAAATCTGATTGGTGGCAACATCCCCACTTTTTCAAACCCGCAGCTTAGTAAATCTAGCCCTAGGTGTTCACTCACACTCACAATTTAAGATATAAATCATAAATGAAGCTTAGAAGTATTTTAAGAAGAAAAAAGTTTTAATTAATGAAGGTGGTGGTTTCAAAAGTGTTCTGTTCATCACTCACATTTTCAGGTCAGTCTGCAAAACCGCAAAACTAGTTGTAGATTGATTTGCCAAGGACACGTACCGGGAACCGGGCATGTACCTTCAAATGACTTTGGTGGACAAGCAGGTGTTCAAGTACTGATTGAGGAGCAATGGGGGGAAAGGGGGTGCATTTTTTTTTGCGGTTTATAATTAAATCTTCCTATTACATTGTAAAAACAAAAATAGAAGTTGTCAGTCTGAAAAAAAAATGACAAAGGTTAGCAACCCTAGAGCAAGAGCTGGTTGTTTTGAGACAATACAACTTGACTATTAGTGATTTAGGGGCATATTTAATAAAGCACGATAGTGCTTTTAACGGGTCATTAAGGTCCCACAGTGTCCTCCGCAAATTTATTAAGGGGGCATCGCAGCAGATATCATGGATATCTGCTGCTTTGCATTCCTCTTCGTTTTTGGGAGCAGTCACCATTCAACAGAATGGTGACTGCTCCTGGCCGCAAACTAACAAGTCCCGAAAAAACATTTTTTTCGGGAACTTGTCATGTTAATGTACGCCAGCTGAAGCTGGCGTACATCATCCGAATTGAGGAAATCTAATGCTGTCAGCTCTGCTCCGGAGAGCAGAGCTGGACAGCGCATGTGTGGAGGGATCACATGATCCCTCCCTGTCACTCAGCGCTCTCTCTCTGCAACTATCGTTGCAGAGACAGAGAGGGGATCTGTGTGCGCATGTCCAGTTCTTGGAACTGGACATGCGCACTTGAAGAGTGAAGAGAAGACCCGATGACAGCGCTTCCGAAGAGGGGGGTAAGTATGTTTTTTTTTATCACTGAAACAGCAGTTTTTCGGAACTGCTGTTTCTGTGCAGGGCTGTACATAAATGTGAGAAGTAGTTCAATCCTTATCATTGCGATAAGGATTGAAAACTACTTTTCACTTTATGTGAATAATGATAAATGTGCCCCTTTTTTGTCTCTCTGGAGGTTCTAACCGAAGCCTCTTTAATAAGACAATTATCTGTCTGTATTTATTTATGACTTGCCAAATAAAAGTGCACAATGTAAGTGACAGTAAGATTTAATAACCATAAAGTGAAAAGTGTACAATAATGTCAAGTCTGGGGCTATAGAGCATTTTTCAGTGCCTGACATTAAATCTCATGAGATCAATTGCAAAACACAATGCAATTCTACATGATTTTCTCTATTGAGATTAATTATCCAAAGGTAAAATATATTCTTGTGTTCTCTAATTCGATGACCTTACCGCCCTAGACTCACCTAAGATCTCTTTAAACATCCATTAATCACGCATCTCTTTAAACTCTGTGGAGGAGATTAATCACCTGAAGTGATTAAATTGAGGCATTGAAGGAGACCATCACAACACAAAGATATTACAAATCGCTTGAGTAGCAAAGAACATAGGAAATCAGTTATAAAACAAGTCCAGCCAGGTCCTCATTAGTTATCTTGATAATTTCTGGTGCTCCCAGTAACAATCCGGTCATTTTGCTCTCCCCAAAACCAGCTGCCTCAGAAACCCCTTCATGACTGACTTTTATTTATTTCTACATCCAAATATGGGAGGGAGGGGATCTGAAAACATAACGCATGAAGGGTCTGTGATTACAGAAGCAAAACTAACATTTCCTGGTGCTGAACCAGAGAATAAGTATGTGGCCTCTGTAGGTATCTCTCCTTAGAACCATCTCATGATACGGGAGCACATTTGGACACACAGCTAATCTTACTCTGCCTGTCCTCCCGGGGGTTGTAACGGGTTTCTTACCATTAGTTGTTTGTGTATTGTCCTATATATCTTGTCTGATTTACTGTTTATTGACCCAACTTGGTCTGACTTAATTATCTGTCTGTGACCTGGACTTCCGCCTTGTTGACCATTTATGAATTTTTGCTGCCCGACTCTGACCTGGTGCAGTTTCTGACCCTGACAATGGGCTACCAGACATGAGTCTGACCTGGGGCAGTTTCTGACCATGACACTTGGCTACCAGATATGACTTTGCCCTGGGGCAGTTTCTGACCTTGACACTTGGCTACCAGGTATGCCTATGACCTGGGGCAGTTACTGACCCTGACACTTTACTACCAGACATGACTCTGACCTGGGGCAGTTTCTGACCCTGACACTTGACTACCAGATATGACTTTGACCTGGGGCAGTTTCTGACCATGACACTTGGCTACCAGGTATGACTTTGCCCTGGGGCAGTTTCTGACCTTGACACTTGGCTACCAGGTATGCCTATGACCTGGGGCAGTTACTGACCCTGACACTTTACTACCAGACATGACTCTGACCTGGGGCAGTTTCTGACCCTGACACTTGACTACCAGATATGACTTTGACCTGGGGCAGTTTCTGACCATGACACTTGGCTACCAGGCATGACTCTGACCTGGGGCAGTTTCTGACCTTGACACTTTTGACACTTGGTTACCAGGCATGACTCTGACCTGGGGCAGTTTCTGACCTTGACACTTGGCTACCAGGCATGCCTATGACCTGGGGCAGTTACTGACCCTGACACTTTACTACCAGACATGACTCTGACCTGGGGCAGTTTCTGACCCTGACACTTGACTACCAGATATGACTTTGCCCTGGGGCAGTTTCTGACCCTGACACTTGGCTACCAGGCATGACTCTGACCTGGGGCAGTTTCTAACCTTGACACTGGGCTACCAGGCATGCCTTTGACCTGTTTCTGATCATTTATTAGCCAGCAGCTGTCTGGCTAAACAAGCCTGATGGCTGTAACCTGTGGGTTCCCTTTGGCAAAGTCCATTACTACCTTGTGAGTGTCCTCGGTGAATGCCATGGTGTCCTTTACACTCAGATTATACCGCACAAACCGCTAGTTGCAGTGTATTGCATCTTTCAGTGGGTAACAGAGGAAGAGTTTTATTTTTTTTTATTTGTTTTTTTGTGTCCAAAGACATCTTTTGTTATTTGAAGTTGATCAAGTTCTATGTCATGTGATTGAACACTATATCATGATCTTTTTTTAGTGAATGAGAAGACAACCGAAGTTATCCAGGCGGCGTTCAGACATGCGTCTTTTCCTGACATCAACGGAGAGAAGGCTGTCAGATTTCTGGGGGCAGTAACTTATGGTTTGACCAAGTAAGGACCTCTGTGCCTTAAAATGATTTTGTGGCTAGTTCAATAAAAGAAAATTATCCTAACAGACTTTGGGCTAGATTTACTAAGCTGCGGGTTTGAAAAAGTGGGGATGTTGCCTATAGCAACCAATCAGATTCTAGCTTTCATTTATTTAGTACCTTCTACAAAAATGACAGCTAGAATCTGATTGGTTGTTATAGGCAACATCCCCACTTTTTCAAACCCGCAGCTTAGTAAATCTAGCCCTTTGACTGCATATTATGCAGCCCTTAAAAGATTTAGCCATTTATCATCCAGTCTGAAGCTATAATTCCTGCATTTTTACAACTATTAAACAGGTAGTTAGCAAGGGCCAGAATTATACATTTTTGAGACCAATAGCCAAACTTGGCAAGGGCTTTTATGTACATGTAGCAGACAATATCTCATCTCTTATTGACCCACCCTCTATTGACCAGTCCTCATCTGCTGTTATAGGAAACAATAGGTAGCAGCCTACATTGCCAACCAATCACATGCTTTCTATTGGTTACTGTGACCAGGCATGTCCTGATCACTAGAGGGAGCATATGTAAGCTGAAGAAATTGTGAAATCGTCTGCAGCCCCACAGCAGGTGAGCTTCACTGCTGCGGAGACAGTACCAGCTTTCCCTTCTGCTATCACTGCATTTTTGCCCCTGTATGCAGCTTAAACATAGAGGGCCTGATTCCTTAAGGGAAGTAAGTCCCGTTGTGTGCTGCATTTTGCATTGAATTGCTCTGCGCATGCTCAGAAACGGATTATACGCAAGTGCATGCAATTCAAGTTCAAATGCAAAGGACACTTCCGACAGCCTATGGTTTGAAGTGCGGAACGGGACAGGGAAGGGGCGTATGCAGGTAGGTAATGTACAGTAAGGGCGTGCCAAAAGTCGAGCCCAATGGCGCGCACATTAGTCCAATTTAACCTCTGGGCATCTCTCAGGATACCGAGATTTATGAGGGTTGAACGGACAACAACACTTACAAATGTAACACTGACGACATATTGTCTGCATTATATACGGCTGCTGTTTTGTTTGTGGGCGTTTTCCAACAAATGGTCCGAGGTAATTGGTCATGTCCTGTTCTTATTCTGTTTCAGTATCCAGATCAGTAACATGTCAATAGAAAACAGTGAAGTGGAACTGAAGGAAGATGACGCTGTTGAAATCATGATCAAAAACGTGAGCGCGTCTTTCAAAGGAACCTTGGACTATGGCTATGGGACCTGGTTGTAAGTGGATAGTTTGCCTTGTAATAGAATCACACGCATATTGCATACTTGCCAACTTTTCCTTGTTGGCTTCAGGGAGATCCTAGGGGAGGTGGGCCTGTGGGGGCTGGGCTTGACGAATCGCCACGAGACCACAATATTTGCATTATTAAGCCCCCTTACCCCCCCCCCCCCACCCCGCCACTTATCTATCATTCCGGGAGAGTAGACAACTATGCATTAAAGAAAAGCAGCTAATGAATCTTTAGAGACTGAAGTGTCTTTTACATTTCTGTCTCCATTACTAAAGTCATGTTGTCTTACCTGTCAGTCTTTGATTAAATCTTGGTCTCCATGAAAATGGCCACCTCCATAGGCATTAATACATGGACATAGGACACAATTTCTGAACTGTGTCATCATGCCACAGATGGCGAAGCCAACCACATCTTGTACTGGCTCAGCATCAGGGAGAATGCCAGACTCTTCAGGGAGTGAGGGAGATCACCCCTATTTCAGGGAGTCTCCCTGATATTCAGGGAGATTTGGCAAGTATGGTATATTGTTCTCTACACAGCATGATACGATAGCTGAACTACACCAGGATTGATTATGATCTGTTGGAATTGCTGTTGGTAGAACATTCTGCTAAAAACATCTTGTGCATCAGTGTACACAGTACAGTACAAACACTATGCGAGAGACTAACACACAGATATACACTGACAGTCATTCACTCTCCTGTCCGGCTTCCCACTAGTCCCTGATCTCCGTGATGCACTGATACGGTTTATGAAGAGCGCTGAATGCACTCTGTAAATTACTTTGACGTTCCGCCTACAATGGTCGTATTAGCGTACGTCAAGGTGCACCGCTGATTCCTGATGGTTTGTAAGAAGGTGAAAAATTCAGACGTATAAACGTGGCGCCCACCACTTTCAGATCAACCCATCTCCCTCCTAAAATACTGCTCGGTTTATCCTCATTTAAAGATTAAATTAATTATGTGAGTGAGGGGACACCAGGACTATCTTTTTTATTTCTACATTAGGCAATGTGTGCTTAGGAAAGCTGACCAGAATACCCGACAGGGGAGTGTACATAGATCTAGTGTAAAATAATGGGGCATATTTGTCAGTGGGTGAAGAACCTTCTTACCAGCCAAAATGAGTGCTTTTGCCGGCAGTAAGGCTAGTTTTTGCTTTGCCAATCACTATATCAGGATGCCTGTCCACAATTACAGCAAAGCTGTAAGTTACTGCACCAGGCTAGTGTCGCTGGGCAGATCTAAGGTATTATTTTTTTATACATTGCAACAATAAGGGAATTTTTTTACCTTACCAAGGGGCTCTTACTAATAAGTAGCCAACCAAAGTACTAATATGTAAACCACTTAGTAATTTATATTGTATTCTGCCCCTAGAAGACCCCACCCCCAGTTTGTGTAATACAACACCACACACATAGGGGGAATTCAATTAGCCGCAAAATGTCTGTGAACGTCCACGAGACACTTTGCTGCTGAGATTTGACAGAAATCTTTGCCTATTTTTCCTCACACCCCATAGAGGTGCGAGGGAAAATGGGCGGAGATCTCTACCGTAATGCCGGCAATGTGCGCGGCGTGATATTTGTGTGCTTCATCGCCGGCAATTAAATTCTCCCTGAAGAGCATTAAAAATGAACGTTGGAAAAAGTTTATATACACAAAACTACAATAACAGCAGGTATCACAAGGGTACACAAACCAATACAGGACTTAACTATACGGCATAAGTTGTCTTCTAAACTAATGTTGAGTTGTAGAGAACACACTTATTGGAAATGCTAAGTGTTTATTTATCTGGAGGCAGTGATCAAAGAGAAAATTTAGAAGTGGCGGAGTGAAAAATGTAACTGGAATGTAAGTGGATGGAATCTGATAATTTTAAAATTAAGACAGATGGAGAAGTGGCGGTATGGTATACCACCGTATACACCCCCACTTCCACCACTGTCCAAAATCTTATATATTTGGTAGCCTCACACTTGTACCACATGCCCTGCGTGTAATCTAATTAAAAATTGTTTCCTTTCACTTGTAGCTTGAAGGTTGGCCAGTCAGTTGACTTTGAGATCTATTCCTCGACTGATTTACAAGTAAACACAAAACTAAGTAAGTGAACATGAGGACAATTACATGTTATCTAATGACAATGGTTGGTTCAGGTTTTAAGGGATCTTACTATTTTGTTATTACATTATTCTGACAGTGTTATTTTGTCCATACTAATATTTGGATTATAGGAGATTTATCAAGGAACACTTGGAAAATGTGTTTTGTTTTTTTTTGTAGAAAAGGATCTAAAAAAAAAAATCCAAAAATAAAAAGTTAGGCCTCAAAAAGCCACTGTGTCCACTAAAATCATTTATTGTGTGACTGTACAATTCATCATACATATATGAGAGCATGCACAGAATCTACTGCATTGTATTCTGTGCAA
Source organism: Mixophyes fleayi (assembly GCF_038048845.1). Taxonomy (NCBI): domain Eukaryota; kingdom Metazoa; phylum Chordata; class Amphibia; order Anura; family Limnodynastidae; genus Mixophyes; species Mixophyes fleayi. Next base: position 79,571,569 of record NC_134411.1, on the reverse strand, counting down.
CATTAATAACAGGGTCACGGCCATTCTATCAATCACAAGACTATACCAGTGGCCAGTATATTTACCTAAGTAAGGGGTGGCGGTCACAGCTGTGTCAGAATACAGTAGGTAAATGAAACAACTAAGCTTCAGTGATTAAATAAAACATAGTAGTAATTTGAGGAAAAAGTAAAATTTGCTTTGTGTTCCTAGGAGCAATACCAAGTCAGTGTGTGCCCACTTTTGATGTTCCACTGGGAAAAACAATTTTGAAGTGTCAAGCAGGGATTTGTTTAAATTAAAGTTCATCATCATCATCTATTTATATAGCACCACTAATTCCGCAGCGCTGTACAGAGAACTCATTCACATCAGTCCCTGCCCCATCGGAGCTTACAATCTAAATCTCCTAACATACACACAGACCTAGAGGCTAAGGGCAATTTAATAGCAGCCAATTAAACTACCAGTATGCTTTTGGAGTGTGGGAGGAAACTGGAGCACCCAGAGGAAACACACAAACTCCACACAGTTAAGGCCATGGTTGGGAATCGAACTCATGACCCCAGTGCTGTGAGGCAGAAGTGCTAACCACTAGGCCACCGTGCTGCCCACAAAGTTCTCTTCATAAAGAGGGGGGCAACTGCTGCTTGTAAGACACCTTAATAAGAAATGGACGTCATACAGCAATCCTGTTTCTTTGTCTCGCAGGCATTTGACAGACCTGCCATGTTCTCTGAGTGTCAGCTTCTTGTACTATGTCTCACATATTAAATCCTTGTCATTCGCAGCTTGTGGGAAGAATCGTGTTGCTGCAGATACGTCCGACTGTTACCTGACGTTTCATAAACTGGTCTTACACCTCCATGGGAACAAGCAGTAAGATGTCCGGATCTATAGACATTCACTGATTAAACTCAGTGCTCAGTATAACATAATGGCCATTAAAATAAACATTATTATTGCTAGAAATAAAAACAATCTTGTTTTCTGCAGGCCTGGCTGGTTGAAGCAACTTTTCACAGACTTTATTTCATTCACACTGAAACTGGTGCTTAAAAGTCAGGTGAGAAAGTGTTGAAGTTGTTTTCACTGTGTACAGATTGTGTTAGTAGCAAACGTAGGATTGTGTTTGTAATCGGTGCAGTTTTATCTAAACAATTATTTGATTCTCCTAATCTCTCATTGGCTTTAAACTCGTTACTTCTTTATAATTATTAATGTTTGGGGTAATATACAGACTTTTATTTGTTCTCTTGCGGTTTTAAAGAAAAATGTAAATATCTTCAATTTAAAAGAGCCCATTTTTAAAAATGGGATTTAAGACACTGATGAAACAGTTTTAAACAATCTCTACATGATCTCGTATGTCAGTGACAGAGGAGGTTGCACATTTTTCCAATGTATAGCTATATAATCATTGTTGAGACTATCAGTCTAGGTCATACTTGCCAACATTTTAAAACTTACTCCCAGGAGATCCCGGGCAGGGGGACGTGGTTGGAGGGCGGGAGGGGTGGGGCGGGGTGAATAGCATCATTTTGGCCCCACCCCCCGCAAACAAAATGCCGTTTTTTTGTCCTGGGATGGGGCCAAAATGATGCCATTCACCGCGAATCGCGTCATTTTGAAGAGCGTTGACTTATGCGGGATACCTGCCTGCTCTCCCGGGAGTCCAGGAGACCTACCTGAATTTTGGGAGTCTCCCGGACATTCCGGGAGAGTTGGCTAGTATGGTCTAGGTAGGAGGCCCCCATCCAGCTGAAAGGAGACACTTTTCCAGTATTCACTATTTAATATACTAGTCACACAAATAAACCTGTTAGTTACTGCACTTATTATAGCTAAACGTTGCATTGTATCACTTAATGCAGGCCTGGCCAACCAGTGGCTTTCCAGGTGGTGTGAAACTACAAGTCCCAGCATACCCTGTCAGCTATAGTCTGGCTTTCACCTGGCAATGCATGCTGGGGCTTGTAGTTCCACAACACCTGGAGAGCCACAAGTTGACCAGGCCTGACTTAATGTCATACTTACCAACTTTGGAATGATGATATCCGGGAGCCTGCGGGGGAGGTGGGCGTCATAGGGGGCAGGCGTCCAAAATGCCCGTCATTTTGGACCCGCCCCCTGTGAAGTCATGACGCAACCACATCATTTGACAGCGCCACGATTCACCAGCAATCGCGGTGTTTGGGACCTAATTCTGCCCACTTCACTAGGAAGTGGGCAGATCCCGGAGATTGCCACACTCTCCCGGGAGTCCGTGAGACTCTCGCAAAATGCGGGAGTCTCCCGGACATTCCGGGAGAGTTGGCAAGTATGGTTAATGTGTACTTCTGGCTGAGCAGAATCTAATGATACCAAATACAAGAACGTAAATAAGGGATGCGACTCCCCATTACTGCGCCAAACTCAGAACCCACATTTATTTAAAGAGCGAGTAAAACCGATGTCACTTTCTAACAGATGGAATGTCAGGTTATTACTGTAACAATGTGTGTTACCTTTCTGGGTTATATCTGAAGAATTCACTGCAGGCCCTTAGTTGTCCTTAAGGTGGCTCAGTCAATCAATGATTTACTAATGAAAGCAATGTAGAAGCATTAGATTTAGAGTGTCTTACAAAGGTTGTATTCCTAATTTATTTCCCTGATTATGCTGTTATGCTGGGCCAGAGTTACATTAGGATATTTGGGGATTGTGCACGGCAAACAAAAATATTTGCTAATTAAAAACAATAACCTGAGGTAAAGAGTTGGAGCAACTTTTCAGGTTGTATCCTGTATTTAGTGCCTTGGTTTGTGTTTCGGTGGATCCTGCTGAGTCTGGAGTATGATGGAGAATATCTCATTGTCTGACCCAAAACACTGCTTTGTGCATGACTGTTTGCTAACTGCATTTGGATTCTATTTTAGGTTTTGCTTCCTCTGTTTTTTTTAATGAGTTTGGTGTTATTAGATATAACAGTAGGTGGCACACAGCAGTATTTAACAATAGGAAAAGTCTGTATGATTTGTATAATGAATAAGGAAGTATCCAATTTCAGCTGGGTGATGGTTCCGGCAAACAGCCCAGATTGTAGAGATCCGTTGTGTTGGAAGTTCTATATATTTGTTTATCTATTACAGATTTGTAAAGAGATTAATTATGTGGCCAACCTGCTTGCTGATTTTATCCAGGACAGAGCAGGTAAATGATACACTGGAAAAAGTGTTACAAATTACTTGTATTTTCTATGCCTGTGCAAAAAAATTTCAACCATGGTTGTCAAAATGTAATGTTTAAAAATGTTGTGTAAAGTTAACTGACGTTTGAACGAAGGGCTTTGAGTGATTGGTTTCCCTCAGTGTCATGAGACTACCATGGCAGCCACAGTCACATGGCACATGGTGTAGGGAGCAGAGAGGCTTTGGAACACAACTCTGAGCTCTGTCTGCATTGTAAAATCCTTCCCTTCCTACTATCGCTTCTGCCTTCACATGATATGTTGAGAGCTGGGAGTCTGTGTTTGTTACTGGCTGCCATACTTGTCAGCCCTCCAGAGAGATTTTAAAAAGGATATAATAATTTGTAGGAGGACAGCTAAGAAAAATCAGTTGCATGCTTAGAAGGTACATAGCGTGCCATGTAAAGAAAAAAAATACCTATGTGGGATTGCTGCTTTAAATGCATAAATATTGCTTAGCAAATTATCCTCAAATTTCCTTGCAGAGAACTTCCTGAGTGATGGAGATATTGGAGTGAATATTGATATCACATCTTTTCCAGTTATAAAAGACAATTATATGGAATCCCATCACAAGGTCAGTGCAACAGCATGAAAGTCCATTATTCATATAAACTTCATGCATTTTGACTTATCTATAAACCACCGATGTGCCTGCACCATCCTTGTCTCTCCTACTCGCTTATCCTCAAGCGCTAGGTCAATGATGACTAATTGGGCCTGATTCATTAAGGAAAGTAAGGCAAAAAAGGAGTAAGATTTCTCCAGGACAAACCATGTTACAATGCAAGGGGGGTATATTAGTTTATTATTTTGCACATAAGATAAATACTGTCTGTTTTTTCATGTAGCACACAAATACTTGATAGCTTTATTTTTACACTGAAATTTAAAGTTGATCTAGGACATGCTCTACCCCAACTATAAATCTGTCCCCACATTTTAAATTTACCTCCCCCTCCAATGCAACATGGTTTTGCCAATGTGCAAAGTTACTCATTTTTGTGCTTTACTTTCCTTCATGAATCAGCCCCATTGTCTTCAGCATTTACCATGAAAATGCGTCAAGATGAAACCCTTACTACATTTTTCTTTCATGTTTTCTTTAACGATACTTTGGAGAACAACAATTCTCTTATATTTTAAAATTAATTTCGGTTTATAGCTCTCTCTGTCACAAGTTTGTACCCTCAAAAGTCTTGTGCCCCCCCCCCCTCCCAAATCCTTGCACCCTAAGCTGCAGCCTATTGGATAATCAGTCCCGGACTGGGAAAGATGAAAAGTCTCTTTTCACTGCACTGAGGGTTTTTTATATGTCATTCAATTTTGAGGAAGACTTTTTTTGATCGTTCTTAAATAGATGGAATGATATATAAAATTTAATGCAGAAATAAACTTTTTCTATTTTTTTTTTTTTTGTGGCACAGTTGTAATCATTCACTACCTTGTCCCATGTTTATGGTAGTTTTTGCGTTTGGTATAAGGAAGGTAACTCACACACTCTATTGTTAACCTCATTTAAGTTACTTATGAAGTTCAGGGCCTGATTCATTAAGGATCTTAACTTGAGAAACTTCTTATTTAAGTCTCCTGGACAAAACCATGTTACAATGCAAGGGGTGCAAATTAGTATTCTGTTTTGCACATAAGTTAAATACTGACTGTTTTTTCATGTAGCACACAAATATCAACTTTAAATTTCATTGTAAAAATAAGCTATCAAGTATTTGTGTGCTACATGAAAAAACAGTCAGTATTTAACATATGTGCAAAACAGAGAACTAATTTGCACCCCTTGCACTGTACCATGGTTTTGTCCAGGAGACTTAAATAAGAAACTACTTAATTTAAGATCCTTAATGAATCAGGCCCCAAATGTGGAAATATTAATTAGTTTACAAAAATGTGTTCATTATATTTTTTAACAAACATGTTATCGAGACCATTTTTAGGCTTGTACGGGCAGTAAGGTTCCCTTCAGTAGCCTTGTCTTTATCCTTTTTACTTACCAACATTGCAGTCATTCTACACAGCTGACAGTACCCTATAATAAGAAATAACATTTACATTGTTCATAATAAAATGTAAACAAAACACGCACATGTAAATTAAAGGGGACCTCCACATTCAGAGAATTCTATATGCCAGGCAGATCTTTTATCATCGCTGCTCTTAGATACGACAGATCTGCTGTGTAGACACAATTGTACTGAGTGCACACAGGGCCGGATTAAGGGAATGGAGGCCCCTGGGTTAAGGGGGCCTCCATTCCCCCGTGAGGGCCCCCCCCCCCCAGTGATCCGAGACTAAGGAGACTACAGCGCACCGGAGAAGGAGAAGGACCGCAGTGAAAGTGCTCAGCAGCACTGATCGCGCCCCCGCCCCCGACCGATCAATACTGCTGCTGAGTCCTTTCCAGGGCCCCCTGGATGCCATAGGCCCCTGGGCTGTAGCCCAGTTAGCCCTATGGTTAATCCGGCCCTGAGTGCACATGCTTGTACGTGTTATACCCAAGGGCACTTCAAATAAACAAATCTGACTGGACGATAGGATCCTCTGGAGCTGCCTCCCTCTATTATCAGCCATTGATGGCTAAAAAGTATGAAATCCACCAATACGTAGGTTCTAGAAGCTGCCAATAGATGTTAATCATGGAATACGTGAAAGTGGTTTGTCGTCAGCTGATCATGATCTCATTCAAAGAGAACTGTGTGTTTCTCCCTCAGGGACTCCTGGCCTATAAGAACCTCACTGTTCATTATAACAGTTCCACCTTCTCCCCTTCCCTGTTAACAGACAACAGGATGCTCTACTTCTGGTTCTCTGAACATGTTCTGGACTCGCTAGTGTTGGCCTATTTCCTGGATGAGCGTTTGGTCCTGACGCTCACAGGAGCTGAACTGACGGTAAGATCAAGGCTAGAACCACAGACCCGTGTTACAGACCCACATTTTTAGATAAAGTACCTACAATGGGGTGGGGGGTCCCTATAATGAGGCGACCTATTTTTGTGCTGGTAAAATATATGGGATGAATTAAAAAAAATAACAATTGTGCCATAATTGTATAAATTAGTGATTTTTTCAGTTTGCTAATGATCAAAGTGAAATTAGTTTTATTTAATAGTGCACAATATTCATATACAAATATTTATAGTGTTTTGTTTCTTAGGGCACGATTTCAGTTGCCTCTTCAGGCATCTTAATTACTAAGTAGGTACATATTTATCATATATAAAACAATTGGCACTCGTTAATTGGTAAACATATATACACATGGAGCTTCTAAGGAAACATTTAGAAGGATAAGCTATGTTTACTTAGTCTTATCTGTCTACAACCCTGTTATCTAAGAGGCTCCTCAAAGCCTGTTCAGTATGTCAACCATATATATTTGCAGTCAGGGCCGGACTGGGACTAAAAATCAGCCCTGGCATTTAAAGCACACAGGCCTTCGTGTTGTGGGCTCCATGCACTATATTGTTGCACACTGATGCTGGGGCAGTGCACGTTGCTGGTGCAATACAACATGATGTAGTATGAGTGTGTGTGTGTGGGGGGGTATTTATTTCTCCTTATGACCCTCAATATTACATTGTTAGCACCCCAATTACATCAATAAATACCATGACAATGCGTTATTAGTACCCAAATTACAGCAATAAATAACCCCCCACACACACTCATACTACATCGATACCCCCCCCACATTACAGCAATTGGCATCACCCCCCACATTACAGCAATCGGCATCACCCCCCACATTACAGCAACCAGCATCACCCCCACATTACAGCAATCGGCATCACCCTCCACATTACAGCGTCCAGCATCACCCCCCACATTACAGCGTCCAGCATCACCTCCGCACATTACAGCGTCCAGCATCACCTCCCCACATTACAGCGTCCAGCATCACCTCCCCACATTACAGCGTCCAGCATCACCTCCCCACATTACAGCGTCCAGCATCACCTCCCCACATTACAGCGTCCAGCATCACCCCCCACATTACAGCAAACGGCATCACCCCCCCACATTACAGCAACCGGCATCACCCCCCCCCCCACATTACAGCGTCCAGCGTCACCCCCCACATTATAGCAATACCCTCTCCTACTTATTAGCAATACTAGCACCAAACACACTACAACAGTGCCACCACCACGCCACCCCATACTACAGCAATACCACCAATTATACAGGCGCCACTGTAGAAAACCAATGTTTTGCTTTTTTCAAATCTCCCACAAAATAGCAACAACGAACAGAGTACTTACACACATATAGGTAACAGGTACCCTTTTCCCTCAATTAAATAGTAATGGCAGAATTTTCATGAATCATTCCACATGAAATAAAACTAACATATATCTAAAAAAAACATAACTATTGAATGATCATTTGAACCCACTTCCGCATTAAAAGTTTTTCCATCTACAGCAAAATGTCAGAGAAAAATATATTTTTTTACTACAGTAACTGGATATGCGTCTTTTCTATTCATTTTAAATAACACAGTATATAACTTAAGGGGGATATAGGAGGTGGATGAGAGATAATTGGATGTAATCCATCAGTTTGATTAGATAGGAAACATTTAGATTATTTACCTGGAGAGGTCTACCCCTTTGAGTCACAGGCAGGGCTGACAAGAGGAATTTTGGGCCCGATACAGCATCTTCTCTTGGCTCCCATCATATTCAACAATGAAAGACTTGCCTTTGGCAGAAGTTCATATGATGCCACACCGTAGGGTGCCCAGTTCATATTATGCCACATCGTAGTACCCCATGGTCATATTATGCCACATAGTATTACCCTCAATCCATATTTGGTCATGCAGAAGTGCCCACAAACCATATTATGGCATAGTAGTGCCCCCAAAACATATACCATACAGTAGTGTCCCCAAATCATATTATGTCACAACAGTGCCTTTAAGTCATATTATGCCACAATAGTGCCGCTAAATAACATTTTGCCATAGTAGTGCCCCTAAATCATTAGTAGTGCCCAGACAAAAACTCATTCACAAATAAAAATTGGTACAGCATATCAGATACTGAGTGTGAGTCCCAAGAGCAGCTTAATACATCATTTACAATGCAAACAAAATAGATATATTGACACAATCACAGATAAAATTTATGACAAGCAATTTTTTTTCCTCTTAATTAAAAATCTCTGTACAGATAAATATGCAACAAACATTACAGCGCAATAATGAGCAATACATAGGGGCATATTCAATTGTAGGCGGGATCGCCAAAAAATCCCGCCGCGGAAAAACTAATACATGTAATATGGTAATTTGTAGCTGGATTTCAGCTCGCGGCTAAGGGAGCTGCGAGCTGAAATCCAGCGAGTAAATTACCGTATTACATGTTTTTCCGCGCACGATTACCGATATTACGGATTTTCGCCAATCCCGCGGACAATTGAATATGCCCCATAGTGTTAAACATTAGTGAATACCCTGTAGTGTCCCCAGTTCAAGAAAGGATGGTTAAAAAGCGCCCACTTCCCCTTCGGCTCTCTCACCCCCTCTCCCAGCGCCCACTTCCCCTTCGGCTCTCTCACCCCCTCTCCCAGCGCCCACTTCCCCTTCGGCTCTCACACCCCCTCTCCCAGCGCCCACTTCCCCTTCGGCTCTCACACCCCCTCTCCCAGCGCCCACTTCCCCTTCGGCTCTCTCACCCCCTCTCCCAGCGCCCACTTCCCCTTCGGCTCTCTCAGCCCCTCTCCCAGCGCCCACTTCCCCTTCGGCTCTCTCAGCCCCTCTCCCAGCGCCCACTTCCCCTTCGGCTCTCTCAGCCCCTCTCCCAGCGCCCACTTTCCCTTCGGCTCTCTCAGCCCCTCTCCCAGCGCCCACTTCCCCTTCGGCTCTCTCACCCCCTCTCCCAGCGCCCACTTCCCCTTCGGCTCTCTCACCCCCTCTCCCAGCGCCCACTTCCCCTTCGGCTCTCTCACCCCCTCTCCCAGCGCCCACTTCCCCTTCGGCTCTCTCACCCCCTCTCCCAGCGCCCACTTCCCTTTCGGCTCTCTCACCCCCTCTCCCAGCGCCCATTTCCCCTTCGGCTCTCTCACCCCCTCTCCCAGCGCCCACTTCCCTTTCGGCTCTCTCACCCCCTCTCCCAGCGCCCACTTCCCCTTTGGCTCTCTCACCCCCTTCCCCTTTGGCTCTCTCACCCCCTCTCCCAGCGCCCCCTAAGCCCTGGCTCTCTCACCCCTCACAGCACCCCTTCCCCTTTGGCTCTCTCACCGCCTTTCCCAGCACCCCCTACCACCTGGCTCTCTCACCCCTCGTGGCACCCCAGCGACCAGCCCCCCCCCCCGAAAATCGCGGCACCCCCGTGACCCCCTCTTCAGAGAAGGGAAAAAAAAGAAAACTCACCAGTGTCACAGTATAATGGGGGATGGAGTTTAGGAGCGCGCAACAGAGGTGGCTGGTTCCCGGGGAGGAACCAGCCACCAGGTAGACAGGAGGAGTCGGGCCGGCCCATCCAAACATCGGCCCTTCTGGCATTTGCCAGAGGTGCCAGATGGCCAGTCCGGCCCTGTTTGCAGTGAACACATGAAATAATTGGCAATCACCTGACATGTGATCTATCTGTGCTTAGGATATCCTGGAGGATGATAATACAGAATCACACCAGCAAATCATAAAGGAGGTAACCTGCAGAATACGTGTCAACAGTACTGATAACTTGTATGTATGTGTCTGTATCATTGTTAAATATACAGTAAATTTCAGGCCATAAGATGTACTATTTGCCCGGAAAGTCAGCAAAAAAAGTTTCCTGAATTTAATGGTCTCTCTAGGCTGTACCCCTTCATTTGAAACCAATGTAAATAGTGTATAATCATTAGAGATGCTCAGGCTCAGTTCCTCGAGAACCGAACACACCCGAACTTACTCTTGCGCACCCTCGGAATCGAAAATGAGGCAAAACGTCATTGTTACAGCGTCGGATCTTGGGTCTTGCAAGTTTTGAATTCCTTTTTAAGATCCAACATAACGGGGGAGTGGGAGGGCGGGTGGACCCCCATTTTTCTTTTCTGCCACTGCTGTGTGCCAATGTGTCCTAGATGTGCTAGGAACTGTGGTGTGTCTGTGTCATTGCTCTGTCGCTTACCATCCAGCCGGGTCGCTGCAGTATTTGTCCAAAAGTGTATGAAAATAATATTGTGACCTGTGAGGTGGTCAAAATTGACTGCAAACGACTTGAAATTAGTGTTATTGAGGTTAATAATAATGTAGGATCAAAAAAAGAGCAAAATTATGTGATTTTAATATATTTTAGCATTTTTCCTAAAAAAATCCAAAACCAAAACACAAAGCTAATCCAGATCCAAAACCAAAACCAGTTCACGGGGGTTAGTAAGCATCTCTAATAATCATAGCCGGTCTCTGCTCAGTTCCTATAGTCACACATGTCCCCTCTCTGTCCAGCACCTATAGTCACACATGCCCCCTCTCTGCCCAGCACCTATAGTCACACATGTCCCCTCTCTGCCCAGCACCTATAGTCACACATGCCCCCTCTCTGCCCAGCACCTATAGTCACACATGCCCCCTCTCTGCCCAGCACCTTTAGTCACACATGCCCCTTCTCTGCTCAGTTCCTATAGTCACACATGTCCCCTCTCTGTCCAGCACCTATAGTCACACATGTCCCCTCTCTGCCCAGCACCTATAGTCACACATGCCCCCTCTCTGCCCAGCACCTTTAGTCACACATGCCCCCTCTCTGCCCAGCACCTAGTCACACATGTCCCCTCACTGCCCAGCACCTATAGTCACACATGTCCCCTCTCTGCCCAGCACCTATAGTCACACATGCCCCCTCTCTGCTCAGTTCCTATAGTCACACATGTCCCCTCTCTGCCCAGCACCTATAGTCACACATGCCCCCTCTCTGCCCAGCACCTATAGTCACACATGCCCCCTCTCTGCCCAGCACCTATAGTCACACATGCCCCCTCTCTGCCCAGCACCTATAGTCACACATGCCCCTTCTCTGCTCATTTCCTATAGTTACACATGCCCCCTCTCTGCCCAGCACCTATAGTCACACATGCCCCCTCTCTGCCCAGCACCTATAGTCACACATGCCCCCTCTCTGCCCAGCACCTATAGTCACACATGTCCCCTCTCTGCCCAGCACCTATAGTCACACATGCCCCTTCTCTGCTCATTTCCTATAGTCACACATGTCCCCTCTCTGCCCAGCACCTAGTCACACATGTCCCCTCTCTGCCCAGCACCTAGTCACACATGTCCCCTCTCTGCCCAGCACCTATAGTCACACATGTCCCCTCTCTGCCCAGCACCTAGTCACACATGCCCCCTCTCCAGCACACCTTCTTCTTACCCTCTTCTCCACTGCACAGCACACAGAATGGGTAGACCTCCAGCAGCCCGCCGGCACTGAGTACCATGTGACCACTGCAGTCACATGACCTGTACACCTGGCGTCTGAAGGTGAAAAAGTACTTTAAAAAAAAAAACAAAAACCGGGTCCCCTAGGAAGGTCCGGGCCAGGGTATTTTGTACCAGCGGATCTATCCCTTAAAGTTGGAACAGTTAGGAGGTATGGATTGGCCATGGTTGATTGTAGATGGGGACTTGACTAACCCTGTAAGATATACATAGGCCATATATATATATATATATATATATATATATATATATATATATATATATATATATATTCTGTTTTGGTGATTTAAATTAAGTTACAGATACTTAGATATATCTGCATTATACACTCCACAGAACCATTTCATTTGCACTAATCATTGTGTTTGCTCCATATTAAAGATCCTGCATAAACTTCCAGTGAACCAAACCGTTGCAAAAGTGTGGAGCCTCGCCCCTCCTCGAATCAAAATCAACCTTAATGGGACAATTGTTACCTCATCTGTAGCCGTCCAAATAAACACGTCTTCCTCAGCAGAATTATATTTCGAAATGGTAAGTTAATCTGATATATTCTGTACCTGACTAAACAACATATATATGTTTTACCAGGAAATGAATCAGTCTCAGTTCTTCATTTTTAGAATATAAATCCTGCTGCTGGTTAAACATGATATAAGCTTAACGAGGCAAATTGCTCCAAGTGGTGTTACTGCACCTGTAGCTTACAGTGGAAGCAGCCATGTTGTAGGCGGAGCCCCATATTCATGAGGATGCAGCCTATCAATCAGTGGGTTCCTAGTGAATTTATTGGGTGAATATTGGATCATTCCTGAGAATGGTTGCCTCCGCACTTTAACACTAAAATATTACAAATTTAATTTATAAATCATCATGTTAGAGGTACAATTTTATTGTTCAATGCAAGAAAAACAGTATTTATTTTAAGCTTTCTATTCTATTACAAAAAAGAGGGTTATTGTCAGCATTAACCCTTAATTGACTTGATTTGCTTTAAACCTTATTGTCAAGACGAAGGAAAATATTTTGAAAACATAATGGGCCTGATTCATTAAGGAAAAGAAAGTACAAACAAAGCTATCAAGTTTTTTTGCGCTACATGAAAAAACAGCCAGTATTTAACTTATGTGCAAAATAATAAACTAATTTGCACCCCTTGCTTTATAACATGGTTTTGTCTAGGAGAAAACGTACTCAATTTTTTTGCCTTACTTTTTTTTACTATCAAATTCTCAATAGCTTTATTTGTACACTGAAACTTAAAGTTGATCTACAACAGTATTGGCTAACCTGTGGCACACCAGTGTTGTGAAACTGCAACTCCCAGCATACTCTTCCAGCAATAAGCTGCTATATATTAACAAATCATGCTGGGGCTTGTAGTTTCACAACACCTGGAGTGTCACAGATTAGCCAACACTGATCTAGAACATGCCTTACCCCAACTATAAATCTGTCCCCAAATTTTAAATGTAACTCCTCCTCCAATGCAACATGGTTTTGCCAAGGTGCAAAGTTACTCATTTTTTTTTATTTTTTTTGCTTTACTTTCCTTAATGAATCAGACCCATGGGGTAAATGTATCAAGCTGAGAGTTTTCCAGCGGGTTTGAAAAACCAATCAGATTCTAGCTATCATTAATTTAGTACATTCTACAAAATGATAGCTAGAATCTGATTGGTTGCTATAGGCAACATCTCCACTTTTCAAACCCACTGGAAAACTCTCAGCTTGATACATTTACCCCATGGTGTAGAAAATGGAAACAGCAAATAAATATGTCTATCCACTGATTGATGTATAATAACTAACATCACACAGCTTGATTTCTTTACAACTGCAATATTTAAGAACAATCAATCACTAATAGCGCCTTATTATAACGCAGTGCAACATTGTATCTACAAACAGTGGATTCTGATACATTCCGAACAATTTAATTTGACTCAGTAATAAGAGTCCATCTAGTTGGTTTAAATGCTATGACATCACGAGCCATTTGATTTAATTCAGTGGATGCTATTAACAAGTCAGTGTACTGATGACATACTCTACAGGCAATTTAGGAAGGGACTATCAATTTGTTGCACCGTGAAATATATATATATATATATATATATATATATATATATATATATATATCTAGTGTTGAAACTGAAAAAATAAAAATGAGCAAATCTATCTACTGATTAATGTATAATTGCTAACATCATACAAATTGGTATCTTTACAATGATAGGGCCATATGCTGAGTTAGGAGCAGAGCAGAAAAAGGGAGTAAATTTTCACCGTGGCAAAACCATGTTGCATTGTAAATTTAAAATGTGGAGACAGATTTATAGTTGGGGTAGGGCATGTCCTAGATCAACTTAAATTTCAGTGGAAAAATTAAACTATCAAGTATTTGCGTGCTACATGAAAAAACAGCCAGTATTTTTCTTGCACGCCAAAAAATAAATGAATATCTTAATTTGCATTGTAACATGGTTTGTCCAAGGTAGAATGTACTCCTTTTTTTCAGCATAAGGCCCTATTATTGTAAAGATACCAAGTTGTATGATGTTGCCTATAGCAACCAATCATATTCTAGTTATCATTTAATACATTCTACAAAATGACAGCTAGAATCTGATTGGTTGCCATAGGCAACATCTCCACTTTTTCAAAGTTTAGTAAACATACCCAAGAGTCAATTCCTTTATTTCATCAGCTTCAGTATACCAACTATTTCAAGATAAAACATAAAGACACTAATTATCTATGTACTTATCTGACCATTATATACAGTTCGCCATGTGGAAAATAATGAGTTGGAAAATAAAACTGAACTACTTTGATGAATTATTGAAATTTCAATGAGCAGGAATTTAAACTACTCTGGTCTGATTTTGCAAACTGACCAATTCATGCTTTGGACAATTTTGTAAGGTAAAAACCTGTTACATGTTACATGATACTCCAACTATTCAGTAAAATAGCACAATTAAAGGCCACAGCCTGATTATACTCGCTCAACTCATTTTAAAATATTTTAATATTTCGCTTTTTCCTTTTTAAACTATTTCTATGGATACGTACTAAAAGTTAAGTTTTGTTATAGTATTAATGTTTGGACTATATGTGGATTTAAATATCAGTTCCTGAAAAAAGATGTCAATTCTAGCTCTGAAGGAGTGTCTCTTATAATAGTAGTACTATTTCTTTCTCCTTTCATTAAATGTCCCAGAAGGGTTAAAATCACAGAGCAATCAGGATTTTGAATGCATTGACCAAATCTTGGTAATAGTCCTTAGATCTCAGCAGTGCCGTAACTAGACATTTTGGTGCCCTGGGCGAGACATGGCACCGGCGCCCCCCATCTAAGTGGGAGTGGCATTTGACAAGTGGGTGTGGCCAACCTAATGTGGGTGTGTTTAGCACTTTACTGAAAGAATTTGTTTGTGTATATATATATATATATACACATATCTGCACCACCCTAGTTACGGCTCTGTGTTGTCGGCAGTAATGATTTTTAATGCAAATTTTTTTTCTTTCGTTACACATGGACAACATGTATAGGTGCTCTGCAATTCATGCACACAAACCATCTTTGTAAATCATTTCATCCTTATTAAAATCATGTTAAATCTTTCAAACAAATATAATATTAATATGCTTCTTTACTTTGCTGAGGATTCTAGTATGAGACAAATTAATATGATTTTAGTTAAAATAGCAGAAATGTAAATATATTCACCATCCATCACATAGTCCTCATGAGGAAAATCCTGAATATACAGTACTTAATTAGCTAAGTAGCAGCTGGTGTTAAATTGGATGAAACCAGCATCTTCTAAGGGGCATTGTTATTCCTCCAGTGTTGACCTTTTGTCTTAATCAATAATATTTGGAACCATCTGTCCAGAAATTATTTTGTGGAGTTTAAAAATGAAAAAATACATTGACTATTCAACAGCTTCACTTTCTGGTGTGTTCAACTGCCTATTAGAATTGCGGTCACAATATATTAGCGTTTCACATTAGTCATAGGTAAAACAGTTCCAGTGATACTTCTTTTTAATCCCCTCTATATTATTAAGAGCCTGGATTTACTCCTCCAGAATCCAGAAACAGATTAGTAGAGAAGGCAGACATAATTAGAAGCCAAAGGGAATCATGCAACATTTTAAGATGTATTTTACAGAAGCACCTAATAGATACATGGAATATATTTCTAATAGACGATGTGGAGACACGGGAGGGGACAAACAGCAAACCTGGAGGAGAGTGCAGACAGGACGCAGCGGAGCCTTTCACTCAAGATGTGCCTTTGACTTCCGCAGTGGAACGCATATGCGTTCCACAGACAGGAAGTCAAAGGCACATCTTGAGTGAAAGGCCCGCACCACCCTAGTTACGGCTCTGGATCTCAGCCAAATCACAGAATCCTGAATTCGACTCATTACCATTACTAATATACAGTATATGAAACTCTTGACAATTTTTATTAAGCCCAATTTAAAAAATATTTCCATTAAAAGTGGCCATAAAAGGTTTCAGTAAAAATTGTTTGATAGGAGGAGGATGTTAATTTATGGGTTGGGTCCACATACCTGAGTTGCCAAGTAATTTAGGGTGAATCGAAATTATTCTCTTTACAAATCAACTCTCTACTTGTATACTCCCAACTAAAAAAAATAATTATTATTAATATTTTAATATTACATAAATGTTCCCAACTTCGAATATCAACATCATACTTAACAATAATTAAAGGGTAATGCACAAATAATTAGAAATAAAAACTGAACAGTGGGCTGCACAGCTAATTCACATATATAATCTGTAATAAATATCGGATTTATTTGAACTGTCTTATAACAGTGCCCAGTAGTAAGAGAGTAATTTCATGGCATAACAATGGTTCTTGCTGCTGTTATAGAAGGTGGAGTTCAGACCATGAGGTGTAGAGTCATGGTTTCTTATCTACAAGGATTACTCTAGACGAGAGGTGTCCAAGTTCAGTCCTCAAGGGCTATGAACAGGTCATGTTTTCAGGATTTCTTTAATCATGCACAGGTGAGATAATCTATTGGGCTGGGTCAGTAATTATCCCACCTGTTTCTATAGACAGAAATCCTAAAAACATGACCTGTTGATAGCCCTTGAGGACTGAACTTGGACACCTCTGCTCTAGACACATGAACCCTGAATTTTGTGGCCTTGTCCTATACAACTAGACAGACTGCTGCTCTCAGGGTCGTAACTAGGGCTGTGCGATAGGGGGCGAGCGCCCAGGGCGCAACGCTGAAGGGGGATGCAGTTTAGGAATAGTTTAGGCTAACTTGGTTAAAATTGAGGGCTAGGGGGGCGGCATTTGTATTTCTCGCCCCAGGCACTAGATTTCTAAGTTACGGCTCTGGCTGCTCTATCTGGGTTATCTGGGTTCTCCACCTTCTCACATACAATACTGCCATAAAACAGATGCTGACTTACTTTTCCTACCATCCAAAGCGGTTGTAGAGTTGCTTGATGAGCCGATTAGGCAGGACGCCCCTACTCTGTTCCTTGGGGTATATTGTGGTTCAGTATTGGACCCACACAGAATGGAAATGTCCTCATGTTAAGCTTAAAACAATTAAACAATGCATGGCCACCAGTCAACGGCCAAGCACGTGACCAGTCAGTGTCATGATGTAAGGAGGGGAATGGAGGTAAGCGGAACGCCACAGACTGAGAGATGTATAGCTGATGGAACAGGTTACTCCAACAGCACAGAGAAGTGAGGTCAGGCTACTATCAAGTAAGTGCAGGAGATCAGTGGTGTCAAACGCACCTCTGTATGAAACAAAAATGAAAGAAAGAAACATAGATCTAAATGAGATTTTTTTTTTAGAAACACAATAATGTGTTAAATTCTGCTTTATGTAATGAAAACATCGTCCATATTTAATTCTATTGCAGGAAACTGTTACCACAATCCACGCCTCCTATGCAGACAAGAAACTTATGTTACACCCAACTGATTCCATGTGAGTTTGAGTGATAGGTAACACATCAATCTGTACCTGCTTGTTATTTTACAACGAGGATTTAATGGAGTTACCGTTTTATGAACTATTTGCCAGAGAATCCACACGTAATAACACTATTATTTATTTCTCCCTATCAGAGTTCACATTAAAGACTTTAGAAGCTCCTTGTCCGTTTCTCTGGTAAGTACACAAGAAACAAAGCACACAAACCAGACCTATAAAGTGCAGCTTCAAACAAGTATTATTGTTTGTTACTACAAATAACACACTGTAAATGTAAAGGTTAAAACAATTAAAATGTATACGAAAGGTGAAGCTAAATCCGCTGTTTAGTGTGACTCTCAGCTTCGTGATGATGAAGTATTTCTTGACCATGCGTCAGAAAATGCAAAAGAAATCAATGGTGGAGAAGCCTTCAATAGTATCGGACACCATGACCCTGACCCTTCACACTTCAGACATGACTAGAGAATATGCCACACTTATATACAATCATACTTGTATTAGGTTCTAGCTCTCAGCACAGGAATAGGAAGCTGTTAGTTACTGTCCAGGAAACATGTAGCATGTGTAAAATAATTCAGACCTTATAACGCAGACTTTTCTACAGAGCGAGGAATCGGTGAAGCAATTTCTGCAAAGGACGGTGTCTGAGTTTGGGATTCCAGTTGTTATAAAACGTGAGTATGTGTATTATGTTAGTGACAGGGAGGGCATAAAAATAGAACATGCTTTGTTGGGGAGTAGGGCATGATCTGCTATCCCCAAACTGCAAACAAAGCACTGGATCATGCAGCAGTAATCCCACCTACCATTGTATTTAGGTCTGACAAGAGGATTCCCATCTCCAGTGCAGCTGGTTTTAATGCCCTAAGTGTGCAGCCTCTACAATAGCCGCTGCTGTCCGCACAGACTAGGGGATGTGACCACGTCCAGGCTGCCCGCAGCTTCGACAAAAGCCTGTCCTGTGTCTGCAGTCTAGATAGGCGTGTCCCCACAGACCAATAGGAAGCTATCGGTCTGTGCAGACACTTTCCCAGCACCCAAAGTCCAGTTCTGATGGGGCCACGGGTGGAGCCCCATCCTCCCCCCAACTAGCCACTATTGGCTCCCCAGGGGAGATCAGGCCCAGGTACTTTGTACCTGCCCCCCGCTCTTGGGGGCATATAAATAAGTGGTGTAGCATGTAAATACGTCAGCCACTGGAGCGGTAAAAAGTTGGTAATGTAGGACAAAAAAAGAAAAAAATTAACTAATGGACCAAAAGTGTTAGTAGGCAGAACCTTAAAGGACATTTTTACTTTTTTCTGCATGAATATTCCTATCACAGACCTCATAACTGCAAATAGGCTGCAAGGGGCAGCACAGTGGCTTAGTGGTTAGTACTTCTGCCTCATAGCACTGGGGTCATGAGTTCAATTCCTGACCATAGCCTTATCTGTGTGGAGTTTGTATGTTCTCCCCGTGTTTGTGTGGGTTTCCTCCCACAATCCAAAAACATACTAGTAGGTTATTGGCTATCAAAATGGATCCTAGTCTCTCTCTCTGTCTGTGTGTGTGTGTCTGTGTATGTTAGGGAATATAGATTGTAAGCTCCAATGGAGCAGGAACTGATTTGAGTGAGTTCTCTGTACAGCGCTATGGAATCAGTGGCGCTATATAAATAAATGGTGATGATGATGGTAATGAAGGATACATTTAAAAAAATGCCATGGAGGCGTGCATGTGTGCATACTTAAGGCACAATAATATGCACAGCACATCTGCAGTAGCTGTAAGTTAGGTGTCCTGTTTAGACCACATTTGCTGAGAAACAGAGAAGAAAGGTAAATTAGGATGTTTAGTAAAAGTTGCAGGAGAACAAATAAATCCTACTCGCCAGAGGGGAGGTCAAGTGGCAACTGAGGGGGAGCTGTGGCACTACAATTCGCAGTGCTCATGGAGATCAGGCTAAGCCAGGGTTTCCCAAACCCAGTCCTCAGGGCTCCCTAACAGTGCAGGTTTTCCATATCTCCTTGCTGGAGCACAGGTGTATGCATTACTGACTGACACATTGTAACAGATCCACAGGTGGTCCTAATTATATCACATGTGATCCAGAAAACCTGCACTGTTGGGGAGCCCTGAAGACTGGGTTTGGGAAACCCTGGGTTAAGCAATTTATACAATAGGGAGAAGTACAATAACATCCAAACAGTGTCCGCTTCTGTGGGAAAGGTTTCAGTTAAGTTAGTGGCTGAGGTGGCCAGGAATCAGATCTGCGCTTACATTGATTCTCTATATTACAGGTCATTATTTTACAATTAAAACACTGATTTTCTTTGCAGGTTTGGAGCCAGCTCTGACATCATTGATGAACAGTAAAGGACTTAATTTATTTGAAATTATAAATCCTGAAATAATACCACACGAGGTAAAGAAAATTTCATACATGGTGCTTTGGATGGAACCAATATTTTCTTAATGGGGATGTTTACGCTCCACAGCGCCACCTACTTCAATATAACCTCACATATAGGACATAGAAAGGTCCCCCTCACTGTTACCTGGACCTGAGAGCCAACTTGCAATAAAGGACACACTCCAGCCATAGCTCTGCAGGGAAATTTAGCGCAGTTCAGTCCTAGCTGGTACTTCAGGTAACGGTTCCTAGAGCAGATGGGGGTTGGGGCAACCTATATACTATACATGGGGTATGCACATTTAAAGAGGAAGTGGACGTCCAAGTATTATACTGGATTGTGATTGGAGCTTTACTGCAAGTGGGCGTGGCCTAATAAGTTCAAGTTAGCGGCACTCGCAATGCACAATACATCACATAACCTATAACCTCCGTGGCTCAATGTACTTATATCACATGAAATTATTTTATTCTTTCCTTTAGGGTTATTTAGTAGTCCAGTTGGATTTTGGATTTCCTCATCATTTGCTTGTGGATTTCCTGAAGAAGACCCTGTAGAAGATTAAGTAAAGCAGCGAAAAAACCAAAGCGTTGCCCAGCATCACAAGACTTTGGAGTTCAAAGTAAAAAATGTATCATTAAAGTATATCATTAAACTGTGTCAAATGACTGGATAGCATATGGCGAACTTAAAACCAACAGTCTCTGCTCATTTTCATGGGATGGAAATCTAAAAAGCAGCTGTGTGCTGAGTTTCATCAGCTGTTTGACCTTGCTGGATGGCAATATAGGACTGTAGATTATATTATTGTAAACTTACCCGGAAGACTGTAGCATTTCGTAGAAGGACATCACATCACTTCTGCTCTATATTCTTAAAAGATGGGGTGGTAGAAATATACCATTACATAGTATCTCAGCATGTTCAGAAGTTTGTTTAGCGAGGTAAGAGATAATTCTGACCTCTACCAACCTGCGGCTTGCTGGCTCCTGCATGTGCAGTGCACTGGAAAGCATAGATTTGTTGTTCAAACCCAATTGTGCACACGTACCACTTAAATAAAGACAAAATACTGCTAAGTAGTCACCAGTTCTATTAAATTGTATACAAAGAGGAGTCGGCTGCTTCTTTCACAAGGTCCTCTACCAACAAATAGACCTACAAAAAACATATAAACCAGAAAAGAGAGCACATAGCAGATCATAAAATTCAGATAAACTATTTGAAGTAATACTTGTACAAAAAATCACAAATAGGCCGGCTTATCTGAAATTGCTGTGTAGGAGTCTTTATCCCTCAATTGCCACTCTCGGTGACTTTTGAAAATGTCATTCAGTCTGCTATCGGATCTGCAATATAACCACACACCAATCAAATACCAAAATAACAGGCCCAATGTGCAGTAAGTTCTTTTTATTCCTTTTATTCCTCATAAAAAACACAAGTTAAAACCTGTACATTCACAGAAACATAATTTGCTTATCTGATCGGAACAATCCTATCCGTGAGAAGATCACAACTGTTACAGCTATCAGGTTTGGAAAAGAGCTCTACGCAGTGTCACCTTCTCCATAGGGTTGTTTCTGAAGCATAGAAAGCCACGTTATGGGAGGTACCCAACGCGTTCATCTAGTACTCCTTCAGGCATGTGGCCTTCAGTCCTCCAAACAGCCTGTATATAAAAAGATAATGTATTTTGCTTAGTGTTATAAATCCTCAAAGAAGCAGAAATGTTCCATGTAAAGCTTTACAGCATGAATTAGTTATAGTCGTGGGAATGTCTCGGCTATTTCCTCTTGGATGTCCTCACGACACCTCAAAGTCAATCGTTCAAAAACTGACCTAATTGGAGGTTCGGGGGGAAGGGGGCGTGTCTCGGCAGCCATTTTGAGTAGTCGCATCTTGTTTCAGCTCCTGTGGCCTGGATTAGTAATCTAAGTTCATCAGGGACATCCATTCCCTAACCTTCATATTTCTCTCAAATTTTGTTTCCACTGTGGACAGGGAGTAAATAGACTCCTTTATCAATCTGGTGACCCCATCAGACACCATCGCATTCAGGCCCACCCTACCTGGATCCTCATGGTACAAACAGGCTTGACTCAGAAGCTTATCCATAACCTCACTCCACACTCACCCCTGCACTAGACTGTCGGGAGACTCAGTGGGCCTGATTCATTCGGACACGTATCTGCCGGTTTTGAGCGTATTGTGCTCAATATCACTCTGTTCCTGCTCAGAAACGGCAGATACTGGCATCAACATAGCCCTTGCCCATGCTCTAATGCACAGAAAAGGGCTTATTCAGCCTACAATAAAGGGGAGTGAGCGGGGTGGGGAAGGGGCGTGTGGTTGTAGGCAGTGTACAGTGTGGGCGTTCCAAACTCGAGCGCACACAGCCACGGCCATAGCCAGCTCTACGGCCGTGGAAGTAACCCTGTCTTTCTGCCGTATCTCTTGCTCCAGCTCTAGTGTAACTTAGCCGGTGGGTCGGCCAGCATTATAGCCGAGCAATCCGCTGGCTCTCTAAAGTGTTAAAAAATAGAATTTATCAAATAAAACCGTGTGGGGTCCCCCCCTCCTAATGCTATTAACCCTAAAGCTTAAAAAAATCTTAAATAAAACATAACTCCGTCTTTATAACCACATCTCTTTATTAAGGGTAGCACGGTGGCTAAGTGGTTAGCACTTCTGCCTTACAACACTGGGGTCATGAGTTCAATTCCCGACCATGGCCTTATCTGTCAGGAGTTTGTATGTTCTCCCCGTGTTTATGTGGGTTTCCTCCGGGTGCTCTGGTTTCCTCCCACACTACAAAAACATACTGGTAGGTTTATTGGCTGCTAACAAATTTACCCTAGTCTGTGTGTGTATGTGAGTGTGTGTTAGGGAATTTAGACTGTAATCACCAATGGGGCAGGGACTGATGTGAGTGAGTTCTGTGCTGTGGTATCAGTGGCGCTATATAAATAAATGTTAATAATAATAATAATATTAAAAATAATAAAGCCCCAAATACTTACCATCGGATCTCTTCATCTGTATAAGATCCAATCTTGCAAGCTTTCAATACAATAAGGCTTGTAACCATAACCAAACAAAATCATATTCCCAAAGGTCCTGTAGCTGTCCAAAAAGAATAATATTCCAATAGTCCATGAAAAGCATCCTTTTCTTCAGTCCAAAGGACCCCACAATATTCCAGTGGAGCAGGCTTGGCAAAGAAACAGACCAATGACAAATGAATGGGCTTTTGCTCCTCTATGGAGAAGCACATGATGCTGAATGAGAAATAAACAGACGCAAGGTCTATTTATACTGTACGCGGGTTTCCCACGCTGTCATGGGAGCGCTGCCGTGGCTTGATGAATTTGGGCGCACGCAAATCCATACTAGAGGCATCATATCTCAGAATACGTGAAACAGGCCCAGTGTGGGCTTCATCCGGCCGTGTGGGACCGCCAGACCTGTCCCCTATCAGAGGCCCTTCAGTTTGGTAATATCAATTTCACACAGACATCTGTACACATTCTGTATACCTGCAATATCTTTGTCTGTCTGTTATATAACAGCACCACCTGCTGGCATAGGTCTAATCTGCATTTTGAAATTCTTTTAACAGACAATATAAGCCAAGACCCTCTAGTTGACCAACTGGGCTTTACTATCCTAAGAGGCCACTGTACCTTACAAAGTAGGACTACGTACTTATCGGTCCTTCTGACTAGTGGGAAAGTTCCACCACAGTACTTACATAGACTTCCCACCATCTATTGAGCATACCTGCTTGCATCGGTGTCACTCAAATTCAATATCTACTGTACCCACCTGTGTGGCAATCTCTTCATCGACACCAACACTCAGGCCCTACACCTTCGACAACTTCTTTAGGTCCTAATTCCTCAAAATCTCAAGTAATTGGCCATCTTACAATATGCCACCTAAAAAAATCTAAGATAACAGCACTGCCTCCCCCAGTGTGCTTCCCTTGCTGTGCTCCAAGCCTGGGAGAAGATTCACCACCCTCTATCAGTGCGATAAAGCAATATATATTCCCTAGCCAATCGCAAAGAGACAGACTGGGGCATAAATCATGACTTGGACGCGCCTCTCACCATTAGATCTGTGCATCAGTTGCCCTCAGCCTTGAGGGCAGAACTGACCTCCGAAATGAGGGTGGCAATCAGAAACCTTAAATCGGAAGTCTCAGAAATTGAAGAGCGAACAGACCACTTAAAGAACACGATGGAGGAGTCAGTTACCTCGCTTGTGGGGTGAAGTTCCTTTTACATTTCAAGATATTGTTTAAGCTGGTTCATGATGAAATATGTAAGTACACTTCTTATTGTAGTGCTCAGCCTGTCATAGTAACAGGCAGAGGGGAGGGGAGGGGGATTTCTGGCACAATAAAAAATAACTACTAGTAAACATAACATTATATATATACTAACAAGCCAGCCAGTGAACAAATAATAATAATAATAATAATAATAATAATAATAATAATAAAGGCCCTACTAGTACACATTATATGTACACTGTTACAGCTCATAAAAAAAACAAACCTATTCTTAATTACTATATGTACTTTTATTGGGAGTGGGAGGTTCGAGTAGGGCTTGATTATCCAATAGGTTGACTAGGTTGCAGCCTAGGGTACTAAATTGTGACCGAGAGGTATAAACTAAAATTAATTTAAAATATAAGATAATATTTTTTCTCCAAAGTAAAAAGAAAGCATGAAAGAAAGACGTAGAAGGTTTTAATCTTCACATTTTCCCATGGTAATGGTTGAAGACACTGAGTCATCATTGGCCGCTGCTTGAGAATAACTAAGTAGGAGAGACAGGGACGGCGACAGGCGTAGGAGTGACAGACCCCTCACATCTTCTCTCTCAGTAGCTCTCGTTCATACCTCCGTTCCGCTATACAGTTCTGATTTTGCAATGACAATGAAATCAGTGACAAAGAATATTGTGACGTATTTAATAAATAAGTGGAGGGAAGTTTACAAAACATGGGAACATAAACATTAGGGGGGTAAAGGACTTGCGTTGTTGTTCTTTTCAAGTTACTACCATTTGGGAAATAGCAGGCTTTCCCGCATTTGGGATGGAGACAGCATCCACATCCTTTCCCCCAACCCCATAAGGAGCGCTTATCGATTACTCTGCTTCCCATGATATAATTAGTATTCATATTACATGAATATGAGTCCAATTTATTTCCCTGCTTGCAATGCCATGAGTAAACCAATCTATTCTCGCTATAACATGGACAATAAAAGATCTTATAAAGCAGTTTTACAGCTTACCTGGTGCAGGCATCATCTTCACGGTTTTTCACACTACCTCTGGCCCACGCTGGCTGCTCTCCAATGACGTGTGAGGACACAACAGTGACTACTTTTAACTTAAATTATGGGGCAATGCTTCTCATCATGAAGATAACGGAGTTCTCGCAACAGAACTTTACCACTGAGATGTGGCACAGTGGTAAGCAGTGCTGTCTCACAGCGCTAGGGCCCTATCTGTGTAGAGTTTGTATGTTCTCCCACAGTCTGAAAATATCCTGATAGGTTAATTGATACTAGGTATAGAGGGCCCCATGAAGTTGCTGTTTTGGAGCCCAAAATTCCTCTTGGCAGCACTGGTCACTGCCCCCCTAGCTCAACACTTAAGACAAATGCCCATTTAGGTGGTACTCGGCTCAGCCCTTTGCCATCACACACCCAGACACCATACAATCAAAAACATAGCTTATTTTTATCTACTATCATTAGGTAAAAAACAACAAAGAAACATCTTGCCCCGAACACGAGGTAAAACATCAACCGCTGAGGGTAATGCATAACGTAACTAAATAGTTCTTATAGGACTGCAGTGTCTACATTCCATATTCATTTTATTCATTTGTTTCCACTTCTTTCCACCAAAGATATTTCAAAACTTTTTTTTTTATTTAACTAATTATTTTTTGTGGCGGAGGGAGGGGGTTGGGAAACATTATATAATGATAATGTAACTGTTTTATAGAGCACAATTGTTAACTTTTACAAGGTTTAGACACTGACACTCATCCTCCATCTGAGACCCCCAAAACCAACAAACGTAGATGTAATAAATGATTATAATGTAACCTTTATGTCTGCGTTTTATATCAGAGTTTCATTCAATTTTAACAGGATATTTGAAGATATAAATCTAACAGATCATTAATATATTTCAGGTCGCAGCCCCTGAAGAAACAATTGCTGGTAAAAGACGACTTATTGATGAATACGTCCGGTGAAATCACAGAATCCGATGAAGGTGATTGTTGTCTGTTGTTTGTCATTTTTATAGTACCTTTAATGATGCCGTAACGATCTGTCTAGTATCAGCCATATACATTTAATACACAAATGATTCATGTTTGTCAGATATCGCCGGTAGTGTTACCCACAGGAAGAGGAAGATGTGAATCACCCCAACTGAGGTCTCTGCACCAGAAGCTGTGATTATTTTCTTGTTTTATTTTATTTATTTTTTTCATTTTATATTTTGAAAATAACATAGATTTTTCTCTGTACATATTTAGAAGAATATCAATTATGTCAATCTGTAAACTAACTTTCTGTAAACTCTCCTGTTTCTGTGTAAGCAATGTCACTGGAGACTGGAAAGTGACAAGAACACTGCTACCCCTGTTTCTGTGTGAGCAATGGCACTGAGCAATGTCACTGGAGACTGGAGAGTGACAAGAACACTGCTACCCCTGTTTCTGTGTGAGCAATGGCACTGTGCAATGTCACTGGAGACTGGAGAGTGACAAGAACACTGCTACCCCTGTTTCTGTGTGAGCAATGGCACTGAGCAATGTCACTGGAGACTGGAGAGTGACAAGAACACTGCTACCCCTGTTTCTGTGTGAGCAATGGCACTGAGCAATGTCACTGGAGACTGGAGAGTGACAAGAACACTGCTACCCCTGTTTCTGTGTGAGCAATGGCACTGAGCAATGTCACTGGAGAGTGACAAGAACACTGCTACCTCTGTTTCTGTGTGAGCCATGGCATTGAGCAATTGCGGTGTAGACTGACAAGAACACTGCTACCCCTGTTTCTGTATGAGCAATGGCACTGAAGACTGGAGAGTGACAAGAACACTGCTACCCCCGTTTCTGTGTGAGCAATGTCACTGGAGACTGGCAAGAACACTGCTACCCCCGTTTCTGTGTGAGCAATGTCACTGAGCAATGTCACTGGAGAATGGAGAGTGACAATAACACTGTTACCCGTTTCTCTGTGAGCAATAGCGCTGGATCTCCTGGGGAGGGAGGTACTTATGGAATCCAAAACCCGCAAGATCCGACAATGTAACAATGACATTTTGCCTCGATTCAGATCTGAGGAAGTGGGAAAGTACCGAGCCGAGCTCAGTACCCAGATTGGTGATGTTTGGGGGGATTCGGATTTTGGAAAACCGAGTCTAAACATCTCTATAAAATACATTTTGAACTATGTAGGATTAAACCTCACATATGGTAAAACAGGTGACCTCTCTGTACTCTAGGGTAGCTATCAATTCAATTTTGGGGTAACTTTCTAAGGGGTTTCACTAATTAGGTCAAAGGAACTATAAGAAGAATCCCTTTCTTTCCCTTACAATGCTTTAAGTACAAAAAAAAGTCATCCTACTTAATGAAAAGCCTGAAACAAAACAAAACAAAACGGAAGAAAAAACACAAACACAATAATACCTGAAATTCACTTGGTTGCACACATTTGTTCAAAGTCTATTCATTGTTTAATCAACACATAACAAAACTGTGAAAAGTGTTCTAGCCATAAAGGTCTGTGTTACCTCTGGTTATGAAGGGTTAGGAATCTCCTGGTTTTTTTTTTGCAATGTTTTAATGTTACATATGTTTGTTTTTCACTGTATATTTGAGAATTCATTGTAGTCAGTTACCTACTATGTGTTGTGGATTATTATTATTATTATAAGTCCTTGTTATTGAGAGGGTATCTTTGAGCTGTTCGTATAACAGCATTACCCTATGTATTACTTTGATGATCGTTATTCTAGGGGTATTGATATATTTTAAAGTGTTTTGCTGCCACCAATCCTGTTTTTTTCTCTATATGTACCAAATTTGCGTTAAATACCAATTTTAAGGGGCAGCTGTGAGGAAATTCAAAAACTGAAGAAGGGCAACCTAATCATTCTATGTGATTTTAACTTAGCCCCAGTCCCCAAAATAATCAAATTTATTCCCCCCAAAAGTAGACTACTCTCTTAACCCTAGTGTTTGCAGGCTAGTGCCTCGTGCTGCCAGGCTAGCGCTGGTTTCAGCAAAATTGGGGAAAAAAATGCATGTGGTCCCCCCAATTTCACCAAAACTAACTAGCGCTAGGTCAACCAGCTGAGATGGGTGGAACTATAGGAGGGGGACACGAGGCAGGGGTCCCCCTGCCATTATGACAGACCAACTACAGGCTGTTCTGCATGGGGCTGGATTCAGTAAGGAGTGGGGTCCGCATAAAAAGGCGTCGGCCCCCCTCTAGGAAGACCCAGCTCAGGCTCTTACTGCACCCCTGGGGCGGTGGGTGTAGTAAAATGACAGAAAGAGAAAGGGGACTGGCGGAGCATAGATCTTATTAACCTCCCTAGGATCTTCTACCCAATCACCACAACTCTACGCTCAAATTTACAATTATTTTCCAAATCCCTCTGATCAGATCACGGAGCCCCACTAGGCACACTCCTCATTGCTTTTTACTATTGCTAAACCAATATGTAATAAGTGGCATTTAACCTCGTTTATCAAATTCCTATAGATTATAAACTTGCAAAGATGGTCCTCATATCACTTTATCTATGTTAATACCCAGTCTTGTTTATTTACTGTGTTTTTCCACACTTGTAAAATGCTAAACATAAATAAATAAATGGAGTTATTTTTTTTAGCCTCGATCCTTTTAAAATAAATTAAGTTATTTTACAGTTCTTATATATAATGAGATGTATAGTCTAGGTTTACTGGTGGTTTAATGATCTCCCCTGTCTAACCTTCTCTTTCAGAATTAGCAATCCACTTTTCATCATTACTATCCTCTTATGTATTATTTGGTGATCCCTTATTCCCCTCTCCCCCAGATTCACTGTCTTTGTACAAATTTAACTCCTGATTCATCTCTTTCACTTTCGTTTTCCTGTAATGCAGCGGCTGCAGAGAGGTAAGAGGTGCACTGACTTATTCCTTAATATACACTGCTAGGGATGCCACAGGAGCTCATATTAATGACTTCAGATTAATTAACCCTTACAGGGGGACTCCAAGCCCCACCCTTCAAATCGTCTATAATAAATGCAGTTTAAAATACGAATATGGAAGAGCTTCTAGAGCTGTTGTACCAGCACTTGTAGACCCACACACGTACTTGTACTTCAGTGCAGTGAGATGCACAGCCTTTACAGTACACAGTATATAGATACATTGTATATTACCTGTATGTTCACTATCTACGTCCCCCCACATGGTGCTATTGCCACAGACAACGAGTCATTGAAAGTTATTATGTTATATGTGAGAAGTAGGCACAGTGTGGCTATCCAGACGTTGTGGAGCTACAAATCCCAGCATGACCTGCTATCCTCTTAGTTCTACAAGAATAGGAGAGGCACAGGTTGCCGACCTCTTTTATACATGGTATGTCTGTTTTTTTTTTAATACTGACCAAGTTGCAGGGGTAATCTCTTGTTCTGTGTATAGGATTTAAGCCTCGTTGTCTTTTGGTACTTTTTGGACCCTTTATATAAAACACAGAAATCTGCATTTCTGTTATAAATATGCTTAGATACTTGTTGTGCTGTAATACAGTGCCCCTAATTGGCCCTTGTTGTCATGTGCTCAGCAATAGCCCTTTTTTTATTGTTGTTAAAGGGGAAGTAGTATATTACTGATGTGTTATTTAGACTTTCACAGTTTATAGGGCTCATTTTGCTAATGAAAATGGTCTTATTGCTAATAGTGCAATCGTGGTTCAATGATTATAAAACATGGGCTGAAATGTCAGCCTGCACAGGAAGCCATGTGCCCTCATACTAACTATCTAAACCCCACCAGCATTCTTATTTTTATATATGAGTCATAAATTGTCAGGTATTGGACATAACAATACAGCACATGCAGATGTATGTATTGCACTTAATGCCACAAATCAATGCTGGAAGACGGTAAAACACAGACAGCTTGGATTATAATGGTTTTGAAAGTGTTAGTACAGTAGGAACATACATTCCTGGACTAGAGTTAGCATTAAGCCCAGTAGTCCTGTGTGCAGTCTGCATGTCAAATATTTTTTTCTTTTGTCAGCAAGTAGAACTAACTAAAGAAATGTGAGAAACTAAACTATGCATGGAAAAGAAATGGGGTATCTATGGACAGACCTAATCATGCCGGATAGTGTCACTATATTCCGTTGGATGACAGCAATACTCTGTGTAAAAGATTGGGCTTTTGTATAGGGAAGGGCTTAGAGGCAGTGGTGCCTAATGGGGGGGGGGGGGGGGGGTAAGGCGGGCATAACAGACCTGGGTAGCCTGGCGGTGGTGATCGTGGTGCGGGCGGATGTGACTCTAGCCCCATCTGGATCAGATCATAGTCAGGGGAAAGTGACTACACAGACCAATTGCTTCCTACTGGTCAGTTCGGTCACAATCTTCCTATGCTCACTGCATCACTTTTGGCAGATAAGTAGCTGCAGAAGGTCTGATATAATCAATGATGTAAATCTGACCTTGTTGGGAAGAATGAAATAGAACATAGCAGGTGTCCTAAATAATATAGGTGTTGGATTTTTGAAAAAATATTATCCATACCCTCTGTTTCTCCAGCAGAGCCAGGAAACGTATTTTTTTTAAAAAAAAGATGGTACAATTCGCGTCTGCGTAGACTATAGAGTACTAATCTTAATAGCTTTCTCTGATTACTGAGTTTTTTGACCTTCTACGATAAGCCAAATTCTTTATTAAACTAGATTTAGAATCTCATACGGATCATCCACACTGAACATTATGAGTAAACTGTCAGGCATTAGTATTGAACATTAGCTTTGCTTCTGCCTGTGCAGCCTGCTATTGTGGCCTGCTGGACTACCCTGTTTTCTCCAACCCTTAACTTTAGCTAGATCATTCTGATCTCTCCAGAAATTTTGTCAGCTTGTTGCATTGATTAACCTGCCTTCTTCAGTCCCTGACCTCGGCTACTCTGTTTGGCTATTATTCTCTCTGGATCAGTTTCAAGGATCATCAGATCCATATCTGCTATTTTAGTCTCTACCTTTACCTTGTGGGTTGTACTTCTCTCCATCTGCATGTGATGTAATGTTATGTCTCAAAAGAATGTGGTGTGGTTTACATGGTTAGTATGAGGGCACATGACTTCCTGTGTAGGCTGACATTTCAGCTCATGGTCTAATCAACAAAACAGCTTCAGTGAACCACCATCGTACTAGTATGTAATCTATAAAAAACTTTTGACTGACAGACAACTTTATTTTATCCACAAACTTCAAACATAAAAAAGTAGAGAACACCCAAAAAAAACAAAAACCATTAACTATTAGCAATAAATATTTTCCACAAAGACAGTTTTCATTCAATCAGCAAATTAAGCCCTATAAAATGTGAAACTCTAAATAACACATCAGTAATATAGCTACAAGTGTGTTGGGAACACCTTGACCATATAATCAGTGCAACTGATTCCGTCATTACTAGAATTTAAACAATTTATATTATAAGTGTGTAAGGCTCTTGTGGACACAGTTTCTGTGACTTGCATGCTATGTGTTTCGTCTAGTAGAGATACTTGTCTAGTGGGAGAAAACTTACTAAAGTTGCAGCAAACACAGACGATCTGTTACATAGTAAATGGTATCGCACTAATCTATAATTGTTGATGTTATGTTTGTAGATATAAATAACTAGTGAGCCACACATTGTTTGAATTATGTGTGATAATTATAGTTGCTTAGGGACTGAGAGAAGGGACTGGTCATGGAGTTAAGATAACATGTCATTAAAATAAGCTAACTGCATAATGATTACACAATTATTTATCTTGCCTGATAAACATATACATATAAACATACCACTTGCCTTTCTTAGTTGATACATTAATACTGCCCCACTTACTGCCTGGTGGATAGACTGGCCATTGCCTATTGTAAGACTACAGTGGTTACATATTTTCTCAGGTTATTAATTTCCTGCTCATTTGGGAGGTAACACTGTTGCACGCTTTACCCAACACACTTTTGCTTTGGCAACTCAGCTACTGGCAATTATTATTTGACAATCCGAAGATCTGAGCGGACTCAGGGTTAGGAATGTGGAGGAGCTCTGGTATATTTGGCAGATCCACTTTGCTTACCCTTGTAGACCTTATTGGTAGATTTCCTGACAGTAAGCTGAATTGGAGCAAAACTCTCATATCTGCAATTGATATGGAAGCCCCATCACCTACGCCTTCTATACCCCTTGGTCCAGTAACTTTCTATAAATACCTGACTGTATGGATACTACAAGCTTATATCATAACATTACATTGTCATTGTCACAAACAGCACTCACCTGAGCTTGCGTGACATGTGTGTGACAAAGGGTTAACCAAAAACAACCACCTGGTCTGTCTAAAAAGATTAAATCCTTCCCTATCTATGCCACACACTAGCTTTGCCATACCATATTTGCCACCACCAGGGTTTTTTTTTTATGAAGAGCTGACACTCTTATTTAGGAAGCCTTCAGTTCTTCCTTAGACTAATCTAACACAATTTACTTTAATCAGAGTTAACATAAACCACAACGTTCTCCCTGGTATTCAATTACGTAGCGTTTTGACCAAACTGTCGCATGAATTCGTAAGAACACAGAGACTTGTACTTATTAAGTGTAATTTAATATGGAATCTACATCCACAATGATTAAGATAAAACAGTTAGTAAAATGACATAGAAATATAATGCAATTGTTTCTTAGAAAATAAAAAGGATAAAACACAGAATTGATAACTCACGTAAAATCAAGTTATGTGCTGGGAGAAGCAGGAAAATGGGACACTCTTCAATATCAGATTGACGCCCAAAAGGGAACAAATTCTTACAGTCACTGTGCAGTTTTAAAAACAAGCTGCAGTGCCCACAGCCCCCCTTCCTGTGATGTCAGATCTAAGGTCTGTGTGAATGCAAATTATGGTTTTATGATCCCTGTGGACACAGCTCCTAAGTCAGGTTTTAAATACCCTGTCCCCACTTATCACCAGTATGACGTACAAACATGATTTTACCTCCACACAACAGGTTATAAGTTCCCCTTCATCTGCATACCACACATGCCTCTGGTAAGTATGATATTGGAGAAAATGATATGATATTTTCCTGTGACCCTATTCAGCTTGAATTTGTCATTCACATATAACCCTGTCTCTGCAGTCGGCATGTCTGAGGCTTCCCAGAGAGGTAGTAAATTTCACTGTCCTGAAAGAGATATTTTCAAAGGCTTTCACCTGTCCTAAATGATACAAGGTTCTACAATGGATCTAGGCTCTCATCTACCAGCAACCTCTGGGTAGTTTAACATAAACAAACACATTGAATTAAACAGCTCCTCTGAGCCATGTCACGCTATTTCTAGGAATAAATTCACAAATACATTTTGGCAGATTTATATATCTAAAAATTAGCGTGCACATGACAAACATCCAGCCAGCTATTAATAGTTTTGTTGTACTCTGGTCTAAGCTGCCACTAAAAATACTAATTAATGTAATTAATATAAAATTGTACAGTAAGGAAAACAGTACACACATAAAACAGGGACATACACACTACACAGTAGACAAAATAAACACGGACATGAAAACAAAGGGCATGGAGGATCCTGCTCATTAGAGAGCTTACATCTAAGTGTAAGAGGGTACAACTGAAACAAGAGGAGCGAGTGTGGCTCAGAGTGGAGATTGGGATAGCTGTGAGGCCGGGTGCATTAGTGTGAATAGTGTTATCGGGGATAAGGTCACCTCTAAAAAAGAGAGGGGTTTTCAAAGAGCTTCTAAATATTTGAAGGCCGTGGGAAAGTCTGATTGAGCGTGGTAGGGAATTCCATAAGTGAGGAGCAGCACGGGAGAAGTCTGGTAGGCGGGAGTGAGAGGTGGTTACCAGAGATGAATCCAGCCAGTCATTAATAGTTTTGTGGACTAGGTTGTACTCTGGTCTAAGCTGCCACTACATCTACTTAGTGTAATTAATATAAAATTGTTATATTTGCTGCATAATATAATTTCCACTGTTATATCATCAATTAAACTATTAATAGATGTGTCGCCTCCTTTCCTCTCCTTATTATTATTAACGTACTATTATCGTATTATTATTATCCTCTCCTTATGACTAGAAGGATACTACAGGCTTCCAAAACCTTCTGTGGCTTTGGCCTGGCAGATGTCTCTATGTATTATTGGACGTCACAACTTGCCCACACTGTTGGAAGTGCGAATCCTTGGTGATGTCATTGTTGCTTCTCTAGCTGTGGAAGCATCTTCCTATGAGGCTTTGGGGAACTCCATTTATAGCGGAGGTCCTTGCAGAGGTGAAGGTTCTAGGGATCTAGGGCAATTCATTCACTATCTAGTATACCATTCAGGGCCGGATTAACGGAATGGAGGCCCCTGGGCTAAGGGGGCCCCCATTACCCCGTGAGGCCCCCCCGGTTAGCAGACTGGCCCCCCTGTTAGCCGACCGCCCCCCCCCCCCCAAGCGCTTACCTTCTGTCACTGCAGTCCTCCTTCCGCGGCGCGCTGTAAGCTGCTTACTGAGGAGATCTCGTGACACTCTTGCGAGATCTCCTAAGTAAGGAGATTACTGAGCGCCGGAGAAGGAGGACTGCAGTGACAGAGCTCAGCATTGATCCAGCTGGGGGCGCCCCCGCCCCTGTCCCGATCAATAATTCTGCTGAGCCCTGTCAAGGGCCCCCTGGATGCCCGAGGCCCCTGGGCTGTAGCCCAGTTAGACCTCGTGTTAATCCGGCCCTGATACCATCAGACATATATCAGGTGAGGTCGTTAGTATGTTGACAATTTATTTAATGACTTTGAACAGCTCAATGTGAATATGATGTCTTGAAAATTAGTTTCTGTAGGTACCTGCAGTTGAGATGCCTCTATGGCTCAGTCCGATCCTGTGGCTTAAACTCACTTCTGTGGAGTAATAACTTATTGATTCTGATTTAATAAAGGCACTTTTTCATTTATAGGCTCTTGGTGTATCAGTCAGTATCTGCTACTAAGTGGAGCAGTGATATACTTGATTTGAGTGAAGATGATTGGAAGAGGGAGATAGGTTCATACATGGAGAGGCAATTTCTTCCAGTGATCGTATGATTCAAGCTAGATTTCTGTACCATACATACACTATATGCACAAACGTTTTTGGACGCCTGACCATTACACCAACGGACTGACTGTAATGACATTGTATTCAAATATATATACATTAATATGGAGTTTGTCCACCTTTTGAAAGTAACATCAGCTTCCACTCTTCTTGGAAGACTTTCCACAAGATGTTGGAGTGTTTCTGTGGGAATTTGTGCCCATTCATTCTGTAGAGCATTTATGATGTCGGGCACTGATGTAGGACTAGAAGTCCTGGCTCGCAATCTCCGTTCCAGTTCATCCCAAAGGTGTTCGATGGGGTGGAGGTCAGGGCTCTGTGTGGGCCAGTCAAGTTCCTCCACACCGAACTCATCAAATCATGTCTTTGTAGTCCTTGCTTTGTGTACTAGGGCACAGTCATGTTGGAATATAAAAGGGCCTTTCCCAAACTGTTAATACAAAGTTGGAAGTATAGCATTGTCCAAAATGACTTGGTTTGCTGAAGCATTAATATTGCCCTTCACTGGAGATAAGGGGCCTAGCCGACACCCTGAAAAACAGCCCCATTCCATTATCCCTCCTCCACCAAACTTCATAGTTGACATAATGGAGTCAGGTAGGTAACGTTCTCCTGGCATCCGCCAAACCCAGGCTCGCCCATCTGACTGCCAAACAGATAAGTGTGATTCGTCACTTACAGAACACGTTTCCACTGCTCCACAGTCCAGTGACGGTGAGCTTTATACCACTGCATCTGACGCTTTGGTCTTGGTGATGTAAGGTTTGCATGCAGCTGCTCGGCCATGGAAACCCATTTCATTAAGCTCCCACTGCACAGTTTTGGGCCTACATTAATGCCAGTGGAAGTTCGGAACTCTTCAGCTATGGAATCAGCAGAGCGTTGGCGACTTTTACACAAAAAGCACCTTAGCAGTTGTTGACCCCACTCTGGGATTTTACATGTTTTTCCGCTTCGTGGCTGAGTTGCTGTTGTTCCTAAACGCTTCCACTTTCTAATAATATCACTTACAGATGACCGTGGAATATCCAGCAGGGATGAAGTTGCACGAACCGTCTTAATGCAAAGGTGGCATCCTATCACAGTACCACGCTTAAAGTCACTGAGCTTTTCAGAACAACCCATTTTGTATCACAAATTTTGCAAATGGAGACTGCATGGCTAGGTGCTTGATTTTATGCACCTCTGGCAACGGGTTTAATTGAAGCACTTCAATAATTAACAGGTGTACCCAAATTCTTTTGTTCATTAATGTATTATCCATCCTGACGGTTACGTGAGATGAGAGGTTGTCTAGGGTGATATGCTCTAAATGCTTGCAGCAAGCACCACTTCTCTGCATTTTGTATGGGAACAGTGCAGTTATGGGACCCGTCTGGTCAGTCTAATGTGTGCCCTGCAAAGGTGTGCTGCCTGGGATTAGTAGAGGAATCAGACCATGGGATGTATGAAAGTGTCTTCGTGACATTTATGTCATAGTATTCTAGAAAACTAGTCCTGTTTCTCGCTAACACTAGTGAAATAGAGAAAGTGATAAAGTGCATAAATTAGTTCTGTAATCAATAACTATATATATATATATATATATAAGTCTATGCGATTTCATCATATTCAATGTGACTTTCAATTAATAGTTTCATGCATGTTTTTCATTTTCGGTATCATTTTTATTACTCCATCAAAATAATAATTTATTCACACTCAGTGATCAATATACCCATACTTGCCAACTCTCCCTGAATGTCAGGGAGACTCCCTGTAATAGGGGTGATCTCCCTCACTCCCTGAAGAGTCTGACATTCTCCCTGATGCTGAGCCACTACAAGATGTGGTTGGCTTCGCCATCTGTGGCATGATGACACAGTTTAGAAATTGTGTCCTATGTCCATGTATTGATGCCTATGGAGGTGGCCATTTTCATGGAGACCAAGATTTAATCAAAGATTGACAGGTAAGACAACATGACTTCAGTAATGGAGACAGAAATGTAAAAGACACTTCAGTCTCTAGAGATTCATTAGCTGCTTTTCTTTAACGCATAGTTGCCTACTCTCCCGGAATGTACGGGAGACTCCCGCATTTCTGGGAGACCTCCCGGGCTCCTGGCAGAACAGGGCAACCTCCCGGTTCTAGCACCTGCAATAGATAAGTGGCGGGGGTTGGATTAATGATGCAAATATTGTGGCATCTTAACCCCGCCCTCTGCTGTAATTGGAAAAATGATTCATCAAACCCCGCCACCGTACTCCCACCTCCCCCGGGATCTATCTGAAGCCAACGAGGAAAAGTTGGCAAGTATGATATACAGCTGTCAAAGTGGGCTGGTATACGGTGGTATGCCATACAGCCACTTCTCTTACTGCCTTCCTTGTATAACTATACCATCCACTTACATTTTCTATACCAACACTTATAAATTTCCACTTCCACCACTGTACATACTGTGTATATATATATATATAATATATATGAAATCTATATCAACTAATCCAAGACATTTTCAAGGTAAGATCTGGTAAGTGGCCAATACAGTGTCTGTCTCTCCACATCTATTTATCAGAAGGGGGCTCTACAAATGATGAGCCCACTGTGTTGTTTAACGCAGTGAAGTCAGTATCCTCTAGTGATAGCTGAAAGTGATATATTGGAATGTAAAATGATTTTATGATCATACGTAGATTATATCAGCACATTTATAGGAAAGAGAAACTGAAAATGAAGCATGTGCTGGGCATTGTATCACTGCACACATTAAACATATTGCATTCACTGGATCGTATGGTTTGAAGTTTGCATACGAAAAAAAATACAGTTTTTAAAAAAAACAAAAACTTTTCGTTGCAAAACTGGAGAAATTCAACTCAAACTCGGGATTAGTTTATGCCAATCTGCATCTGTCAATTTCTGATGACACTCCTACCCCCAGGAAGGGGTTTTCCAGCTATCATTTACTTTCTTTTTAATTTAACGTGGATTTGGTTGTGAAGATAGAGACATGCTCCGCAGATCTTGTGAAACATTTACATTTTAATAGTAAGTAATTGCATTTATGTAATGATTGCTGTCTAACGTATGAAACATTGAAAGATACTTATTTTACATATGTGGGAATTGGATAGATAGAAGTGGAGACACAAATTTTGTGGGTAAATATAAAATGCAGAGTGTAGGACTGCGTACGTTTGTGTGAGTGTGTATATATATATATATATATATATATATATATATATAGTGTGTGTGTGTATATGTGTCTATATATATATATATATATATATATATATATATATATATATATGTGTCTATATATATATATATATATATATATATATATATATATATATATATATATATATATATGTATGTGTGTGCATGTATACGTGTCTCTATATATATATATATATATATATATATATATATATATATATATATATATATATATATATATATATATATATATGTGTGTGTGTGTATACATGTCTATATATATATAGAGAGAGAGAGAGACACGTATATACACACACATATATAGATAGACATTAAGATAGATAATTATATATACATATGCGTGTGTGCATACGTGTCAATATATATATATATATATATATATATATATATATATATATATATATATGTATAATATATATATAGTATCCAGGTCTTGGCACCCATAAATGACATGTGTACATTACCCTTTCTTGGTACTTCACTTGTATGGATAGTACAATAAATAGATTCCAAGCGAGGGTGTATTTAATCCATTCCAACGTTTCAGTATAGTACTTTCCTTCTTTTCATGATGTCCCTGAGGAAAGTACTATACTAAAACGTTAGAATGGTTTATATACACCCTTTTGATACAAACTACAATTTGTCTTAAATCCTTGAGTGCCGCCTCACCTGGAATCTATATATATATATATATATATATATATAGATAGATAGATAGATAGATAGATAGATAATAAATAAATCAAGGGTTGAAGTTTACAATATAATTTGGACCCTGTAGACATATGTAAAGTTTGGGCAATGCAGCAGCTTATGTAGAAATCTAGCGAAAAGGAAGAAACAATTGTTTGTTAAGGAGTTTTGTGCCCCCCACTTTTGCCAGTTCTAATGCTAGTTTCCCTCCGTTTCTGCGCTGACTCATATACTCTTATATGGTAGCATGGAGAGAAGGACTGGATTGGGGGGCCCTATGATGTACATTACAGTATATAATATGCTCCAAATATAGATAGTTGTTGCACTGCAGCTAAATTATAGACTCGTTATTCTTAAAAGTGAAAATTAATATTGCTAAAAAGTTGAAGACAAAAATTTTTTTCGTATGCAAACTTCAAACCATACGATCCAGTGAATGCAATATGTTTAATGTGTGCAGTGATACAATGCCCAGCACATGCTTCATTTTCAGTTTCTCTTTCCTATAAATGTGCTGATATAATCTACGTATGATCATAAAATCATTTTACATTCCAATATATCACTTTCAGCTATCACTAGAGGATACTGACTTCACTGCGTTAAACAACACAGTGGGCTCATCATTTGTAGAGCCCCCTTCTGATAAATAGATGTGGAGAGACAGACACTGTATTGGCCACTTACCAGATCTTACCTTGAAAATGTCTTGGATTAGTTGATATAGATTTCATATATATTATATATATATATATACACAGTATGTACAGTGGTGGAAGTGGAAATTTATAAGTGTTGGTATAGAAAATGTAAGTGGATGGTATAGTTATACAAGGAAGGCAGTAAGAGAAGTGGCTGTATGGCATACCACCGTATACCAGCCCACTTTGACAGCTGTATATCATACTTGCCAACTTACTGTGTAACATGTATATTAAGGTTAAAATAAATCAGAAACCACAATACGCACACACTATGTCTAACAGCATGAACGTACATTGTTCTCCCTTTCATTACCCGTCCCTATAGAATGTAAACTATGCATACTTACCATGGAAAGAAAGTTAATGTAAAGAAATATTTGCATAATACTGGTCAGGGGAGTTGCGGCCATTTTGTGTATCATATTCCTTGTATTACCGGTGAATTTCCCCATTTATGTTAATATAACTGATTTTTTTGCCTCTCATGGTGTGATTAAACAAATCAGAGGTCGGAGGGCACAAATAAGCTATGTGTAATGTTCAGTGACAACTATTTCAGCTTTCAACTTTGTCTTTCAACTTTGTCTTTCCAATGTGAGCACTGATTATGCCTTAAACTGCGTGAAGCCTTCCAATTAATTTCAATATATGGCAAATTGAAGTTAAAATACTATTGGTGTTAAGGCGATCTTGTCAACTGGTTGCCCCATAAATTATGAGGGTGGAGAAGCCACCATTCTGTTTTTGTGCTTTTGCATTGCAGAAAATACTACTAGTTATAAATGAACGGAATCGGTCGCACAAAGTGGGTGAGGGAACAGACATTGGAAGTAAGGGATGTAAGGATGTTTTTTTTTACAAAGTACCTTATATAAGTAAACTCATGGGGAAAATGAATCCCATTTAAGTAATCTGATGGCATTAAGCTTATCTTAATTTTTTTATTTTTTTTGGGGTATATTCATACTTGTCAACTTTTCCTCGTTGCCTTCAGGGAGATCCCATGGGAGGTGGGCGTGCGGGGCGGGGCTTGATGAATCACATCTGTTTGGCCACGCCCCCTAAACGATTGTCACAATTTTGGCCAGTTACAGCAGGGGGCGGGG
Source organism: Mixophyes fleayi (assembly GCF_038048845.1). NCBI lineage: Eukaryota > Metazoa > Chordata > Amphibia > Anura > Limnodynastidae > Mixophyes > Mixophyes fleayi. The sequence goes on along the minus strand of NC_134411.1, from coordinate 79,530,324 downwards.
CTAAGATAACGCAATATTTGTGTCATTAAGCCCCACCCCCACCACTAATCTATTGCGGGGGCGAGAACCGGGAGGTTGCCCTGCTCGCATTTCTGGGTCTCCCAGAAATGCGGGAGTCTCCCGGAGAGTAGGCAACCATGCGTTAAAGAAAAGCAGCTAAAGAATCTCTAGAGACTGAAGTGTCTTTTACATTTCTGTCTCCATTACTGAAGTCATGTTGTCTTACCTGTCAGTCTTTGATTAACCCTTGGTCTCCATGAAAATGGCCACCTCCATAGGCATCAATACATGGACATAGGACACAATTCCTAAACTGTGTCATTATGCCACAGATGGCGAAGCCAACCACGTCTTGTACTGGCTCAGCATCAGGGAGAATGCCAGACTCTTTAGGGAGTGAGGGAGATCACCCCTATTACAGGGAGTCTCCCTGACATTCAGGGAGAGTTGGCAAGTATGGGTATATTGATCACTGAGTGTGAATAAATTATTTTTTTGATGGAGTAATAAAAATGATACCGAAAATGAAAAACATGCATGAAACTATTAATTGAAAGTCACATTGAATATGATGAAATCGCATAGACTTGAATTCAACACTGTTACTATGAAGACTTGGCTCTCACACTAAGGGACAGTGATTGTCTTTCTGCTCCAAATAGGTGAATATGCAGATATTATAAAATATTCAACAGTCAGTATGACAACTGGCCCAGTGACGTGAATAAGTGGGCTGTGATAAATAGATAAAAATATATATAAATAAATGAATAAATACAACAAAGGTTAAAAATGCATAACATATGTAATAGGTGTTGTAGTAAAATGGTCAGTCACTTACATTGGCTCATATTATTATTAAAAAATGGCTTTGATTTTAAAATACATCTATTTCCATTATTTCTATAGTAATCACTTTTGGGTGACTATACAGCATTTTCAGTATTTTATAACTGCACATGTTCACAATATTTGTAAACCTCCAATCGAAACACAGTGTGCTAAATGGCAACGTATAGATGAATGAGGGAGTGGTCATGTCACCTTGGGGCGTGGCCTAATTACTTTGGGGTCATTACTGGTCATGTCTCAGATACTGGCTCTCCAAATTGGGAATAGCCAACATAATTTGGGACAGTTGGAAGGTATACTGCATATCCATCTATTGGGAGCAGAATGGCAACCACTTACCCATAGTGGGGTACCAAGTCCTCCTTTTCATAGTAAGGGTTATGAATTTAAATCATGCTTGCCAACTCTCCCTGAATGTCAGGAAGACTCCCTGAAATAGGGGTGATCTCCCTCATTCCCTGAAGAGTCTGGCATTCTCCCTGATGCTGAGCCAGTACAAGACGTGGTTGGCTTCGCCATCTGTGGCATGATGACACAGTTCAGAAATTGTGTCCTATGTCCATGTATTGATGCTTATGGAGGTGGCCATTATCATGGAGACCAAGATTTAATCAAAGACTGATAGGTAAGACAACATGACTTCAGTAATGGAGACAGAGATGTAAAAGACTGAAGTGTCTCTAGAGATTTATTAGCTGCCTTTCTTTAAAGCAAAGTTGCCTACTCTCCCAGAATGTCCGGGAGACTCCTGCATTTCTGGGAGACCTTCCAGGCTCCCGGGAGAGCAAGGCAACCTCCCGGTTCTCGCCCCAGCAATAGAATAGTGGAGGAAGCTGGGCTTAATGACGCGAATATTGCGTCATCTTAGCTCCACCCCCTGCTGTAATTGGGCAAAATTGGGACATTCGTTTAAGGGGCAGGGCCAAAATGATGCAATTCATCATGCCCCGCCCCTGCACTTCCACCTCCCCCGGGATCTCCCTGAAACCAACGAGGAAAAGTTGGCAAGTATGATTTAAATCTATGCTATTTCATCATATAATACTTTCATGAATGTTTTCCATTTTCAGTATTGTTTTGTATTAATATTTTCACAATAATATTTGGCACAGATTAATGTATAGGCTAGTCGTAGATTTATGATATTCTTCTATGCAGGTTATGAGAAAAAGTATGGAACTGTGTCTGCCATCTATTTGTCTGCTCTCTCTGGATATGACCCCGCCCTGATTACATCAAGCCAGGGCCCTCGATCATGTTATACCACCTGCCAATAGGTCTGGCTCCAAAGCTAATGCATTGTGAGACGGTCATCTCACACATTCAGTAGGATTGAAAATAGAATTTGTGAGAAGGATGATTGGTTTATTGGGAAGAGAAGTCATATAATGGAACTGTACTAAATGGTAAGTTCTGCAATCAGCCTTACTAGCACCATCATAGAAAATTAGAAACCAGGTCCTATAGCAGTAATATTTGTATACAGTTAACTCTTAGGGGTATATTTACTAAACTGCGGGTTTGAAAAAGTGGAGATGTGGCCTATAGCAACCAGTAATATTCTAGCTGTCATTTTGTTGAATTTACTAATGATAACTAGAATCTGATTGGTTGCTATAGGCAACATCTCCACTTTTTCAAACCCGCAGTTTAGTAAATATACCCCTTAATCTTTTTGCTTCACATATACAATATCAAAATAAAAAATATAGTTCCTTGGACTGATTGAAAATATTTTTCTTACAGTATTAGGATGGAAGACGCGGATGTACAAGATATAGAAGACATCATCCCAAAGTTGGTGGAATTCCTCTGCCAGGATGTAGATTGGTTAGTTAGAAAGGTCCAGGCTCTGCTGTCCGGCATAGATCTTACGTCTGTTCTGCAGATAACAGATGAGAGAATAAAAGTCTCAGCTATTATCCAGATGCTGCGGAAGTCTCATGTTACAGTGTGGGAGGCTCTTATAGACTGCATCTGTATGGAATGTCCCCTTCCCATGGAGCTTGAGGTGCCGCTACTCAGCCTGACAGGAGTGGGTGAGTCCTGGACTAATTTAAGTTCTGGAGTCTTACATTTTCTGGGAAAAAGGCTGCTACCAAGATTAAGGGGGGGGGGAAGGGAAGCAATGTTGATTTACCGAACCCCTTCAAGCCCTCTGCTCTCAAAGTGTAGTGTGGAGGTCTCTTCTGACCATGTTCCAGACCGGCTCTTGCTCAGAAGTGGCCCCTGCTCTGCACGTTTGAGAACAAAGTGGTGGAATGGCGTCGCTAGGGAAGTGGGCAGGATTCGGCAGGGCGCCCTACTCTTCCAGGAGTCCAGGAAAACTGTCTTAAATTTGGGGGTCTCCCAGACCTTGCAGGAAAGTACGTGTGGTCGCGATGCTTTGTTCCACCTCTGATGTGAACTATGTGGTATTCATTTCTTTAACTACCTTGGAAAACAAAACATGTGTAGCATCTATTGTTAATTAAGGTTTCGTTATGAGGATACTGTGCTAATGTTTCACTCTTTTGGCTATTCAGCCTGTCTGGTCCGCCAGAGGCAGCCTTATGCTGCTAGAAAGGCAGGGACTAAGCCCAATGTCATCCTGCTTTTCAGGACAACAAAGTATCAAACTGCATGGAGGCTTGGCAGATCTGTCTGGGTCTCTCACGTTCTCTAAACTGGATACTGTTTTTAACCGATGTTGCTTTTTGAATGTCCTGTATTTTGGTTGTTGGACCTCTACGCCTTTGTAATAGCATCTTAGTGTAGGTGGTACGAGGAGTACAATTATACACATTTGTGGTATTTGTTTTCTTGGGAAACCTGCAGCTGATCAGTATGGTATATTGTGCCATATTCTGGAAACTACGGTGCACTCTATACTTGGGTTATAAAGAAACCAATGGTATGGTTAGAAAATATCATTCTGAAAAAAAACAAGTTATGATATGTGTGGGTAATGCAGAGAAAGGCTACTGATGGTGAAATCGGAATGTGATGAGTCCAAAACTGCCAATATAAGGTCAGGGGGGAATAATGCCTCAGTAGTAAGGGGTTAAATATTTACAAATTCACTGTGCTAAACAAATATATATCATACTTGCCTACTCTCCCGGAATTCCCGGGAGCCTCCCAAATTTCGGTGAGTCCGTGAAGACTAGGCAGTGAATGGAGAGGACGGGGCTTAATCACGTAAATTAAGCCCCACTCCTCCATTCAATGCCATGAATTTAGCTTTTTATAGTGGGGGCGGGGCTATAGTGACACGCCCTCCTCCTACCCCATGTCACATGACTTCTCCCCCGGGAGAAATCTTAAAAGTTGGCATGTATGGTGTATATATAATTATTTTAGTATTCCGTGCCATACCGCCACTTCTCCTGCTGCCTGCATTGTCGAACTATTAAATTCCATTCACTCCATTCTGAAGATTGCTAGTTTGCTTTGTGCCATAATGCATTAGATAATTGATTTTGCAGTGTGCAGTGTATTACTTTTAGTGTACATATAAGAAAACGTCTTGTTAAGGGGTCTTTTTGCTCTAAGTTGTATCTTCTGCTATTGTTTGTTCTCTTGCTCTAAGATCTATTAGTTGTTCTTTCTGTTCTTGTATTGAGTACTGTATGGCACAGTAGAACCTGTGGCACCTCATATATAAACAGCGATGATGATTCATCGTTTTTGCTGTAAAAACAAGTCTAAAACAGGTTTTCTGCTTACCAAGTCTATGCTTGGACAGTCATGAGTACTGGAGCACAGTATGCTTGTTGCACATTGCATTGATTCAATTGTCTGCTATATGTAACCCCAGTAAGGGGAGGGTTATAGCATGTCAAACAGTTAGCATGACACCTTCCAATGGGCTGGGCTTAGTACAACACTTTGCATGTCAACCTTCGCTGAGTTTTCTTCAATGGTCTATAACCTATCACAGGACGGCCGTTGGATGGACATTATTTGGGTATAGCTCCTTCTGTGATAATGTAGGGCCTGATTCTTAACTTAAGAAACTTCTTATTTAAGTCTCCTGGACAAAACCATGTTACAATGCAAGGGGTACAAATTAGTATTCTGTTTTGCACATGAGTTAAACACTGACTGTTTTTTCATGTAGCACACAAATACTTGATAGCTTATTTGTACACTGAAATTTAAAGTTGATATTTGTGTGCTACATGAAAAACAGTCAGTATTTAACTTATGTGCAAAACAGAATACTAATTTGCACCCCTTGTATTGTAACATGGTTTTGTCCACGAGACTTAAATAAGTAGTTTCTTAAGTTAAGATCCTTAATGAATCAGGCCCGTAGTGTATAAAAACCCAATCAGTGTTGAATATTATTAAATATCATTATTTGCATGTGTGATCTTTTCACTGAGTAAGCAGTCAATTACATGTGACAGACAGCTGTTCCTAGTATACTGGCCATTTAGTGTAAACTAGCAGCATTTTAGGTTATTGTTTATTGAAAATAGGATGCTTTTAATTGACGGTTTGGTAGCAGAATACAATTTACGTTATATAACATCAGTAAGCAGTTAATGTGTAAAGTGAAATATTTGTGTTTTAGGATCACTTGAAATGCCCCTGAAAAGCTTCTTGTCAAATGAAGAGAGTAGAAAACGGAGGATACAAGGTAATTCAAATGCATGGATATCAAAGACTCATTTTAATTTACGCCATATACAAATAAATATTCTTTATTTCAGAGTCTGCGAAGCGTTACAAAGAGCAGATAAGAGTTTCCTTGCTGGAAAAGTATGGGTTTAAGGTTGCAGGAGAACCTAAAGGACAGTTCCATCCCATGTTTGTTGAGCCATTAATCAAAGAAGTTAAGATGTCCAAGGATCAACATAGAAGCAAAGGTGACAAAACTTCAGCTACAGAAGAAAGTTTTGACACTGTAAAAATAACCAATCTATTTAGGAGAACCAGTCTCCAGAAAACCCATGTTATTTTACTGGTGGGAATGCCAGGTACAGGTAAAACGATGTTGACTCATAGGATCTGCTACGAGTGGGCGCGAGGGGAGCACAGCCAGTATACGCTAACGTTTCTCTTTGAGTTCCGACAGCTAAATCTAATCAGTAAACATTTTACTCTAAGGGAACTCCTGTTCAACTTGTTTCTTATGCCGGAATTAGATTCAGAGGAAGTCTATGAATATGTTATTGAGAACCCCCAGAAGGTTCTTATCATATTTGATGGACTGGATGAGTTTATTGGGCAATTTGCAACGAGTCCTCTCAATGTTAACCCTGACATCAATCAAATAACCACCATCTCTCGGCTGTTTTCGTGCATCTTTTACAGGGCGGTCCTCCGAGGATGCACTGTCGTAGTCACCTGCAGATCTAAATTATTGAATAGCCTTCCGCTAGACTCTGTAAACCGCGTCGCTGACGTGCTGGGCTTTGACAAAGAGAAAGTCGAACAATACGTTGATGACTTTTTTCAAATGAATGCACTGAAAGAAGAAGTTTTGCTCCATTTGCGAGACAATCACAACTTAATGCACATGTGTTTTGTTCCTGCTTTATGTCACATTGTCTGTGTGTGCTTGGGATATTTGCTAAATACGTCATCGATGAAGTCATGTCTTCCTCAGACGATAACGCAGTTCTACGTGGAAATGCTGAAGATCTTCATTCGGAAAAGGCTGCCTTTGACCGATGAGGCGACCCTGCTGAAAACATTTAGGACTCTGGTCTGTGAGTTATCTCATCTCGCACTTACTGGACTTGATAAAAACAAGACTGTGTTTTACGTGGGAGACATTTCTGAAGAGCTGCAGAACTTTGCCAACGCTCACGAACTTCTGTCAATGTTTGATGTCAAGAAGTTTGACTCTAGCACAGAGGTGGGTTATTCCTTCGTCCACCTCAGCTCCCAGGAGTTTTTCGCCGCTTTGTATTTGATGATAAAGGAGACAGTAACAGCGGCCGCGTTACACAAAAGACTCTCTCTAAAATCAAAGTGGAACTTGAAACATAAGACAAAGGATGAACTCACGGATAATTTTCATATATTCCTCTCCGGGCTGTCATCCATGGATTGTCGGCCATTTCTGTACGAGTTAACGGAACACAGCGAGAACCTGATACTGACGAAACAGAAACACATTCTAGAATCTCTTGTGAGATTGGCAGACACCCAACTCACGGGGCCCAAAATGATCGAGCTGTGTCACTGCGCGTATGAAACCCAGGATCGGGATCTGGCACAGCACGTTGGAAAGCATCTAGCACAGAAATATGAGCTGAAAAATTTCAGGATTACCCCGGTTGATATGACTGCTCTGATGTTTGTTGTTAAACATGGATCGTGCTTAGTTTCATTAGATTTTGCAGGATGTCCAATGGAGCTGGACTGCTTAGAGGTCTTAGGAGCCTGTAAAAACATACAACGTTTAAGGTAATGTAGTGACTTCAAGTACTTTAATGCAACATAGAATAACCAGCGGACAGCACATTGCTCGCTTGCCCATAACTTTTTTGTTTGTGTTGGGGTTTCAAAATGATTCAAATTATTAACCATGCCATTGTATACACAGGCTCATTTAATAAAATGGTATAAAGAGCAATTATTTACATTCACAATGGCAACCAATTGGATGTGAGCTTGCACTAGTTACTGCGGTAGACTCATTGGTTGGTATAAGTTTCATTACATTGTTGGTTGTTTGCACCATGTTGACTATATATATATATATATATAAGTTAACCCGTGCATGATACTCATGCATTCTAGTCTAATTAAGCTACTTAAGGTGTTATAAAGGTTCTTGTCATGCATTTGGGCCATAGCCCAGGCCTCAACCACCAACCACTCCCCACTGTCACCCCCGGCAACCACCAACCACTCCCAACTGTCACTTCTCCTTCAAGAAATATATATATATTTTTTTTAAATCTTTATAAACACTTTTAACAATTAACAAATTAAATTAACAAATTAAAAACATCTTAGTATACCAAATTTCAGCCCTTTCTGAATATTTTTTTCCACACACACTAAGAATTAAGTAGGTCAGTGTATAACTCCGCCCAGCAGGTGGCGCTGCAGCTTGGTTTTATTTTTTCCACACACACACACAGACAGACTAACACACGCCACTAGACATTTATATTATATATATATATATATATATATATATATATATATATATATATATATATATATATACGCTGGTGTGGCAGACTGCAACTTCTCCTACTGCCTTCATTGTAAAAATTTTAAATTCCGTTCACTTACATTTTTCATTCCGCCACTTAAGAGGGAGAAAAGAGGCCCAAAAATTCAGGAATGTCGCAGACATTCCGGGAGGGAGAGTAGCAACTATGAAATATTGACACCTATAAGCGCTATGCCATGAAGTAAGCATAATGGTGTCTGAAAACATGTGCAGCTCACCCACAGTTTTTGTGGACCCAGAGAGAACCTGTTTTTCAATCAGCTGATATTGCTCTGTCTGCTTTTCTTTCATACTAAAAGTGACGTGAAGCAGTGCATGCCTGAATGCAAAATGTACATTATCGATGTTTTATTGTTTTAGTTTCAGAAGCAAAAAATATGGAGATTCGTTTGCACAGGCACTTTCCCCAGTGATAGCTGGCATGCAGTATCTGGAGAAAATCAGGTACTTCCCAGGGAACATGTTTTATACATTAACAAACATACTATGAATAGTCAGAGAACAAAGGATATTTTTTTGACCTTTATTCTGTCGAGGAGTTAATAAGTATTTTTACTGCTTATGGAGACATCTGTAAAAAAAACAAACAATTTATGTTGCTTGTTATTTGATAATAAACCGGCTGCTAAATTCCCTAATTGCCTAACATATCCCTATTGTAAAGGGAATTAACATCAGCATATGGTCGTTCATATGTTATTTATACCTAATTATCATATAATGTTACATTTATTTTATTACACAAAAAATCAGTTTGTATTACATTTTTTATTTTCACATGCTTGGCCCATATGTATATTAGCTAGGACATTTTTGTTGCATTCATTGTTTTGTTTTGTTGTGACCATATATCTGTCTATGAAAGTGTTTGCTTGCAAAAGAAATATGTTGATGTTTTTCAAGCGGTGAGCATGGTATTTGTGCTTATGGAGGGGGAACCAACTTCCCATCCACGTGGGCGGAGTTATAAATGTAATGGGTTGAGTTATAGGCAGATGTTAAAGAATAAAGCTGTGAGTTGGTTGGACAAGTCACAGGGGCCGATTCAGTAAGCCGTGAGGTTTCGTGCTAACTCCTGCTCACATTACCGACAAATGAGGTGCAAGCAAAAACAAGCGCTGATTATTACCTACAACATCATGCTGTAACATAGCCGTGAGCTTACTCGTTCCCATAAAGTGGGAGCGGACAGCCTTCCACGGGCTGCAAGCATGTGTCGCAAGTAATACATAAATATCAAGGCCCATGCCCATGGTCTATGGAACCACCTAAAGGCTGTTAGAAAGTACAAACATCATAATAACATAAAATTGAAAACATCTAGTCAAATGCATTAACCACCTAATGGACAGGGGCAGGCTCGGGATCTGACCCCCGGGCTGGTCCTATTATAGGCTTCCTTAGGGTGGGCCACCTCCACCTGCATTTTTTTTTCATTTAAAATGTCCCTAATAGGCTGCTGAATTGAGTCCTTTCCCCCCCAGGCTAAAATTTGCCAGTCCTCCCCTGCTGCTGGAGGTGTGACATCTGTACTGAACTAACCAGTTACAGCCTGGCTGTACAGTATATGGGGTAGGTCACTTTCTACTGTAAATTATATGGATATTAGAAGTCACCAAGGAGTTAAGTGTTCAAATAAATGCACAACGCTTGCAGGCTTTTATACTCTTCCCAGGAATCTGAGGTGACTTCTAATATCTGTAATAGTTTACAGCAGAGGGTGCGTGTGACAGGATGGACCGCCTATGCCACCCTGTCTGTTGTTGCTGGGAACCGGTTGGGCTTACTTTGCCACCATTTCCTTTCATTATCCCAAATGCACCCTCTTGCCGCAGTAGGAGGGGTGTACAATGCTGCCACCACTGAGCTCCTTCTATGGCACTCAGAACCACGTTCCTTCTGGGTAACTGACGCTGCTAGTGTACCTCATTGCTGGTGTACCTGGGCTGGTACCCCTGACCTCTCACGATAGATCAGGGTTGCTGTGGATGGATCCCCCCTGGTCTATCGCACTGACCAGGGCTGCATGGGTAGCAAGCAGAGCGGTGGTACTGGAAAGCTTGGGACCAAACCTCAGAACAGCCGGTGAACGGATTAGATTTAGGGTCTAATCTGCAGGTCACAGGATTACAAATACAAAAGTGGAAGCTGCTCAAATCAATTTATAGGCCATAACAGGTGCTGAAAGGGTGGGGTTATCCTGCAAGGAACATACACACAACATTTTTCCCCCAGCACACTGCTATAGCCAGCAACAGATCTGCCATTTCTACTGTAGATAAAAATGCAAAAGTCTTTGTTGCACACATTTGCAAATGTATGTTTAAGCCATCCTGCCACGCCAAGGCGCTTTTGCATATAGGATGGTCCTACTCTAAACAATGAGAGTCCCTATATTTGGGCCATACATATGTGTTTTTAAATTGAGAGCTAACTTACCAAAGAGGTACCCCAGAAGCCTCCAAATAGCAATCCAATGTCAGCACTCCCCCTCAGCTACTGACACCAACATGCCTCTCAGACAAATACAAAAGTGGAAGCTGCTCAAATCAATTTATAGGCCATAACAGGTGCTGAAAGGGTGGGGTTATCCTGCAAGGAACATACACACAACATTTTTTCCCCCAGCACACTGCTATAGCCAGCAACAGATCTGCCATTTCTACTGTAGATAAAAATGCAAAAGTCTTTGTTGCACACATTTGCAAATGTATGTTTAAGCCATCCTGCCACGCCAAGGCGCTTTTGCATATAGGATGGTCCTACTCTAAACAATGAGAGTCCCTATATTTGGGCCATACATATGTGTTTTTAAATTGAGAGCTAACTTACCAAAGAGGTACCCCAGAAGCCTCCAAATAGCAATCCAATGTCAGCACTCCCCCTCAGCTACTGACACCAACATGCATCTCAGACAAATACAAAAGTGGAAGCTGCTCAAATCAATTTATAGGCCATAACAGGTGCTGAAAGGGTGGGGTTATCCTGCAAGGAACATACACACAACATTTTTTCCCCCAGCACACTGCTATAGCCAGCAACAGATCTGCCATTTCTACTGTAGATAAAAATGCAAAAGTCTTTGTTGCACACATTTGCAAATGTATGTTTAAGCCATCCTGCCACGCCAAGGCGCTTTTGCATATAGGATGGTCCTACTCTAAACAATGAGAGTCCCTATATTTGGGCCATACATATGTGTTTTTAAATTGAGAGCTAACTTACCAAAGAGGTACCCCAGAAGCCTCCAAATAGCAATCCAATGTCAGCACTCCCCCTCAGCTACTGACACCAACATGCATCTCAGACAAATACAAAAGTGGAAGCTGCTCAAATCAATTTATAGGCCATAACAGGTGCTGAAAGGGTGGGGTTATCCTGCAAGGAACATACACACAACATTTTTTCCCCCAGCACACTGCTATAGCCAGCAACAGATCTGCCATTTCTACTGTAGATAAAAATGCAAAAGGATTACAGCAATATTAAAGATGTTTTCAAGCAGGTCTATGAACCAAGATGTTTATTTGCTCTCCCTAGTTAGTGGTACCAGTGATCAGGTCAGTTGTTGAAATCAGAAGAATACATTTCAGTGTACAAGTCAGTGCATTTTATACAGATTTGGACACAGGCTATTTGTAGAATCAGGATGTAGCCCTGTTTACCAAAACATGGATTTACATGCATTGCAAAGCCACTAATATTTAAACTTAGCTATGAAATTCTTAAAAACCTTGGTGTGATTTCCTGGATCTTATTTCAGAGGCAGGAGACCCACTAGCAAGTCAAAAGGTCTGACTGGCATGAATACTTCAGACAGTCGCCGAATACACATTCCCACAGAACAACAACAAAAAAAACCCCACAAAACAAGCCACTTCCCCACATCACAATACACCAAAGGCTTGGTAAACAAAGGCTCATTGTATCAGATATATACATCAGACATAATGTATTTCCTCTAGAGAGGCTAAACAGAAAAAACTAATTTTCTACCCTGGTCTCAGAAATAACGATTTCCTATCTCAAAATATACACAATATTAAAAATAAGTGCATTGGCAATTTATATAAAGAAGCGGCCTGCGCTATTTCCTTTAAATAAATTTATACCAAAAGTTATTTATCAGTCATCCAGTCACAGTGCGTTATTCCTTATAACACACAAATTTCCTAATGGTCACTAGTGATGGCATCAGGATTCACCGAATAGACAGATATTATTTACTGGAGTTTATACCTATATTAATGTTTATTTATGTATGTGTTACATCTATATCACTTGTGTATTTGTGCAGATATACGGCATCACATGTAATATAATATTGTATATTAGCACACAGCTCTATCTATGTATAGAGAATATGCTGTTGTACAAACATAATAAGACTGATTACATTGAAATGATATCTGTAATTATATTGTGATCCCTGTTAATACATAGTAAGACAGCATACTTCCAGGCTCACTCTTTGTTCTGTTGTTCCTCAGATTGACAACCGGACGGCTCACAACCGGGGGAGTTGAGGTGTTGATGCGATCTTTCCTCTGCTGTCCTGCGCTGCAGGAAATAAAGTAACTTTCCGTGCATTATGGGGGCGTGTGATGTCATTTAGAGCGAACCTTTGTTCATATTCGGATGTAAAGTAAATAAGAGCATCTACCCCCAGAACACTCCTAGGTTTTAAAGATTTGTTTCAGGAAATATGTTTCCTGGAAATGTCCTTATTTTATTAACATTAATGGTCATTTATGAATTGCAAAGACCAGCAATACTTCTTAATGCGCCTAAGTGCGCCTTATGTCCAACTAGCGCATTCCAAGCTGCACGGCCATTTCATGGTCTTTGGATACACCGCTGTAATCTGCGCTTAGGTGTACGTGTTGGAGGGTGTTTCTGAAAATGCGCAGGGTGAAAACTGTAAAAAAAAGTAACATAAAATTCCTAGCTCCACCCTTTATTCATTTAAACTGTTCCGCTTTTCTCCTAAACTATTGCTCAGATTAATTTGATATATGTCTTTTATTGTGAGTGCGAAGGGACTGTTTTTATTGCATGTGCTATTTTTTTGTGGGTTTGAAGCATTTCATTATATTGCTGCAACCAAAAATGTACTTTACTGCAGAATTGCAAGTGGTTGTAAAATGCACACGATTAGTATAGTCATAGAGATGAGACATCAGAGATGGCAGGGAATTCGAGGGGACACGGGGGCTGTGTGCCATTCAGCAAAGCAGGGACTGCTCTCTATCCCTTTATCGCTTTTAAAATATTCCTGTCCTGTAAAAAAATATATATATATTTTTTGTATGTTAGTGCAAAAGTGAGCACACTAGTGTCCCTAACACCTAGTTTGCTAGGAACGCCAATATACTCTACGAGTACCGCATAGGACATGAAAAGATGCACCCTGTAAATTACATTCAAATATTGTCAATTATGTAAGATACTGAGACATCAGTCACGATATCACTCTTTTGTTTAAAACATTCTATCAACTCACAGCTTCCTGTGTCATTACCCTGCAGCATTACTGATATGTGTAAGATCACACAGAGAGAGGAAATGCTTTGTAATATCAGAAAGTTACGATCTGTATAGGAGACAACGTGGGTGCATATTTATGTTAATGTCTTTGGCAAAATCCAGCCCTCAATGATTCATGTGTCTGAAGGCATAGAAAATCCCACATCAACAGATGGCTCCACCTTTCATTAGTTGGCTTCACCACAAGCACAGTACATTGTGGGGGCTGTATGTAGCATGTGCAGGGCTAGGAAGTCGTGATACTGAAGAGTCCCTCTCTGCCACCCAGACCAGCCACTCGTATATTCTAGTCAGGTTCCTAGTCTGGGCCTGGTCTCTGGGTCATTTTCTTGTGTTACTTGATAGCTTCTATATAGCTGCCAAGATTTTCATTTATTTTCCAAAGACAACTTGCTCTTGGCAGGTTGGGCCATCTTTACTAGGGTTACAAGATCAGGTGTAAATACCATAACAAATATATTTCACATGCTGTACGCCAGCATTGAAAGTAGAGCACACATGATGGCTCTAAATGTGTGAATCTGCATGGGCACATCACAAGTGGGCGTGGTCATCATACAGATTGGGAGTGGTCACATCACAGGGGCGTGTCTAGCACTTCCAAAGCTACCACTTACCCCCCTGCCAAGGGCCGTAAATAGGGTTGTGCGATCGGAGCGACCGCCCAGAGCACAACGCTGAAGGGGGGGAGGGGGTGTAGTTTAGGAATATTTTAGGTTCATTTGGTTAAAATTGAGGGCTAGGGGGTCGGCATTTTTGTTTCTCACCCCAGGCGCTAAAATTGTAAGTTACGGCTCTGCCCCTGCCCTAAATACTTACATGCAGCGCGTGTGCACCAGCCACTGTGCCGAAAAGCGGTGAACGGGTCATATCTCCCAGAATTCCAACAGTCAGGACAAAGGTGGGATGGTGGGACAGACCCTTAAAATCAGGACTGTTGGGGGGGAGGGGGGTATATATAATAAAGATTGCTGAAAATCATTAATGGTGAAGAAGGAATAATTATAAATGGCAATTTTTTATAAATGATTATAGATGAGCATTGATAGTTGTAATTTCTAATATGCTACTTCTGATAATGTTACTTTTTCTACACCCCCCATAGCTTGCAGGGTAACCGCCTAAAAACTGAGGATATGCTATCGTTACTCACATTATTTTCCAAGATGGAGCAGTTAAAGCTTTTGGAGTAAGTGGCTAAATTATATTATCATATTGTCGTTATTATTTATGATTTTTATTGCTTTTGTATTGATGTTTTCATTTCATTTGCTTTGTCATATATCATTAATAGGGCAATTAGAGATTAGTAATCTAGTAACCATAACACAAGAAACGCTATAGATGTAGGCACAGGGGCGGCCTTTAGCTCCCTTATATAGACAGTTACTATCAAGCCAACCTGCTAAACGGAATATTAGAATGGGCTAGAGGTACAGACTCTAAACAGTAGATTGGAATTGAGGAGCAGTGGCGCACGCAGGGGGGGTTTCTGAGTCTCTAGAAACCCCCCCCTGCGCTAACTAAGTGGCCACTGTCCTATACAGCAGCCGCGGCGCTGTCAAAGAAGCGTCCGCGGCGGTGCTGTATTGTATACAGCACCGCCGCAGACGCTTCTTAGACAGCGCCGCGGCTGCTGTATAGGACAGCGCTGGCGAAACGGAGCTGCTGCGCTCTCTCTCGTTTTTTGGTTTTTTTTGTTTTTTTTTGGGCCGGCGGGGGGAAACCTTCCCCCCCCCCCGACAATCCTCCGTGCGCCGCTGAGGAGCAAGCAATAGTTGAGTTTCTGTATGAAATTATTTGCAGTAACTGAGTTCCCCTAAAAGCTTAAGTTTTTCGGACTCAGAGAATATTTATTCAGAATAAAAGAACATTTTCAAAAAGATCTTACTGTGATATGACTCTTTTGTATTGGTTGCACTGAAAGCGTACCTACCAATTTTACCTACCTTACTTCTGGGAAATCTGAGATGGGCATGGCCTGATTATACCGTCCGTGACAAAATGTAGATAGGACAATTAAGTTCTCAAGCCCTGCCCATATAGTACACACGGAGACCATAGCATAATCACACTCCTCCACTGCGGGGTATATTTGCTAAACTGCGGGTTTGTGGAGATGTTGTCTATAGCAACCAATCAGATTCTAGTTCTTATATATTTAGTACATTCTACAAAAAGACAACTAGAATCTGATTGGTTGCTATAGGGAGTCCCCTGGAAATTCTGGGAAAGTAGGTAACTATGGGGTAGATTTATCAAACCTTTTAAACAGGAAAAGTGGAAGTGTTGCCCATAGCAACCAATCAAATTCTAGCTATTATTTATCTAGCACATTGTAGAAATGGATTGGTTGACAGACCTACGACAAATTAACCTCACAGATGCTCAATGCAGCCAAATGTCTGACAGACAGTCATTAGAAGTGCCCTGAAGTCATCGTCATTACATCTACTGTATAGTAATATCTGGCACATAACGGCTATTGAGAAGTCAGAGAATTACTTAAATAATAACTGTAACAAATTCACTCTAGTTGGTACTTGTGGTGCTTGTACACTTCCCACAATAACCTAATCCAAGACCTTTCAGACCTACTCTTATCCAACCGTCCACTCATTATCTATCGTACACAGAAAGACCACCGTAGGCTCCAACTTATTATTCTCTCTGTAAATCAGCTGCTGGAATTGTATTGTTGTATTGTATGTTGTTGTATTACTGTCTGTCATCGTACTGTTTCTTACGTTGTTTCTATATATGAAACAGAATTGTTCTGCATTGACGTGAACATGTCCTTACTCTACTCTTACCTAATCCTTCCCGGTCCCCATCACGCCTCTCCAGACATAGGGAGACGCCGTCCACCAATATGCAGAATCTACGTAGGGATATATGCATATGCCTTTGTTGGTGAACTGAAGTATGCAGCGCCGGTGCTAGGGTTCACGGCGCCCTAGGCAAAATTTTGCCGCCCCCGCCCCCCCCGCGAATACACAAAAAAAAAAGGAGAGTTTACTTACCTTTTCTCTAGCTGATCCGCGCCTTCTTCACGCAGAGGCGGAGTGATGCATTCTGGGAGGGGAGGGGGGCGCCGGGAAAGAACTTTATTCACACTGTCTGTCTGACAGACAGTGTGATACTTCACAGATGCCCCGCGGACACTGAAAAACAGCGGCGGCACCCCGCCGCCGCTGCAACCCTCTCCTGAGCCGCTGACTAGATTAGAAAATCTAGTCAGCGGCGCCCTGCAGGTCCCGGCGCCCTAGGCAACTGCCTAAGGTTGCCTAATGGGAGCGCCGGGCCTGGAAGTATGTCCAAATCTAAATGAGCCCATAACATTTTAAAGCTGTAGCACTTTTCCTGAACCTGCCACTATTAACAATATAATTTTCATTGTCCTCAGGAGGTCAAAGGGATTTAGCATCTTCTTGACCGTACCCATTAGCTAGATTAAATAACCAGAGAACATTAACATTTTGAGGTCCTCACTAAGAACCTCTGTTCCTCTAGTTCCTCCAAATGTGTGAACAGACAAAACTTCAGAGAAGAAATAGCTCCTGGGTCTTATCTACGATACTCAGTCCTATCTCTTCCAGATCCTAAAGTGGTCCAAGATACTGTTTTCCTCCTTGATGTCCTCTGGGGAATTGGTGATAATATAGGGGGTAGACAAGGAACGGGAGATTCAGTACTGCGGAAGGCTCCATAGGATCCCTGTGCTACGGTACACAGAACTCCGAAAAATAAAGGGGAGAGACATCACCACCGTGTGGTAACTTTACTAAGAATCCAACAGGAATTACAGGCTGGATTTTGGGTTTTTTTGGCTGAGCAAATCTCCAGTCACATGACTGTCTTGGTTTTTCATTTGAAGATGATGTGGACTCTAAGGATTTTTATGACATGACAGCTGTCATCCCTGTACAGTAATCAGATTCCTTCTTTTTTGCAGCAGTTTGTCCCAGCTGAGCTAGACATTCATAAAATAACTTGTGTTGACAACTGTATTATGAAGTGTGATGGCGGTGAAATCTGTAACAATATTCATTATAATACACAAGTGTGATAACAAAGAATTGCTTTTCTCTTCTCCAGCCTGAGCCACAATGATATGAACGTGATGGGTGTTGTTAGCTTGCTAAAGGGGGCTGCTATGTGCCCCAGCATAACAGATGTGCAGATAATGTGAGTAATAGCAGCTGTATACTAATTATAATGAGCCAGTTATATGAACGTGTATCATTATATTTCCATTTCTGTTCCATAGAGGGGACACGTCTACAACCATCTTCTCAGGAAACAGTAAACCTCAAAGGTAACTGCAAAAGTCAGAGATTAATTGTACTAACAATAGTGTATTAAACACGTTGTCACTAAGGTCTTTACAGTTCTCATAAGCTGTTAGTCTCAATTACTTCCCAAGTAGGAAACATAATGGTTTGCAGTCATATCTTATACTGCACTGTACCCATGTGGGGAGAAAGACTTTTGGTCAGCACTGTGGCTCAGTGGTTAGCACGTCTGCCTTACAGCACTGGGGTCATGAGTTCAATTCCTGGCCATGGCCTTATCTGTGCGGAGTTTGCATGTTGTCCCCGTGTTCGCGTGGGTTTGCTCCAGTTTCCTCCAAAGACATACTAGTAGGTTAATCGGAGGGTAATAGATACAAGAACATTGATGAGCGCTATTTGGAGTAAAAAGTTGTATGTTTGTATGTCTTGATTTATTAAATTAAGATAAAATAAAACGACACACATTCAATACGGTAGTATAGGCAAACAATAGAATGCATAAAATATGATCAATAAATGAAACATAAAACCTCCCAATAAATAATGAGCCGGATCATATAAGTTCATTTATCATCTGAACCCGGGTAAGCTTTATCTTTCTTCCAAACACTCATACGGCCAATCTTCCCGTATATCCAAAACCAAATGTTGTTATGCAATCATATTTAATCATCTACAAGTGAATCCACATGAAACTTTATATATTTATATACAGGTCACACAGCTCCAATGTGTTTAGCCTTTTAACTGCAATTCATTGCTGGATCCAATACAAAATATATGCTCTTTAAGGAGCAGTCTCTGTTTAGGAATAAATAATTAAAATCCGATACATCACTGTTAGGGAACACTTCTCAACATTAATATTAGGAAACAGCTGAGTCAGTCCATTTTAGGCAACAATAAGAAGCCAAAGATTTTCCTTTTTAACTGTCCACAATTGTATTCAGTGTTGTACCTTACTGTCCAGAGAGTATTCAGTGTTGTACCTTACTGTCCAGAGAGTATTCAGTGTTGTACCTTACTTTCCAGAGAGTATTAAGTGTTGTACCTTACTTTCCAGAGAGTATTCAGTGTTGTACCTTACTGTCCAGAGAGTATTCAGTGTTGAACCTTACTGTCCAGAGAGTATTCAGTGTTGTACCTTACTGTCCAGAGAGTATTCAGTGTTGCACCTTACTGTCCAGAGAGTATTCAGTGTTGTACCTTACTTTCCAGAGATTATTCAGTGTTGTACCTTACTTTCCAGAGAGTATTCAGTGTTGTAGCTTACTTTCCAGAGAGTATTCAGTGTTGTACCTTACTGTCCAGAGAGTATTCAGCGTTGTACCTTACTTTCCAGAGAGTATTCAGTGTTGTACCTTACTGTCCAGAGAGTATTCAGCGTTGTACCTTACTGTCCAGAGAGTATTCAGCGTTGTACCTTACTGTCCAGAGAGTATTCAGTGTTGTACCTTACTGTCCAGAGAGTATTCAGTGTTGAACCTTACTGTCCAGAGAGTATTCAGTGTTGTACCTTACTGTCCAGAGAGTATTCAGTGTTGCACCTTACTGTCCAGAGAGTATTCAGTGTTGTACCTTACTTTCCAGAGATTATTCAGTGTTGTACCTTACTTTCCAGAGAGTATTCAGTGTTGTAGCTTACTTTCCAGAGAGTATTCAGTGTTGTACCTTACTGTCCAGAGAGTATTCAGCGTTGTACCTTACTTTCCAGAGAGTATTCAGTGTTGTACCTTACTGTCCAGAGAGTATTCAGCGTTGTACCTTACTGTCCAGAGAGTATTCAGCGTTGTACCTTACTGTCCAGAGAGTATTCAGTGTTGTACCTTACTGTCCAGAGAGTATTCAGTGTTGTACCTTACTGTCCAGAGAGTATTCAGCGTTGTACCTTACTGTCCAGAGAGTATTCAGCGTTGTACCTTACTGTCCAGAGAGTATTCAGTGTTGTACCTTACTGTCCAGAGAGTATTCAGTGTTGTAGCTTACTTTCCAGAGAGTATTCAGCGTTGTACCTTACTGTCCAGAGAGTATTCAGTGTTGTAGCTTACTTTCCAGAGAGTATTCAGTGTTGTACCTTACTTTCCAGAGAGTATTCAGTGTTGTACCTTACTTTCCAGAGAGTATTCAGCGTTGTACCTTACTGTCCAGAGAGTATTCAGCGTTGTACCTTACTTTCCAGAGAGTATTCAGTGTTGTACCTTACTTTCCAGAGAATATTCAGTGTTGTACCTTACTGTCCAGAGAGTATTCAGCGTTGTACCTTACTGTCCAGAGAGTATTCAGTGTTTCACCTTACTGTCCAGAGAGTATTCAGTGTTTCACCTTACTGTCCAGAGAGTATTCAGTGTTGTACCTTACTGTCCAGAGAGTATTCAGTGTTGTACCTTACTGTCCAGAGAGTATTCAGTGTTGTACCTTACTGTCCAGAGAGTATTCAGTGTTGTACCTTACTGTCCAGAGAGTATTCAGTGTTGTACCTTACTGTCCAGAGAGTATTCAGTGTTGTATCTTACTGTCCAGAGAGTATTCAGTGTTGTATCTTACTGTACAGAGAGTATTCAGTGTTGTATCTTACTGTCCAGAGAGTATTCAGTGTTGTATCTTACTGTACAGAAAATATTCAGTGTTGTACCTTACTTTCTAAAGAGCATCCAATTTATACGCAATTAGGAAGAATCCATAAGACATGAAGTCCACGATGGTGATTAGGCTTGAAATGCTGGAGAGGTTTATTTCCTTGCCACTAGCAAACAATTGACGCGTTTCTCCACCTCAGAGGTTCATTAGTAGGTTAATTGGCTGTGGACAACATTAATCTTAGTCTGTGTGTGTTAGGGAATTTAGACTGTAATCTCCATTGTGAATGACAAATATTCTCTGTACAACGCTGTGGAATTGGTGGCGTTATATAAATAAATGATGATTATTATAGCACCTTTATGACTAGTTGTACAAATGTTTAAATACATCTTAAGCAAAAACAAATGAAAATTCTTGTTTTAAAATGACGTTACATTAATTTCTACAGGTGAATTTAGTGAAAGTATTGAAATTTATAAAATGTATGTTTTCATTGTTCATTTTAAAATAAAGATCATATTAATATCAGTTGGTGGTCAACAACGCTGCAATAAGTGGCATTATTACATGACTTCCTGTTAGTATCTAAAAAGACCCTGGCAAGTTTAGAGTGTAGAACAATATGTCATAAGACCATGATAAAGGTATCTCTAGCACAACACGATAATGATTATATGAAACCATTTGCACAATTGTTATATCTATGACATAAAGCATTGGACTCCAGGGGGTATATTTACTAAATTGCTGGTTTTAAAAAGTGGAGATGTTGCCTATAGCAACCAATCAGATTCTAGCTGTCATTTTGTAGAATATACTAAATCAATGATAGCTAGAATCTGATTGGTTGCTATAGGCAACATCTCCACTTTTACAAACCCGCAGTTTAGCATATATTAAGTGAGATATGTATGCCCGGGACTCCTTTCAGAAGTACGTAGGAGAATTTTTAACATTTGCTCTATAAAGGTCTTCTATGAATATGGAAAAATGCGGAGAGCCTACACAATGGCAGGTTCTTCCTCTTTGTGGTGTCATGCACCTGTTCTGCAGATTTGTATATGTTTACATGGGAGCACATAAAGGACAATGATACCATTCTAGTCCTTCCAGTGGGAGGGGAGTTGCAGGTTAGGTGAATGGGGGTTAGTGCATTAAAGCTGATGGAAAACTCAAAGCACCATAAATACTGAAATTGGGAGCAGGAGACCAATCCCTTTATTGCATCATATGCTGCTTATTTATTCCTTCATAACCTTGAAGGGTGAGACTTGCCAGGCAACCAGGGGCCACCAAAAGGCCATGGGAAACCCCGCCAACAACCGAAACCAAGGGTCATGTACCATGTGCCCAACTAAACCAACCACCGTCTGTCTCGGTGACAATCAAACCTGGGGTGTATCGGCTCACACTGCAGGACGGGAACCCCCTCTTGGACTGCTGCCCGGCCTGGTCCTGGAGCTTCCCCCAAGCCATAACCATACAGTCCTGCGTTTCTCAGGGGCAACCAATAAGCCCATTTCCCTTAACCAAAACACAGACTGTGACAAACCAGGTTAAATAACATGAACAATCAATCTCTTATTTGTCCCTATTGTTTCATCATCATTCTTTTCTTTTTTTATTTGCATGATTTCATTTTATATTTCCTTTTTGTTTATTATTTTTTTATTTTGTATTATTATTTTATCACGTAAATATGTAATTTCCATCTTTGCTATATTCTCTTTCTTTTTTTTTTGCGTGCAAGAAAATGAACATAGTTGACAAGACATAATATAAAACATATAATTAATATATTACTATACAAAATCACACCCTGACCCTCTTGAATGCTGATTGGGTGTGCCGGGTGGGATTAGCTACGCGTATTCTAGCGGAAAGAGGGGGAGGTGAGGGCGCCTAGTAAATTTATATACGCCTGTGCCCCCCAGATACTGCTCACCTCTTCTCCTTCCTTAACCTGTTTTGTGGTTTCCTTAATGCCGGGCTTCTGAAAGCCAATTAACACTTGTTTCCCCAACAAGGGTAATATTGTTGTCATCCAAACCGAACAAGATCACCCCTACCCAGCGGGCGGTGGTGGGGACCAGGCTCCCTGCTGCGGTCATGACCAGCTGGTTGTCTCCTATTGGGTGCTGTATTTTATAACAAGTCATTAATTAGGGAATGGTCCAGGCAGTGCCGTTCGTACATTTCCCAGCCTGCACCTTCCTTCCACAGACCACAGTCTTGCTAATTGCAAATTACCTGTGCAGATGCACTTCAAGACGAAATACAAAGTGGGGAGAACACTGTTGTGAATGCGCAGAGCACACAAATAGATGCATTTAAGCAAAAAAAATACAAACTTCACCTCCAGACCATGGCCCATGTCCTGTCCAAATTTCCTATTTCCAGACAATGGGGATTCTCCACAGCCGGTGCATATCCTGAGGCTGCAGTTTATGTTATCAGTCTATATCGGTTACAAACCATGTTAGCTTTCATTTAAACTGTGGTTGACAAATAACAGCTATAGCGATAGTTGCCTACTTCTCTGGGAGTATTGGGAGACCCCCCCTCCCCAGGGAATAGGCTCAGCTCCAAAGTGGACAGGGCAGCCTGTTGGCTTAGTGGTTAGCAATTCTGCCTTACAGGGGTCATGTGTTCAATTCCCGACCATGGCCTTATCTGTGCGGAGTTTGTATTATCTCCCCGTGTATGCGTGGGTTTCCTCCGGGTGCTCCGGTTTCCTCCCACACTCCAAAAACATACTAGTAGGTTAATTGGCTGCTATTAAATTGACCCTAGTCTCTCTCGGTCTGTGTGTCTATGTGTATGTTAGGGAATTTAGACTGTAAGCTCCAATGGGGCAGGGACTGATGTGAATGAGTTCTCTGTACAGGGCTGTGGAATTAGTGGCGCTATGTAAATAAATGATGATGATGATGTGCCGAAAATTGCACAAGCCGTGTCAACGTACCCTCTGCCTCACCCACTTGATGATGCAAATAATGTCATGAAGGGGTGGGGACACCATTCACCTCACCATAAGCCTTGCCCCACCCATTTGGTGAGGCGAATGGCGTCGTCATGACACGCCCACCTCTTCTTTATATACCAGGACTCGCCATCTCCCAGATATAACAATTTGTAAGTATGACGACAATCTGATTGTTTGCTATGAGTTACTGTACTATTGTGTTCACTGGACAATGTTATTGAATATGTCCCAATATGGTATTCTGTTACAGTTTGCAGTTGGAACTAATAAAGTGTTTCATTCAGTTCTCCTCAGGTCAAAAAAGCTAGAAATGAAACTACTGGAATGACTCAGAAAAGACTCAGGTAAACCCGATTATCTGAATTGTGGGAGTACTTTGAGACAGAAACAAAATAAAAGTATTTATTATAAATGTAAACTGCCATATGTCATCTTCTCTGGATGCAAAATATGAAATATAGCCCATTGTAGAACAGTACCCCTCAAATTATCATAGGCAGCGTTTTTACATTACGTTACCAGGAATCACATTTCAAGCTAACCTCTTAATCTTTCTAGAAACATTGATGCTCTAAAGTAGGCTTAAACAGCTTGTGGCTCTCCAGGTATTGTGCAACTGCAAGTTCCAGCATAACCTGCCAGCTATCAGCTGGCTATTGGCTGGCAAAGCATGCTGGGACTTGTATTTTAAAAAAGTGGAGATGTTTCCTATAGCAACCAATCAGATTCTAGCTGTCATTTTGTAGAATGCACTAAATAAATAACTAGAATCTGATTGGTTGCTCTAGGCAACATCTCCACTTTTTTAAACCCTGCAGTTTAGTAAATATACCCCCTGGAGAGCCACAGGTTGTCCAGGCCTGGTCCAAAGAGTCATACAGGAAGACTTATTTAATATATTTTCTTAAAGCAAGTTTGATAGAACCTTTGTTCGCTGATGACACTTTAACTAACTTATATTTTTTCTTCCAGTCTTCAAAACTGTAACCTGACCTCTGAGCACGTTCCTTGGCTGCTTGAGATAATCACAGGCTCACAAGTTTCTCACTTAAAGTACGTTAAATATTGTATCAAAATCCGTAACTGGATCTCTTTGTTAGTATTCTATTCTGGCCACAGATTACAATGGTAATCACAGGATTTTGCAGGTGGATTCCAACTGTAAGGTATAATATTATCACATGAGTACAAACACTTTACTGATTGTCAAATGCCACATCAAATGTTCGATATTGCAAACCATACAAATACCATACATACCGATTATGTTATATATAGTATGAAACCTGTCCTGGTATAGTGAACTGAATAAATCATAAAATGAATGTATAGTTTTAGTAGAGGAGAGTGACATCTGGTGGTCATAAGTGGTAATGCACATTTTCTTTTTTTGACTTACAATTTTTTTATTTAGACAGTGCAGAAATGCATAATCTTTATTTTTTAAAATGTTATATTTCATATATTTTATCTATGATTTTCCTCAATGTGCTTCACATGACACTTGGCTAAAATAGACTGAAGTTTTAGTCCTAATAATTCATTTTGAAAAATGTAACAGTCTAACTTTTAGTTTGCCTGTTGCAGTCTGTCTGGTAATCCTCTTGGTGATCGTGGCTGTAAGGTGCTGACTGAGGGCCTTCCCGATATACACATTTCTGGGGAACTGGAGTAAGTCACATTTCCTGTGTATGTAATTGTTCATCTAGTTCATAAAATACCTCTATTCATTGTAATTGTTGGGCACATCACCAGCCTTCCCTTTGTGTACTATAAGCTATTGCTAATACAATAGGTTGGTTATTTTAAGTGGTTCTCATACGTACCTGTGTATTGGATTTAAGGCATGATGGAAAATATAGTGCACCAGCAGTGCTAATATGTGTTCATAGTTCCTATATCACAGATAAACCAAGATATATGGGATAACACATTCTCTACTGTGACACATCAGGGTGTTACAAGTTACTGACGCGTTCTGTACCCATATAAAAGGTTTATACAGGGATCTCATACACGGCACAGATCTCAAGGTGCCGTCTATAATCTTCATGTTTCACAGGGGTGTGTGTTATAATTAATAGTACATAAGTAGCAGTTTTGACAAAGAAATTCAACATTTTAGTATTTAATAATTAATTATAATATAGTATTTGCTGTTTTATTTTAATTTTTTTACTGAGAGAAAGGAAAGTTGTCTCCTGTCACCCAGCTTTGTTTAATGAGATAATTATGGGACAGGATGCTGCTTAGGTGGGGGCAGGGCCGCCAAGTGGAATTTTGGGCCCCAGTACTGCAACTTCTTGGGGCCCCTTCCATACCCACCAAAGGGGGTGTGACCATACCAGGTTAGTGGCTCCTCCCACTACACAGGTAGCCAGGGCCCCCAGGCCAGGTGATGGAGGGGGCCGTGTGGATGGCTGGCGCTGGGTGTATTGTGATCAGTGTAATGTCTGCTGAGGTAAATTTCATGAAGGAAGAGAGCAGAAAAGATGCAGATATTTTACAAATACAGTGAATGAACAATTGTGAAGTATATCATTGTTGTTACTCTATGCCAGGGGCGAGGTATGTCTGATAATGGGCACTGTAGTGATAAATCATATTATCTTTGACTATTAATTAGCAGAGAGTGGCAAAGATCGCATACCTCCCGACCAGAGATTTGGACAAAATAAGCCACTCCTCTATATGCATGTCCAATTCCCTCCCAGGAACAAACTGTTTTGTAGGCCCCGCCCATTTTAGGGCTCTTGAATCGGGACGGTTGGGAGGTATGAGATATGAATATAGTATTCTATCTATCACTACAGTCTATATTATCACGCCTTATAATAACTTCCATCTTAAAGTGTCCCTGTCACCTGCTCAGTTGAAGGGGGCAGAAACACAGCCTATCATTTTACCGGAAACAAAGTGCCTTGTACCTCTGTGATGTCACTAGTCCCTAGTGAAATGATAGGCTACACGTAGGCCAGCCCACAAAATGATTGCTCCCACTGTGTGCAGCTGACAGTCCCACTTTACATAAGGTAACATAGAGGAAAGTAAAGCAAATATATGAGCACGTTTTCTCCTGGACAAGAACCATGTTACAATGCAAGAAATGCTAATTAGTTTATTATTTTGCATATAAGTTAAATACTGTCTGTTTTTTCATCTAGCACACAAATACTTAATAGCTTTATTTGTACACTGAAATTTAAAGTTGATCTAGGACATGCCCTACCCCAACTATAAATCCGCCATCACATTTTAAAGTTATCTCCCCCCTCCAATGCAACATGGTTTTGCCAAGGTGCAAAGTTACTCATTTTTTTTTTGCTTTATTTTCTTTAATGAATCAGGCCCAGAGCATGTATTTTCTTCTTAGGCTTAACAAGACCCAGTTATCTGAAGAAGGAATATTTCACCTTGTCTCTTCCATGCTGACCTGTCTCGCTGTAAAGCAGGTGTATGTCAGGTATGAATTATCATTTTATAATGTAAAGTATTTATTTAAAAAACTGTGATGAAAGTAATAATTTGCTATTGCAGTTGAATACAACTAATTTATCTGTATTGTTAAATGTATAAATATAATTACTTATAATGAGTTCATATATTCTTATTATAAAATTATAAAATTTCTCATTATAAAACATATGTTGCTTGTTTCTTTTAATATAAAGAAGAGGTGCACAATCTTTGATTCGGGACCTAATGTGGGAATCCAAAATCTTATTTGGGGTCGCCTGATTGTCTAATATGCAGTAGATTATGCTGCAATCAACCTCTTTTGTGGTTCTAGAACAATGTCACCCTAACACCTGGGGGTAAATGTATCAAGCTGAGAGTTTTCCGGCGGGATTGAAAAGTGGAGATGTTGCCTATAGCAACCAATCAGATTCTAGCATTTTGTAGAATGTACTAAATAAATGATAGCTAGAATCTGATTTGTTTTTCAAACCCGCCGGAAAACTCTCAGCTTGATACATTTACCCCCTGGTCTCCTGATGAAGTAACACATTAAAGGGCATATTCAAATAGGTTTCCGGTCCGCGCTAACGCACCGGAACAGGCCATGAAGTCACTCCACGGTACCGCAAAAAAGTGGATTTTCGTGTGCACCCCATAGGGTTGTGTAGGAAAATCTGCGTTATTGCTGTACCGTAATACCGTCAATACTGCGCCCTTTCGGAAACCTAATTAAACATGCCCCTAACAATAGGGTCACTAAAACAATGGCCACTAATGCTTAGGGTCCCAAAATCGACATGCAGGGTTGCAGCTGACAAATGGTTGATCACTCTACTAATTTATAATAAAAAACAAATATAACATTTTACCTTATATTTCATTGTCTATATTTCGGTGAAGCGGTTTACAGCAGACGGCAGTGATCAATTTCTTCACTGGCAATGAGGATTTGCAGAGAGATGTCAGGTAACTTTTGTTCTTGTTATTTTATTATAAATATACTGTTATGGGCAGCAGATGTGTTACCCATAGCTAATGTACATGAACCCATAACCAGTCTTTGCCCAGGGATTGGTAGGGGGAAGTGCTTGTCAAAACAATTAAAATTGCTTAAACTCTGTTGCCTCACAGCACGTTTTATTGAATTTCTAAGTCCAAATCTAGTTTTGCAGCCAAATATTCAATATCAGCTTCCAGTGTTATTACCTGTTGTCATGGCTGTCATTTAACATAGCTCAGACTAAAATATATGCTGCACAGCAAACTACACTGCAGGTTGTGATTTCAACTACAGGGGTAATAAAATTTGAGGGCTCTATAAATGTACTGTGCCTGGGCACAGGGCTTGTTTAATGTTGGCCTTGTGAGTGAATACAGACCCAAAGTTCGTAATTGTGCATCCAACATGCTCATGTGTCTTTGTCCATATCCCCCTCCGCAGGTATTTTTACTTGAAAAAATAGGTAACTAGAAAAGTGGGTATTTGAAAAATCAGTAGGAAAAAGTATATAAACAAAACGAAAAACATTTCTATGCTGCTCCCGACTTCTCCCTTTTCACCCTCTTTTATTTCCTCCCCCACTTTCTCCTTTCCCTCTCTCTCTCTCTCCCTCCCACTTTGTCTCCCTCACTCCCACTCTCTCCCTTCCATGTTCTCTCTCTTTAACTCCCACTCGCTCTCCCACTTTCTATCTCTCTCTCTTCCTCCCACTCTCTTTTCCTCCCACTCTCCCTCCCACTCTCTCTCTCTCTCTCCCACTTTCTGTCTCTCTATCCCTCCCAATCTCTCTCCCTCCCACTCTCTCTCCCTCCCACTCTTTCTCTCCCTCTCCCACTTTCTGTCTCTCTCTCTCTCTCTCTCTCTCTCTCTCTCTCTCTCTCTCTCCCACTCTCTCTCTCTCTCTCCCACTTTCTCTCTCTCCCTCCCACTCTCTCTCTCTCTCTCTCTCTCTCTCCCACTTTCTCTCTCTCCCTCCCACTCTCTCTCTCTCCCACTTTCTCTCTCTCCCTCTCACTTTCTCTCTCTCTCCCACTTTCTCTCTGTCCCTCCCACTATCTCTCTCTCTCCCTCCCACTCTCTCTCCCTCCCACTCTCTCTCTCTCCCTTTCACTCTCTCTCTCTCCCACTCTCTCTCGATCTCTCCCAAATTCTCCTGACCACGGACTAGTTAAGTGATAGCCACACCCCCTCAGCAGGCTGGTCACGCCCCTTCTAGTGGAGCGCTTACTCACGAACCCCTGCTTTCCCCGGTGGGCTACATGTACATTGTACTGGGCACATTTGTTGTCACACTTATATTTCTGCCGTTGATTTTTTTCATATCATGTTCCAGGATAACGGGCTTTAAATATTATCGGAGGAGTTTGGAGAAACTGTGCACAATACTTCAACAGTGCAGCAACTTGGCACATTTGGAGTAAGTCCTTTAGCTCTTCATACACATATATATATATATTTCACTGTAATCCTCCTGTGTTTGATACCATGTAGAATCCTTAAATTCAGTTTTTTTGTTTCAGTTTGTCTGACAACAGTTTACAAAACGCCGGGATAAATCAAATAACTCGGGTCCTTCCTGAGCTAAATTGGCTGCGTTCAGTCAAGTAAGTTGCTGTATGTATGTGCTATGCAGTGTGCTTACAACTTGAAATTACTTATTGACCTATCATGAGAAAGAAGAAAGATTTTATGTTTTAATTAAAAAGTGGAGAACAAATGCATTGTGGGAAGTGGTTTTATTTACATAAATAAATGTTAAGACGTGTGTGTGTGTGTGTGTGTGTGTGTGTGTGTGTGTGTGCGTGTGTTTATTTACTAATGTATTTTATGATTGTATTATGGGCATGAATCTTAGGGACCCCCTATATCATGACATTGGGATCCCTTTCTTTCCCCCAGTTCTCACAGCCCCTGAGTCGCAGGAAGATCAGATCCACAGAGCTTTTCACACCGTGTGGGTAGACTTTGGGTGGGAAAGGGGGTAATTGTTTTTTTTGGGATGGGGATAGGTTCATATAAAGCATATAGGCACCAGCTCCCTGCTGACTGGGGACCCCACACTGCAGGATTCACAGTCTGTACTGCCTGGTGCTGGTTTACACTGTAGCATGTTGACCTCATACCCGTTGTTCCCATGTTTTAGTAGAAACCAGCCCAGGCTGTCTAACGCTGGTACTGGCTACGTATTTTGGGGGAAAGCCACCCTGGTTTTAATTATTTATTATGCTGTTAGGTCCAGTAAACGAAACCTTGGAATGACTGTGTCTCCTGCTGTCTCTCAGCCATCTCATCTTGGATGTCCCAGCGCTTTCTTACACTCGATATTTCTAAACCTGAAATAATCGTGTTCGCCCCCTCTAGGGCTCCCTCACCTCCCCCCTCTCTCTTCTTCCCTCAAGTCTGATGCCTAGGGGTCATCCTCGACTCCTCCCTCTCCTTCAAACCTCACATTCATTCCGTCTCCAGATCCTACCTCCTCCGCTTCTGGAATACATCCAAAATCCAGCCCTTTTTACCATGGAAGCCACCAAAACTCTTATTCACTCTCTTGTAATCTCTGTAACCTCCTTCTCTGGCATACCTAACTCCGACTTACACCTCGTCAGTCTATCTTCCATGCTCCTGCCCACTTTATTTTGCTCTCCTGCCGCTCTGTCTCTGCGGCCCCTCTCTGCCGGTCACTACATTGGCTTCCCGTAGCCTACAGAATTACATTTAAACTCCTCACCCTCACTTACAAAGCTCACGACCAATCTTCACCGCCTTCATCTCCAACCTCATCTCTACCCACACCCCTTGTCTCCTTCTCCGCTCTGCCAATGACCACCACCTCACCGATTACCTCTTCCCACTCCTGCTTCCATGACTTTGCCCGAACTGCTCTTTAGCTGTGGAATAATCTCTCAGACCCTATCAGGTTGTCTTCTACTCTCCAAGGCTTCAAGTGTGGCCTTAAGACTCATTTCTTTATTCAAGCCTATCAGCCTCCTTCTAACTCCTTGTCCACGGCTATCACCACGACTCACTCACTCAGTACCACTCTATTTGTGTCTTCCTCTTCCCTTTCGGATGTAAGCAGGGCCCGCCTCTCTTGTGTTTTCCTTCTGCTATTAGATCACCCTCTGTACCTCTAGGCCTGCTTCCCTTGCCCTGGTTTCTTGATCCCAAGCCTACTTCACGTTGGACATCACTATCACGCACTGTCCTGTAAATAACTTGATCTGCATTACCGAGTTATCTGTGCATTTATTTATTTAATTAGTAGATGTCTGTTCTTGCATTATTATGTTTTTCATTTATTATTTAATGTGTTATGGATCATTGCTGTCTGTTTACTGTGTACTACTGTATATGTCATGTACGGCGTTGCAGACCTTTTGTGGCGCCTTATAAATAAAAGATAATAATAATAGTAAATATGGGCAGCACAGTGGCCTAGTGGTTAGCACTTCTGCCTCACAGCACTGGGGTCATGAGTTCTATTCCCGGCCATGGCCTTATCTGTGTGGAGTTTGTATGTTCTCCCTGTGTTTGCGTGAGTTTCCTCCGGGTGCTCCGGTTTCCTCCCACACTCCAAAAACATACTAGTAGGGTAATTGGCTAATATCAAAATTTACCCTAGTCTCTCTCTCTGTCTGTCTGTCTGTGTGTATGATAGGGAAATTAGACTGTAAGCTCCAATGGGGCAGGGACTGATGTGAATGAGTTCTCTGTACAGCGCTGCGGAATTAGTGGCGCTATATAAATAAATGATGATGATGATGATAAATAATGTAATTTCACAATGTGCGGTAAGAGTCCACCAAGGGGTGAGTAGTTGTACTGCAACCTAAAAATTATAATGAGTTCTTGCTCCAAAAGAATGGTAACATGAAGGAAGGTCCTAATCCTTTGAACGTCCTCTTCATCTGTAGTATAATGTATCACTTTGAAATCCGCAGTGGGAACCATAAATTTAGAGGTTTTCATACTCATCCTAAACAGAACACTTAAAAAAATGTAATGTTATATAAATGATAAAAAATTGTGTTCTTGCCTTACAGTCTGAGTGGTAATGGTATCTCTCTGGGTGGGATTATATACCTGGCTAACTCTTTATCTGCGGTGGAGAAGCTGACTGATGTCACCATTAGGCAAGTGCATGATCTGTTATATCCACATTTATTATATTACCCTTCCCTCTAGCTCACCAAGTGTCTTCTACTTTGTCTGCAGCCTGGGGAGCAGTCAGAGGGTGCTGTTAAAATTTCAGGACAGAAACAGGTAACTGTCTATATAGAATTTTTTCAACCTTTAACACAACTGCAATGTATGGAAATATATAACACACGAGTAATGATAATAATGTGAGAACCTACTGCAGGTTGTATTGTTATAATCAGTGTACATTCAGGTTAAGTGTTTGGATGGGTGAGTAGTGATTATCATCACCCGGACAGTATTAGGACACTGACACTCTGGACACAGAATAAAACGTTCCATTTGCCTTTTGGGAAAGTTTTTTTTTTTTTCTTTAAATAATAATTTATTAATGCAACGATCAGCAACACGATAAAGGATAAAAGAGTATCGGGAGAATAAGGGAGGCGGTGTGATCTGGCATCACTAGTAATCAGACTAGATCTGTAACTGGAGCAAGAGACTGGAAAATAAGTGCCTTAATGATGCCCACAGCTTGAATCGGACACTGCTGTGTGTACTTGAGCTTATCATGACCATAATGTACATTGACTACGGGTATACACCCCTTCCACACCCCGTTCCCTCCCTGAAATCGTAGGCTGTATTAAGTGCATACTTTATGCTTGAAGCTGAACTGAATGTTGCTGAGTTCTGTGAGGTATGAGCGGATTTTGGGCATACGCAGAGTAATTGTGTGGATTATATGCACAATGGGGTATATTTACTAAACTGCAAGTTTGAAAAAGTGGAGATGTTGCCTATAGCAACCAATCAAATGGTAGCTGTCATTTATTTAGTGCATTCTACAAAATGACAGCTAGACTCTGATTGGTTGCCATAGGCAGCATCTCCACTTTTTCAAACCCGCAGTTTAGTAAACCTAGCCCAAAATCTTAGTTTACGTTCCTTAATGCATCAGACCCATATGTCTAAACAGCTTATTCTGGTGCTTGGTAGCTATTGGGCCCTTGCTAGATGTAAGCCCCTATACCTGGCAGGTGAGTGCATCTGATTTTAACTGCATTTTTATAGTGATTGAAGCATATAGGTCAGTGTGGGACCTGCATATAATGAGGTGCCCTTGACGCTGGGATGCAGGCTTAAGTGTTCTGATCAAAATATGAACTAATACCTCATGTTTTCATCCTGCTAGATACACACAAATATGCAGTGTTAAGGATAAGCGCTGACAACAACTGTCTTTCTGTTTTTATCAATCTCTCTTTCCATGATTTAAAGGAAACAAAGTTACAACCCGTAGGGAAGCTAGGATTGTCAAAGATAGGGATAATGGAACAGGCAGCTGGGTCTAGTTTAAATGTTTAATTATATCTATTCCAGAGTGTCAAGAGAGTCTTTTTTAGGCAGGCTACTTAGTTGTCCTATTCATCACCTAGCGTTAGCAGGAACTCCAGCCAGATGGTACATTCTGCAACTTGGGAAAAAACATGTTGCACTGCAGGGGGGATTTAAAATGTGGGGGCAGATTTAGAGTTAGGATGGGGTTGCATCC
Source organism: Mixophyes fleayi (assembly GCF_038048845.1). NCBI lineage: Eukaryota > Metazoa > Chordata > Amphibia > Anura > Limnodynastidae > Mixophyes > Mixophyes fleayi. The sequence goes on along the minus strand of NC_134411.1, from coordinate 79,496,724 downwards.
CGAAAATATAGGTGACCAGTATTTGAGTACTACATACTAAACAATACACCCCTTGATTTGCAAGATGGTTTGTCCAGGTGCAAATTTGCACCCTATGGCTGAATTTGCTGCTAACTCATGAGAATGGGTGGTTCACCGGTGGGGGGCAGTTGTATGACTTAAACAGACCACCCTGTAACAGAATAGCGGAGATCAGCGTTACACCAATAGAGCCATCGAAGGTCCCGCTGATCACAGGAACGCTGTAACCAGGTAGGGCTGCATCCCAATAATTGTTCTGATGTATTCTGCAGAGAAGAATCTTTCCTGATTGGTAGCAACAACAGATCAGCCCCACCTCAACCATCAAAAACATTCAGGTGAGGTTTCTCATTTCACACAAGTTACATAATCGAGGCTCCACCTCTGGCTGTCTCTGGAGTACAATAGATTGCTGGAACAGATCCATAGAATTGGTATGTGTTTGGATGAATAAAAAAGACACAGAATGTATTTTGGGGACTACACAGAACAAGTCATTTGACCTGGATTCTATTGAAGGTATAAGAAGATGCATGCACACAGTACATACATATAGGATGGCAGCTTACAGCGCAGATCACACGCTTTTACACACACTGATGCCCAGTTACGGACTGCATAATACACTTATTATTCTGCCATCTGCATTCCAAGGGGCCCGCCCACTTACCGTCCTTGAGTTGCCTCGGAAATTAAATCAGCACATAGTTTGGTGGGTTTCTGTATCCACCCCAGGAACTCGTATGGTGGAAAGATTGAAAATATAAATACTTAAGTCCAAACTAGTGCTGATTGGTTTAGATTAATTTACATCTTAGATCAATCCTGAGAGTTAGAGGCCACCATGAATGTACCTGCTGAGCAGTTTAGTGTTTCTTGAAATTGTATTACAGTATTTACAGCGATGACCATTATGTACATATACTCACTGTGCAGATCCCAGCCAGCCAGTCCTATGAACATGTCGCTGTTGCGTAATTTAAGATCCGTTTCTGGCCATCAGATGACAAAGTTCTATATAGAACACTGAGACATCTCATCAGATGACAACGTTCTATATAGAACACTGAGACATCTCATCAGATGACAACGTTCTATATAGAACACTGAGACATCTCATCAAATGACAAAGTTCTATATAGAACACTGAGACATCTCATCAGATGACAAAGTTCTATATAGAACACTGAGACATCTCTGCAGATCTCTAAACTGCATGTAATGCTCAATGAGCTTAATAGTCACTAATGCCTAGTTTTACAACTTAAAAAATGATGTGTGTTCCCATATTAAGAGAAGGAAAGGGTAAATAACTAGACACGGCAAATTTGTTTAAGAGCCCCCACAGTACCGCCCAATGGTGGAAAACTCACATACAGTATAGACAGGGCTTTGACAGGGAAGGTGGGCATCTATGTTGGCTGTACCCTTGTGCCCTTGTGTATGATTGGGGATCTGTAAAGAGCTGACGATTGCTCAAATAATCCCTGAACTTGCTCTAAACTTAAATGGTCTCTTTTGCATAGTACAGTTTAATGCTATTCCTCCTTACAGCCTATGAGAAGATTTAGTATTGTGCCCCACCCCCAATGATACCATAGTCACATTCAATTGATCATATCTAAATTACGCTGGACACAAATCTAATATTACAGACTTGCCCAAATGAGCGTCTAAATGGAGATATACTGTATCTGAAATCAGATGCTTCCACCACTGTAGCATTCACATGTGAATAAGACTGGCAGGAGGGGCTACGTGAGGAGGAATTTAGACTGTAAGCTCCAAAGGGCAGAGACCGATGTGAGTAGCAAATATTCCCAGTGCAGCGCTGTGGAATTGGTGGCGCTGTGTAAATAAATGGTGATGATAATCATATTACAATAGTTATCACTACATACTTTATATCCATTAGACAAGTACTAAGGGGAAATTATTTTAATCTTACTGTGTTTCTGTTACTATACAGTCATGTGAACAGAGAACATGCAATCACAAAAGACATCTTTGTACATATTTTATCTTTTTTTTTTTAACTCCTTCTCCTGTGTTGACAGCCTGACAGAATACCGCATGACCTCCCAGAATCTGCAGAGTCTGTTGGTGGCGTTGGTGCCATGTTCTCATCTCACACAAATAAAGTATGTACTTCTGATTTCATGATTCCTGATTTCAGTTTGAATCCAGAATATTGTATAGAAATCATGTCCCTTACTCAATACACAAGAATGTAGGTGTAAGACATAACAGTCTAAAATTAAAGCTTTAGTTTTGTACCATGTTAGACTTCATACCCACTGCCATTAAAATAAATGTACTAGGGTTTTAGCACCAGTACAGTGCATGTTATCATGTTTTACATAGGAACCATTGCCGGCGTATTCACTACCGTATTTACTTGTGTAAAGGGGCATTACATTCACATTTCAGAGTGGTTTTTAAGTATGTTTATTGCACCATTCAATACAGTCATTGAGGTCAATGGGGTGTTTTCCATTGTCCTCCACAACTAATAAACAACAAATTAGACACAAGTGGGTATAAGGCCTTATGCAGTAGTAACTGCAATACAATTTATTACTAAAAACAAAATATGCTTTCATTTCATGGGGCATATTCAATTACAATTCGCGGCAGCGATTACTGCGCGTATAAAGCGTCATTACGGTAGCAAATCGTAATTGAATGTGACCCCATGTGTTTTTGAAAGATTATATTTAAAACAACAGTTAAGATTAGGCAAATTGTTTTTAGTTGGCAATGTCAGCCGCAAAATAATAATTTTACGTTTTTTTGGGAGAAGTTTGTGAAAATTGTCCCTATTTGCTGGACATAACTTATTACTTGGAAAATAACATTATATCATAATGCCATATTATCCAGCCAGGGTTATTTTTTATAAATGATACCACCTGCACTGTTGGCCAAGGCTTTATACAGTAAACTATTAAGTTGTACTGCAGCAGGACCTATGGGCCTGAGTCATTAAGGAAAGGAAAGGAAAAAAGAGGAAAACTTTCCACCTGGGCAAAACCATGTTGCATTGGAGGGGGAGCTAAATTTAAAATGTGGGGACAGATTTATAGTTGGGGTAGGGCATGGCCTAGATCAACTTTAAATTTCAGTGTAAAGGTAAAGGCATCAAGTATTTGTGTGCTAGATGAAAAAACAGCCAGTATTTAACTTATGTGCAAAATATTAAATGATTTGCACCCCTTGCATTTTAACATGGTTTGTCCAGGAGCAAATGTACTCCTTTTTTGCCTTACTTCCCTTAATGAATCAGGCCCAATATGTTTAGCTATTGGTTACCTGATCTCAGTGGCCCATACATTTAGCCTTGTGACAAACAGAGTCCTAGACACTCATATCCCAGAACAGCAGGATATGAGTGTGCTGATCTTGTAGGAGGAAGTGACCGGTCCACTCGTGTGATTATGTTAGTGAGGAGAGGGCTGCATGTGACCGGGCTGTGTGAGGACAGGAAACCACAGACTGAAAGTTAGATAGTGGAAGGAGCAGGGTCCCCCATCAGCACAGAGTAGTGATGGTAGGCATCTGTCATATTACTGCACAAAGACTGTGGTTTCAAACGCCCAACCATGTAATACTTCATATATCCAGCTTATCGTTAGCCAACAAACACTATTTATTTCCACAGTTTCTCTGACAATGCTCTGAGCTACCAAATGCTTGAAAACCTGCTGAAACACTTGCCATGTTTTCCCAACCTGACCTTTCTCAAGTAAGAGTTTCACAATCTTGTAATGTTAAGCTTGATTGCTTAACAAGTGTGCTTGTCGTCCTTCCTATCCCTCATGTGTCCCTTATTCACGCAGTTCATACATATAGACAAAGGATGATTTTCTTGGGTTTCTGATCATTTCTTTGCTCTCTTCCTTAGCATCAGTAAAAGTGATCTTTCCCTGAACTGTGTTTTATTACTGGCCGACTCAATCAACCTCTGTGACCGTATCACTGAAGTGGATGTGAGGTAAGCAGTAAAATGTAGATTACATCATCTTCTCATCCTTCCTCTCTGTTGTTGGTACTTGTTTATATCCATTTATCTTCCACATAGATGTTTTCTTTGCTTACCCACATTATTTATGTCTCCCCTTAGTCAGGTCATCTTAGCCCATCCTGATACACATCATCATCATCTATTTATATAGCGCCACTAATTCCGCAGCGCTGTACAGAGAACTCATTCACATCAGTCCCTGCCCCATTGGAGCTTACAGTCTAAATTCCCTAATATACACACACACACAGAAACACAGACTACGGTCAATTTTGATAGCAGCCAATTAACCGACCAGTATGTTTTTGGAGTGGGGGAGGAAACCGGAGCACCCGGAGGAAACCCACACAAACACAGGGAGAACATACAAACTCCTCACAGATAAGGCATGGTCGGGAATTGAACTCATGACCCCAGTGCTGTGAGGCAGAGGTGCTAACCACTAAGCCACCGTGCTGCACATATATACATTAATTTTTTTCTCTCTCCTATTGCTCCACACCTGACCCATTATTATCAATATTTTCCATGTTTCCAATGCTTTCTCTTTGTATTTCCTCTCTAAGCCCAGTATCAGGGTCCTTGTCCTCACTTGTGTATATCATATAGTAGAGTAATAGAATGCGGTAAAAGAGCATAGTTGCCTACTCTCCCGGAATGTCAGGAGACTCCGAAATTTTTGGGAGTTCTCCCGGACTCCCGGGAGAGCAGGACAACATCCCGGGTCCAGCTCACCTTGTTTGTGAAGTGGGTGGGGGCGGGGCTAAATGCGTCATCGTGTCCCGCCCTCACCCACCGATAGGCTGAAATGGGCAAAAATTGACAGGGGGCATGGTCTAATGACGCGATTCACATGGCCACGCCTCCAAGATGGAGCTCCCTCCCGGACAGCTGGCTGCAAAATTTGGTAAGTATGTATAAGAGTTGACTGCATAATGCAGATTAGTATCCAAAATTACATTACAGCCAGCAAATAGCGATAGTGAAGCAGTGTGAAATGGTTCAGTAATAACAGAACCTGATCCAGTTACAGCGTACTCTCCATGGTCAGTAACATAACATATGATTATAGTACCCAAATATTGACAGTAGTTTGGGTTATATTATACTCTGCTTATGTATGTGCCCGATCCACTGGGTCAATGTGTATCTTCATTTATTAATTGTCATTGGATATAATAACGGAAGCTCGTTTTCCCCCTTCTGATTCCAGTACATGGTATGGTCCAGTGTATCCTGGATAGTTACTACATCACTTCCCACTTACCTGATGTCAAGTTGTCAGTCCTGTCTCCATCCACTCCTCCATCTCAGGCTTTCCATGTGTCTGTATTGTGTATCTTGTGCATATATTAACGGCTGTCCTCTCTTCAGGTCTGCTGAACACATCCACTTACATTTGCAGAAGCAACACAAGGCGGACAGGATTATCTGCAGGTATGGAACAATGCCGTACACATCAGTCACATCAGTCTAGCTGATTTAGGTTTTTTTTATAGATTTGATTGATTTCAATTACATTGACACATCATTGTGGTCCCGTCCTGCATAAATAAGGTCCAATCTGATTGGATCTGTTAGGATGAAAATCTGGTTGGCTGTTAATGTGAGTGGTAAGATCAGCCAACCACACTATAGGCCTGATGATTTTGACCGTATTGTACCCAACATCAGTCTGTGCATGCCCAGAACTAGGAAATACGCCAGTAAATGCAAAGGACTCTTGTTTCAGCTTACGATTGCGGGGAGTGGTTGGGTTGGGGAAGGGTCGTTTGGCTGTAGTCAATGTACAGGAAAGATGTGCCAGACACAAGCAGCCACGTTCGAATCAAGCTCTGAATGTCCCAGTTACTTCTTTTTCTGCCGTATCTCTTGCTCCAGTTACAGGGCTAGTCTAAGTCCTGACCAGTAGTGATGACAGTCTCCTATGCATGCTATAACATGTGTTTGATATCAGAGGCAACTGTAAAATCTATTTTATGTTCAGTAAACATTAACAGCATACTGCTATATATATATATATATATATATATATATATATATATTTGTGCGTTTTTTTGCGGATGTATAATCCACAAAGGCTTTGGACGTACCCTCCAGTGTCTTGTGTGGTAGAGCACAGCAGACCTACACCAAAATTCAACGGTGCACGTATTTTGATGAATTTGGGCGTGCGCAAAGCCGAAATACGTACGTTTTAAATTAAACGCTGGTTGCGCTCAGTATGCGCCTTGAGGAATCTGGACCTATATGTGGATCTAGCTTTAGTTCAGTATGACCCCTGAACCCACAGATCTGTGTTATTTGTTCATCCACAGATCCGATCTCTCAGGGATCAGAGTAAATCTCTGGAGCTTCCGGTATAGTCTGTATTAATAGAATCAATATTAAATATAGTAGCATGTATAGGTTTTAATTATATTCGACTTTTTTGCTAACATGTAGTTATGTGTCTGAGCATCCTCCATCATTTGAGGTATTCATATTAAAGTAAACAAAATAATTTAAACTTGTATGAGTTTTTTCCCCTGTAAGATATTTAGTTGCTCTGTGCACTTCTTCCTGGAAACTTTGCTGGAGAGTGGGAATCACTTCTGCCCGCTGGACTGGAAACTTTTCAAACGATTTGAAATTGTTTAGGTTCAGGCAGAGAAAGACTGTAAGACATACTTGCCAACTCTCCCGGAGACTCCCGAATTCTGGGTGGGTCTCCCGGACTCCCGGGAGATTATGACAGTCTCCCGCAGTGAAGTGGGCAGAATTAAATCCAAAATGCTGTGAATCACCGGGAATCGCGGCATTTGGCCAAAATGGCGTGATTTTTGGAGCCCCGCCCCCTGCACACCCACCTGCCCCCGGCAGCTTCCGGATCATACTTGCCATAAGTTGGCAAGTATGCTGTAAGAGAGCCCTCATCGGTGTAAGTCATATATTGCTTTTGTATCATTGTGGTGATGTTACTAGTACATTTCGAGCCTTGGTACAGCAACTTCTTGGGGTCCCTTTCATAGTCCCTGAAGGGGCGGGGCCAGAGCTGGTTGGTGACTCCTCCCACTACACTGGCAAGCCAGGGAATGTTTTAATGAGTTGAAAACCCTGCCAATCGAATGCCGTATTCAGTATCTCTTCCAATCCATAGCACTTTACAGAACTGCTCTATCCCTCCAACACTAAAACCTTTCTGTTCTTAATGTTGGGAAACAGCTCAGTAATTCTTATTAAGTGGCGTTGGAAGCACCCTACCATATTGCTGAAGTTGCAAAGGGAGAGGATGTCCCTTTAAAGATTTCAAAAGATCAATAATAAATGTAAAAGTATTATAACCAATACATAATTATATATAATACTTTACTAGTTTTAATTAAACCAAGGTTTACACAACCACTTAAAATTGTGCACATAGCTTTGGTCTTTGTCAATTATTTTTTTTTACGATACTGGACATCCACTAGGGGGAGATAAATACCTTTATTTGTACTTTATTAAGTGGCAGCCGCACTGGAATGAGAATTATTATGCAGGATTTCAATATCTATAAATCACAATCAACAATATGTTAACGGTTTAGAAAAATATCAGATTTCTTCCAGTTCATCCAAAGAAATAGTGATCATGTTTACATTAACCATCCCCAATTGTAAAGTGTTACGGAAGTTGCTGGCCAGGCGCGGGCTGGGAGAGGCGTGGCCGGGGGGCACACCGGCGGCCGCATCCCATGAAAAGGGATGCGGCCGCATCTGATGTCATCAGATGCGGCCGCGGGGAAAAGCATAGTATTTTGCAGCCGGGGGGCGGCCGGCCGGCCGGCCTACCCCCGGCCCTAATAGCGGCCTGACCGATGCCCCCCTGGGCCAGCCCGCCCCTGTTGCTGGCGCTATATAAATGTTGATGATGATGATGATCTTTATGTATACATTTATATAGTCACAGATATTCATAAAATATTTGGGGGGTGTATTTATTAAGAAAATCTTTTATCCGGTCATTTATTAAGTAAATGTCTCCAGGCAGCTGGGTGATCACTTTTTCACAACCTTCTTAATTAAACATTTTATTTTTCTCTCCTAAAATACAGAGTTTTGTAGCCTTGTTATGTTTTATATAAGTAACAAGAGTAAGGTCTCATTGGGATTATCTTTATTTCACATTGGTACATTATATACGGAATAATTAACTGCCTATTATGACTTGTGTGGATATTAGTAGTCACTTACGTCTGTGCTTTTATAGAGGTCACAGAAATCCGAGGTGACTTCGCCTTAATATGTTATATTTTACAATGCGGGGTGTATTATTCTTTATAATGCACAAGATTTTGTAATGAAGACTGAAGTGATGACATCATAACTCTCTCTTTATATGGATATTAATTGCCACATACCTTCCAACTGTCCCAATTTAGGCGGGACATTCTCAATTTAGGCAAGACAGTTCCAATTTAGGCGGGACAGTCCCAATTTAGGCAGGACAGCCCCAATTTAGGCGGGACAGTCCCAATTAGGCGGGGCAGTCCCAATTAGGCGGGACAGTCCCAATTTAGGCGGGACAATCCCGATTTGTGGGGTCTGTCCCACCATCCAGGGCTTTCTTTCCCCCCCCTGTGTTGGCACTCTAGGTAAAAATGTCTTTTGTTTTCAGACTAAACAGTTGTAAACTTGGCAAGAATGATGTGGGTCACCTTACGAAAATATTCCAGCGGAACCCGAACCTACTGGAATTAAGGTGAGTGATCTAGCGACAGAGCATTGCGACCTAAATGTCACTATGACACCTATGTGACACGAGTAATCGTTGTCTTAATGAACAAATAAAATATGCTTTTAAGGATAAGGTTTTTCTTTTCCATGATTTAGTATTCCATGTCAAAAATATAATGAATTAAATTCAATAATCACCCCTATTATTTCCTACTCTGCCCCTGGTACCCCCTCTTAAATAATTTAGCAGTGCTCCTAATAGTGACTGATATCTGTGTATATGACAGACAGCAGCAATGTGCACATTTTAATTTCATCTTTCTAGTGTTTGGAACCTTTGGAATAATGGGTTTCCAGGTAATAAATCTCATATGTATTAGATGTTATGAGGGCATTGTAAACTTCTGTGTAGACACTAGACTGCAGGAGTGTGGGGGGGTGAGCCCATGGGTCCAATAAAACCCAACATGACTCTAACATGATATGTCAGTAGTACAGCATGTGTCAGGGACTTCTAAGCTCATGTTTAGCCATGTAAACACGGTTCTGTAATCATCATCATCATCATCATCATAGCAACAAAATAAATGTGTCACTCCTAAACAAAAACAAAAAAAGTAACATGCATACATTTATATATTTCATACTTTATATATTTCATTTATTATGATCCACAAAGAGACATTACACCCCTAGCAAACAATACATATTTGGTGCCTATAAAGTTTAGAAGTTGCAGAATAAATATAGGGGCAAGACGTTGTGGTTGTACTACATGTATAAAAATAAAAAAAGGCAGAATTATGCATTATTTTCTTACATAACTTAAGTAAAATACATATTTTCGTCATCTCTGCTTCTTAAAGGCCCTGTTGAAACACATGATCTAATATTTACTTGGGTACACAGTGGTTACACAGTTATTCATTAACATGTGAAACACTTCTGGTCATTGTGGGGCTCAGTACCGATATAGAGTATCTATCATTTTCTTGCAGCATGTGCATGAACCATTTATCAGAGGATGGTGTCCTGCTGCTACTCTCTTCCCTCTGTTCCTGGAGGAATGTTACAGAGATTAATGCCTGGTAAGATCCAAATCAGAACAATATATCTTTACTCTTTACTATCTTCTTCATTATGCGTTTGGAATGTTGAAGTTTGTTAGTGTAATGTTTAATGTGGTGTAGTACCTACTTTTTGTCTGTAGGTGTCTCACATCTTCAGCTTCAGAAGGCAATGGAAACAGAGACTCGGCATATTGTAAAATAAACCTTATATACAGATAGGTTAACGTATTTTCAATGATGAATCAGTCAGGAATGGCAGTAACTTTATTTTACATTAGTGTTTCTTTTAAATAGTAGTACACTGTGATATATAGGAATAGAAAAAGATCAGACTGCTGTCCCTTTAAATGGACCTGTTGCCTGAAGATAGTGGCGGCAGTTAATGGAAACAATGGAGGCAGCCATTGTGTGGACTGAGAACAAAATCTCTACGAGAATGCATCCAGGGCCGATGAAAGGGTTCCGTTCGCCCAAACTACTCCGCATGGGGTTGCCCCTACCTTCCCATCAAGCACTGCATTCACCCCCCCCCCCCCCATTTCTTACCTATGGAGGGAGGAGCAGCAGGCAGAGGAAGATGTCAGAGCCATTACAGCCATCTGCTCTCCCTTCATATTAGTGACAGACTAGGAGTATGACGCTGTCTATCACTGACACAGAGAAGAGGTAGCCAACAGCATTGTTGCTCAAGCTAGTATCCATGCTCAAGTTAATTTGAATAATTAAACACATCTGCCTCCCATTGTCAGGGCGGACGCCACTCAGAGCGGGGGCGCTGGATAAAATAAAACTAAGGGCGACATTTAGAGTTAGTGCCCAGCCCAGCGAAGGGTGCAAATTTGCACATGCTTTCTTTTTTTTTGCACACATGAAATATATTGTCTGCATTTGCATGTAGCACACAAATACTTGGTTCATTTTAATGTTCTGATTTACTGTTGAGCTAGGATGCTTCCCCATCCCAACTCCAAATCTGTGCACATTTTTTAAATTGGCTCCCCTCCTCCCCCCACCCGCTTTCCTGAGGAACATGGTTTAGCCAAGTAGCTCTAATAAGGGCCTAGATAAGTCACATGATGTCAATCATTCAGTGGTTTAGGCGCCACTAAAGTGTTGGCGCTCCAGGCCACCTACTTAGCTCACCTAATAGTAGCACCAGCACGGAAAACAACCAATTCACTCCAACACAATGACTGTGAGTATATCCATGCGAATGCAAAGTGAATATTGGTTGAGCGCCTCCCGTGTGTAGACAACAGGTTCACACTAAGGTTTATTTTCCTGATTTACCCTTTCCCTCTTCTCTGTGTTCCTCACTCTCTCCGTGTATTACCGTGCTATTCTTCTATGTGTATTCCCTCATCCTTCAGCTGGTCATCATGGTGGAGAAACACTTCACCCAAATAATGGCAACATTAACTACTTTCTTGACACACAATATAATGTATGTTATAAAATGTATTCTGCAGTATGCTCTTCCTTTGACCTTAATTATATATAAGTGAGACATCACTAATCTTTGTGATACTGAGAAATAGATATCTGTCCTTGTGATATGAAGCCTGTACGATTACTGTGAAACTAAAAGAGAGAGTTCTCATCAACCAAATGGGTTTAATAAATATGCACATACTATACTTATTTAATATCCTTTTGCCTAATATGAGACTGCTAATGAGCTTGGTAACAGGCCAAGAGTAGTGAGAAACATTTGCACCGATAGTACTGTGCGGACAGTGATTGCATATTAACCCTTCAATCAGCCGAGAAGTCACTGTCTATTGGAGGATATTGGTCTTTCTAGTTAGTTAGGATGTGCCTTAACAGTCTATTTCTTAAGAAAGTAACTGAAATAGAGGTTGTCTCCTTAATTTTACTGAGTTATTGTGAGAGATGCTAGCACAATAGAAATACATTATTAAAGGGCTACCGCATGCAAAGTTTATTTATTTCCCCCCCCCCTGAACCTATTGCTGCAAACAGGAGAACAGGAAGTGTCCTTAGGTGAGGGAGGAACTCTGCAGGTCAGAGGATATTCACCCCACACCACTCTCTGCGGTGAATGTTTATCCAGGGTTGACAGCCTGGAGAAGTTAGAATGCAGAGAGTGCACCATATAGTGGAATGTCCCTGTAGAGTGTGCGTACAGATGTATAGATGGTAAATCATTGCACACCAATGACTTCCTAATTGACAAAATTAATTAGGATTGTGAGGATTTGCAGACAGAAGCCTTGCATGTTGTCCTCTGATAATAGGATATATTTTATCTGCCACCACCTTAGCTGATAGTAGTCCAAACTACGATAATTGTAATCATGTCTGCTGACAATTCAGCTCTTAGACCCCTCTTTTCTTCACGGTATTCATAGTCCTTCCAGAACCATGTTCCTCCTAACACTACCCATAAAAATATGCAAATAATGGGTAACAAACACCATTTTATTGACAATTAAACACCAAAGAGGGTTAAGGTAGATCTGGACAGGTGGTAAATCCTATAAAAATGCCAAAATACCCTCTTTATGTTTTCAGCATCTGCAACTTAGACACTTTTATAATTCTGTTTGTCGCTTACATCCTGATTTACAGCAGCCCCCCTCTGGAAGGTTTATGCTCAAATGGGACCTCTCCTAGGGGACATATATCACCCTTTTATCACATAATGTTAAAACATAATCACCAAAAAAAAAACATGAAGAGGAGAAGAAGAGATGGGTGTAACTCTCACTCCTGAGGACTGGGCTCAAATTAGAATTAACATAAATTCTATATGTGTTAAAATTATTGAGAACGCTGACAAAATATATTAGTGTTGGTACCTTGTATTCCATCTTCCCCAATAGCTGCCCCCTTTGCTGCAGACTGCAGAAGAGAAGGTACTCTGGTCAATGTGTGGGGGCACTGTCCCAAATTGGTCCCCTTATGGAAAGAAGTTCTTCATCTTATTGATTGCTGTATAATTTACCCACCAATTGTCTTTTTTGGTTTCTTACCTCCCCTCCCTCTTTTTTTTCTCCTGTACTACCTCTTATATGATTGACAAAAATTAATAAAAAGATCTTTTAAAACAATACAAAAAGAGATATATCCAGTTGGGGGCATAGTTCAATAAATCCGGTGTAGCTTATTGTCCCGGAGAGTGTCCCAATTTGATTATTTTAAAATGTAGGGAGGTGCGCAGCATGCTAATCCCCCTTGAAAATACTAAATAACTTGTGTACAAAAAATAAATATATTAACTCACCATTTGGTGGGAAACAATATTCTTTTTCTATAAGCCCACAGGATCCCAGAACAAGGCAATATGTAGACAGCCATGGTTGAGGTATAAAGCAATATATTGGATGGAGAGCTGTGAATGTGTTATTAGTCTTTAGTAATATGTTAGTTTGCTAAGAATTTGCAGCTTTTTTTTATATGTTCCTTAATTACTGTCCAACTTTAATGTTTTTTTAGTTTAAGTCCGAAAGAAACAGTCCATGTTGTATTTTCACCAGCTGGAGACTCATTGAGGAAATTAAGGTAATTATTTATAATCGCTAATAAAATACCATTGCTAATTCCGTTTCTGCATATTTTCTGTGAATAAATAGAGGGGGGATCACTTGCACCAGCTACAGGGCAGGTGTAGGTGCCGAATGATAGTGATGACGGTCACGTATCGCATGCTTGAACATGTGTTTGTAATCAAGGGAAACTGTACAAATACATTTTATGTAGAAGAGATATTAGTAACATCATAATAAATGTCATGGAGCAAAACTGAAAAAAAAACTTTTTTTATGATTTTTCATTAATGACTATGGGCCTGATTCATTACGGAACTTAGGCAAGAAATTGAGTAAGTTTTCTTACTTAAGTTTTCTGGACAAAACCATGTTACAATGCAAGGGGTGTAAATTAGTTTATTATTTTGCTCATAAGGAAAACACTGGCTGTTTTTTCATGTAGCACACAAATACTTGATAGCTTATTTGTACAATGAATTTTAAAGTTGATATTTGTGTGCTACATGAAAAAACTCAAATTCTTGCCTAAGTTCCTTAATGAATCAGGCCCTATATTATTAACATGAGACAATAACTAATTTCTACTGGGACTTTATCTTGCACATATGTATTGTAGGTGTCCAGCAGTGTATTGTGTGTGTCTCAATACAGCAAGTGCCATATAAGCAGAGCGTACCTACACTCATATTCAGCAAGACGCGTTTCTTCAGATGCGCTTGGAGTTGAATATGGACGGACACGTGTACGCAACAAATTACTTGCTCTTTTTTTTTTAAAAAAAGCACATATACATATATACATATTATAATGTAAAACTTTACGTAGCTCTGGGATGGTGCTATTTAGTACAGTTCCACGTATTGCCTTCTCTTTTCCATAATAACTTAAATTCCCAGAGCTCTCCTGTCAATCTAGGTATGTGACAATGCTCTCATAAGAGAGTAGCTTAGAGGAATGGCCTAGTACATTAGTTACGTGTGATATTATTGGTGGCTGATTATGATGACACAGCGGCGGAGCTTTAACAAGACATTTTAGTTCCCTGGGAAAGTGAGAACGCTGTTGCACTTCCATAACCAACACACCGTGGAGACTTGTCTAGTTCTTTACAAGAGTTAGATTTCTTCAAAACACCTACTTCCCCAAATTCTGTTCTTGCAGCTATGACTACCTGCAGCTGCTGGTGGCTTAAGCTCAGTTGCTGCTTGACTGGATCCTGGTTTGTTGGGACCCTGTTTGGAAAAGGGATTGGTATTCTTCACCTCCTGGAAACCGAGCAATATAGTGAACACTCTAGGTCTCCCTCCCCTCAACCTGCCTTAAAATTAAATCAATAGCACCCACATTTAATAATTGGTCCTCCTTCCCCCAACAAGTCCTGAAATTAACTTAATAGCATTGATACCGCCATCATACTGCCAAAAAAATGAGTTGCCCCCACCCAGCATTAAATGAATAGATTATTAAATTAATAGTACACACCCCTCACCCCCCATAAGAGTCTCGCTAGACACCTTCTTCCATACAAAGCTGTTGGAGGCAGACTCTTGTGTCTGCCTCACTTGCTGTCTGCACATGCGGGGAAGTAGATGGTGCTCTACTTGGGACTGTCTTGCAGTCAGTGGCCTCGGAGGTTCAGGAGGCAGCCAGTGGGTGTTGGGGATCAGACTCCAGACCAACCCCCAGCCCTAGGCTTGGCTAATCCCCTCCATGTCACTGTCATCCTAGGGTGGAAAAGGGCCAGTAAGGGTGCACGGGCAGGACTGCATCGTACCAAAAATCGTGTTTCATGTACAACCTAATGCATATTACATTGGAGAGGCTGAAATTGCTGTCAGTTCTGTACATCATCTTGTTCTCTTCCATCTTATTTCAGATTAGCTGGATGTAACTTCCAAGCAGAACATCTTTCAAAGCTCTGGTTCATCCTGGACAATAGTTACAATATCACACAGTTTATGTGAGTGTCTTATATAGATCTCAGCTATGTTGAGTCTGATACTGTTGTGATTTTGCTTTGGTGATTTGTACTCAACAACTGTTGTGTTTTTTTGTTTCCTATAACTGCTGCTTTTAGTCTCACAAGAATGTTCTTAAATGTAGCTAACAGCAGCTTCACTTGGTTTCTAATTCATCGTATTACACCCAAAACTATATCTAATATATTGCTGATTGATTGTAGTATTTCAAGCCTTGTACCTTGTATATGATCAAGCAACTCCTCAGTGACTTCTAAAATACTTATAATCTATACTTATACTTATTATACTTATAATCTGCTGTACAGAATTCATTGCTTCCATATTAGAAGTCACAAGGAAATCCATAATGTGAACTTATAAATGTTCATGATGAATTACCGGGCCTGATTCATATAGGAAAGTAAGGCAAAAAAATGAGTACGGTTTCTCCTGGACAAAACCATGTTACAATGCAAGGGGTGCAAATTAGTTTATTATTTTTCACATAAGATTAATACTGGCTGCTTATTCATGTAGCACACAAATACTTGTTAGCAATAGTTTTCACACTGAAATTTAAAGATGATCTAGAACAAGCCCTACCCCAACTATAAATCTGTCATCACGTTTTAAATGTACTCCCCCCTCCAGTGCAACATGGTTTTGCCAAGGTGCAAAGTTACTCATTTTTTTTGCTTTACTTTCTTTAATGAATCAGGCCCATCTTCTTGTTATTATAATCTGTGTCATGGTGCATGTAAGTTATCATTACACAATAGTCTTCCTGATGAATACTGAATTACATCACTACCTCTTGATTATATGTGGGATAATGCACGTACTGTGAATGCTTTTATACAGACCATAGAATTCTGACATACATAATAATGCACAATAGTGTTCTTTGTAATACACATGTTTTCCTATTGCAGTGAAGCAGTGACATCAGAGTTCAATGTTTATATAGCTATTATTTTATTATTTACAAATACTGCACTGTATATATTTAAACAACTACAGTATTAACATCAGTTGTGTATAATAAATATATTAGTTACAGGAATTTATACATGATTTATTATGATACATAAATCACTGTTGTAATTATTGTTACAATTTGTTTCTAACATTTATGTGCAGATATATATATATATATATATATATATATATATATATATATATATATATACAGAGAGAGAGGGGAACATTAATATTAATATAAAAACACAATGGAAATTATTTAAAGAAAATTGTGTTCACGCAGATCAAAGAGGAACAATTTGTCTCTGGATGTTGTAAAGGATTGTCTAGCAGTGCAATCAAAGAAACCTCATGATTTAATCATAAGGTAAGTTGAGAAATATTACATTTCCTTTTATTAAAATAGCTCAATTCCCGTCACTCCAAACATTCCAGGGAGTGATGGGGGTTTTGGGGCAACAAATGTCCACTGCCCAGATCCACCCAACCAGGGGGTAAATGTATCAAGCTGAGAGTTTTCCGGCGGGTTTGAAAAGTGGAGATGTTGCCTATAGCAACCAATCAGATTCTAGCTGTCATTTTGTAGAATCCGCTAAATAAATGATAACTAGAATCTGATTGGTTTTTCAAACCCGGCAGAAAACTCTCAGCTTGATACATTTACCCCCAGGAACCATTTTCCACGCACCAATCAGAGTAGGAACCTCATTAGATTAAATTTTTACCACTTTCATTAGCAGAGTGCACTGCTTAAATGGAACAGCGCCGGACACGACTATTCACAATCAGAGTGCAAATAAGGGTGGTGCATACGAAATAATCTCCACGTACTATGTTTCCTCCATTACAAAAACACATGAAAGCAAGTAAAACATTATTGTGCTCAATTTAATCTATGTATACTTAACTTTAGAACAAATGATCACCCTGCCAAATGTTGACAGCATATCAAATAGGGATGGGCTTAATTGTATCTCCTCTTTCTGCCTATGGAGGCAAATTGTATTATTTTTACAATCCTTTTTGTTCCTAGTTATACCCCATTCGTACTGCACCAAAATCCCGGGTTTTTCCTGGGTCGAGCTCAAACAACCCGGGTCTTGGTGCAGTATGAATGGTAGAAGTTAAAAATCCCGGGTCTAAAAACCTGGGTCTTCAACCCGGGATTTATCGAGGGGTTTTTGAGAGAGAGAGAGAGAGAGAGAGAAGAGAGAGAGAAAGAAGAGAGAGAGAGAAGAGAGAGAGAGAGAGAGAGTTTTCCCATATTCCAGCTTTCAGCCAATGAAAAATGCTCTGGTGATGACTCCGAAAAATTGCCAGGGCACAGACTTGTGCAGTATAAATGGGGTCAACCCAGGAAATTCCCGGGTCCAAGGTGCAGTATGAATGGTGTTTCTAAGCTGGGACGCTCCGAGCCCCTGCAAAAACCCGGCTTCAAAAACCCGGGATATTGTAGGGGCGGCAGTATGAAAGTGGTATTACTGGAAGATTTGCACATTTAACTTTCAGTGGGATTTCTTGTGATGTATTATGATGCTGGCAAATTGACAGAACAATATTTTGTCTTTCAGTATTGATGAGCCATGGGTAGGAGGAGAAGATTTATTGTCACTCGTCCATTATATCACCCAGATTCCCGCATACATAAAGGTTATCAGGTAAGTGGAACCATTAAGATGTAGCGATGTTATAAGTAATCTTTCTGGAAAGGGCAGGCATTGTTTGTCATGGAGGGTAATGCAACATACTTACATG
Source organism: Mixophyes fleayi (assembly GCF_038048845.1). NCBI lineage: Eukaryota > Metazoa > Chordata > Amphibia > Anura > Limnodynastidae > Mixophyes > Mixophyes fleayi. The sequence goes on along the minus strand of NC_134411.1, from coordinate 79,478,703 downwards.
AACTGGTCATTAACTGGTAGCAGTGTATGTCCTTCTGCATTCACATTTCCTGCAGTGTAATCATAGCTGTACCTATTGAGCTCTTTCCAAATATTATAGCTCTTTCCAAATGCTACACTCTATTGAGCTCTTTCCAAAACCATATTTCGGAATCAGTGCTGTCTGAATGGGTGTCACCATCAAGTCTTGAAAGATGTTTTTTGTTGCAGTCACCCCCACTGATAATATCGGAAGCCTCCATTATATGATTTAGTTTTTATAATCCAATCCACAAGCATTATTTGTGATTTATTTAGGTATCATGACCACATCTTTTTTGTTCATAAGTAGTGATGTATGACAAGCTCTACTACTAAACTACATTTTCTATTGCTCTTACGGAAATAAAGAAGAATTGGGTTCACAGCGCAAGATAAATGTAATAGCTTTGTACAAATGAGGTCTCGTTTTCCACTCAAGGGCTTCATTCGCCCTTGTAAAACTATTTTTATGTTTGATAGAAACAAGGCAAAAAAAAATGGTAATTTAACAAATTGATGCTTCTTTTTTGTGTCATTTAGAGTGTTTGACACTAAAATTACCATAGAGTTGAATACTCGGGTGGACAGTCATGACAGTAGGTAAGAAATTGGTTTTATATATAAACCATATACGGGCTTGAAGAGCAAGTAAAGCTAATAATTGTTATTAATATATATAAATGGATGTATATTACTGAGCTGGATAATATACATAACTGGAGTGTTTATATACTTAGTTAACTATGATCACCTTGCTGTATTTTACCCCCTGCATGTTGCCATGTTAGATGGATGATGCTTCTCTAATTAAACAGGCAGAGAGTGATTGGTTAATTCACATACAGGGGCCTTTTTTGAACTGCATTATATGCCATCGGGACTGTATTCTAAAATTCCAAGTGGTAGAAGCTTCAGTTGTTTGCAATAGAGTGGATAGGGAGTAAAATTTCATGTTGACACTGATCAAAGTAATTTACCTACATTATTATCTTTTTTATTTATAAAGCGCCAACATATTAATCAGAGCTCTACATTGATAGAATCATGATACAAACAAATAAAGTACGATGACATGAAACAGATGGTAATGGTGACCCTGCCCAAATGAGCTTACAATCTAATACGATTTATATCGAATAACAATTACAGTTTTGGTGCTGAATGGTCATACAAGCTTTACATAGCAATGATTCGGACTTCCAGTTCAAATAAAGATAAACACTCTACAAACAGACACATACCACAAACAGCTTTTTTATACCAAATCACATCCAGCGCATGTTACTCTATATCGCTAAAAACATCACAAGGCACTAAAGCGTCATAACGAACATGGTGTGTGCTAGTATGAATAAAGACACGTCTTTTGATGGAAGTTTTAAACATTCTCTCATTATATTCCAATTTCAGCATAGTTTCACATTTTCAAGCACTGGGATCATTAAGGTATGTTGTTATGATCATCACGGTACAGTTATTTTTGTTACTTCATACGGATATATAGTGTGAAATCTATAATGATTGCATATACTGGTTAAGGTCTTAATGGGCTTGGAGCTAAAAGTAGATGGGGCCTTATTAAGAATTAGAAATCATTAGAAAAATGACTATATTTTATTACAGTCATGCTTTATTACAAAATATATATTTTATTACATGTTTTATTTATACAATACACATAGAAAATAGATTTTTGGTATTATAAATCAAGTAATGTCAGAAAGCGTAGCATAGAAACATAAGTAAATAATACTTATAGAGAAGAGTGTCCAGTGACCAGAAGAGTGCAGCCAAATCATCAATTCATTATTATTTGTATTTCTCTAGGTTAATTCGCTGCAGACTGGAAACACATAATTTGGCTTCTCTAAAACCAGTAATTGAGCAATTGAAATGTCTCACAGAGTTGAAGTAAGTTGGACATTTACAATACATTTTTTATATGAACTGTTGTATGAGAAGATGTATGTCACTGTCGCATAACGCATAAATAGTTGTAGCCTGTTGGCTCACCCCTACACTGAACAGTCCCACAATATATCACATTCAGTTTCTGTCTCATATGTGGACCTACTGTGCTGCCATGATAAAATAACTTCTCAAATGTACCCATGTCAGCCGGTAATCTCAGAGGAAGCCCGGTGACAGCCGGTAATCTCAGAGGAAGCCCTGTGACAGCCAGTAACCTCAGAGGAAGCCATGTGACAGCCGGTAATCTCAGAGGAAGCCGTGTGACAGCCAGTAACCTCAGAGGAAGCCCTGTGACAGCCGGTAACCTCACAGGAAGCCCTGTGACAGCCGGTAACCTCAGAGGAAGCCCTGTGACAGCCAGTAACCTCACAGGAAGCCCTGTGACAGCCGGTAACCTCACAGGAAGCCCTGTGACAGCCGGTAACCTCAGAGGAAGCCGTGTGACAGCCGGTAGCCTCAGAGGAAGCCCTGTGACAGCCGGTAGCCTCACAGGAAGCCCTGTGACAGCCGGTAATCTCAGAGGAAGCCCTGTGACAGCCGGTAACCTCACAGGAAGCCCGGTGACAGCCGGTAATCTCAGAGGAAGCCCTGTGACAGCCAGTAACCTCAGAGGAAGCCCTGTGACAGCCGGTAACCTCACAGGAAGCCCGGTGACAGCCAGTAACCTCAGAGGAAGCCCTGTGACAGCCGGTAACCTCACAGGAAGCCCTGTGACAGCCGGTAACCTCAGAGGAAGCCCTGTGACAGCCGGTAACCTCACAGGAAGCCCGGTGACAGCCGGTAATCTCAGAGGAAGCCCGGTGACAGCCGGTAACCTCAGAGGAAGCCCTGTGACAGCCGGTAACCTCAGAGGAAGCCCTGTGACAGCCGGTAACCTCACAGGAAGCCCTGTGACAGCCGGTAACCTCACAGGAAGCCCTGTGACAGCCGGTAACCTCAGAGGAAGCCCTGTGACAGCCAGTAACCTCAGAGGAAGCCGTGTGACAGCCGGTAGCCTCAGAGGAAGCCCTGTGACAGCCGGTAGCCTCACAGGAAGCCCTGTGACAGCCGGTAATCTCAGAGGAAGCCCTGTGACAGCCGGTAACCTCACAGGAAGCCCGGTGACAGCCGGTAATCTCAGAGGAAGCCGTGTGACAGCCAGTAACCTCAGAGGAAGCCCTGTGACAGCCGGTAACCTCACAGGAAGCCCGGTGACAGCCGGTAATCTCAGAGGAAGCCCGGTGACAGCCGGTAACCTCAGAGGAAGCCCTGTGACAGCCAGTAACCTCACAGGAAGCCCTGTGACAGCCGGTAACCTCACAGGAAGCCCTGTGACAGCCGGTAACCTCAGAGGAAGCCCTGTGACAGCCAGTAACCTCAGAGGAAGCCGTGTGACAGCCGGTAGCCTCAGAGGAAGCCCTGTGACAGCCGGTAGCCTCACAGGAAGCCCTGTGACAGCCGGTAATCTCAGAGGAAGCCCTGTGACAGCCGGTAGCCTCTGTGGAAGCCATGGAAGCAATGTTCCTTTGATGAAGGGCTCTCTCTTTCTCCTCTAGGAGGGACTGTTCAGGCCTGTCACATTGCTTCCAGATTATATAATGTATCTGTTTCTTTATACTTCTTGGATTTTGCATACTTTTATTGGGACTGTTTGTTTCCCCCCTTCCATCTTGATATTACATGTGTCCTCCTTTACTCAACAGTTCCCTTCTTTTCCATCCCAAAATTCAGAATGTGTATTTTCCATAATCCAGACTTCTGAATCAGAAGTGCATATATAGAAATAGATCCCTCCATTTATACTGAAAATGTGACTTCTCCAGTTTCGCAAACTCTCTGCTTTCTCAATGCTATTTTGAGCCATAAGTATACACACTTTTTTACTATTGATATACCCCTGGCACAAATGCTCCTGTTTTTGACCTGGATTCATCTTGAGATGCACCCCCTTTTTGCTTTATCAAGTTCTACGTGCAGTAGAGTATATACATTTTCAAGATTTAAATTACCTGTTATGACTGCCTTTGTTTTGTATCTGGCAGCAGTACCTATAATCCATCAGAGGTGCTGCTGTCCTGCTCCTGAAATCTGCAATGTGCCTGAAGGAGTTAATCTCCTTGTCTGATGCTAATTAGAACTGCACCTGTCGCACTGCTTCAAATACCTGCCTCAAGCTGTGCTCTGTGCAGTTCATCCTGTTTGTTCCTGGCTGCTGCTAACCTGCTCCTGTTCTGTTTGGTATTTACCTTCTGGATTGAACTTCTGTGTATGACCCCTGCCTGTACCTTGGACCTTGCCTGAGACCCTGATTCATTTGCCTGTACCTTGAACCACGCTGTTTTGCCTGTTGCCCTAATCTTTTGGCCTGACTTCTGGACCTCGCTTATTCGCTTGATCTCTGCCTGGCTATTTGGATTTGTTTGTCTGATCTCTGTTTGATCCCTGGACTCTGTCTGCTTTCCTGGACAGCCTTGTGTCTTCTGGACTGGGGTAAAACTTATAATACCTGTTCCTGCCATTTATACTATACAGTCTCCTTAGGAACCTGTTCTTATCAGTGGATTTGAGTTATCTTTGTTTGTGTATTTACCTGAATAAAGACACTCTGCTTTACACTTCCGTTGCTCTTCGTGAATGCACTGGGATTCCTAACATTACCCACCTCCGTCTGAGCTTCTTATTGAAAGTGGTCACCTGTGACTGAGTAAAATGGATAGAATGGTGCTAAATACTAGATGACTGAGAGTCCCAGTAGAAGAATTCTGGAGAAATCGCTACTCATTAAGTACATCTCTTAAGTGGGGGTACAAGGTGGACAATCAGATTAACTCCAATGGCACTTTAACATGACGGGAATCAAGATTCTTATTCAGTTGGTTGAATAAAAAAACTAAAATATTGTTGACAACCATTCCAAAAGAGATTGTTCACCTATTTATGGAATTGTGTTGCAGTGTACTGTGCAAATATCAACCAGGTTTACTGACTCTGATTGTTTTAACCAGAATATTAGGACTACGTTTTAAAATTTACTTTGCCAATTTTTAACCCATTTAAGAGACATAGATGTATTGTTAATGCCAGCTTTTCCGCAACTGTGCTCCCTGTAAAGTATTTGCCTGCCCAGACTGAGTGCATCCCATTACTTATAGGGGAAGTACTACTACTATAGTCCTTGGAATCATTACTTTCTGGGGTCTGTTAAAGAGGAATTGTAAATGTAGCATAAATAAAGTGTTTCCATTCAGAGTTTTTTTTATTCTTTACATGTATTTTTTGGGGAGTCAAAAAAGTTTTTGTTTATTTGGCAATGTAATTTTTTCATTATTTTTACCAATGATTTTCCTTTTTTTTTTCTAACAAATATCCACTGGTTCCTCCACATTTTTAATTTTCTGTTGGTTTACAAGTGGTTTATCCTTGTCCATAAAACTCACTTTACGCACTGGGAAGTTGAAAAGTCTGAACGTTATGAAGACTTTTAATAATTTTAATTAAATTTAAAATACTTTTAATGATTTTTAAATAGGTGAAGTACAGTTAAAAGCAGGAATTTCACCTTTTTCAGATCATTTTCAAATATCCTCTTTAATATTTGGCCATGTCCCGACCCCAATTCTTCATTCATTGCAACACTGAAGTCACATACTATTTCTAAGTAACAATCTTCCATTCATGTTCTTCTTAACAGTTTATCACACACCAGTCTTGATGATAGAGGAGTCCAGATTGTTGCAAGTTTTCTGCTTTCACTTCCAACCTTGAAGGTGATTAAGTGAGTAGTTCATTCTTCGTTCTTTCTTTGTGACCTAAGCATTTATTAATTATCTACTCTCTAGACGGTTTTGGCTTTTTGGATTACTTAATGAAATAACAGCATCATACAATATTTGTAAATTGTTTCTGGATTATTTATTACTTTTGGTTTCACATGAGTGGACTAAAGAACTGTATTATATGGTTGTGTTTTATTAGATTTGTGTTTATTTTTGTAATTTTCATTATTTTTATATCTTCTGTTTTCTGGATAGTCTTATACTTTTCCCAATCTCTTTGTAGCTTGGGACAACTTATGCGCTGTCTTGAATTGTGATTATGTCATTATAGGACAGCTGGTCTTTCTTTACCATTGTTCATGTTATATTATTTCTTGTATACAGGGTGGACCATAAGTGTGGAAACACCCTGTTAAAATGGAAATGAGTAAGGAAATATTAATCCACTGTCTACACACATGATCTCGGTGTGGTGGATAACTTTTAGTGTATGTGACCAGTATGGCGGCCATCTTGAAGTCGGCCTTCTTGGATGTAACTCTGTTTTTTAACATTTTTAAAAGGGTTTTCCACACTTTTGAGCCACCCTGTATTTTTATTTATTAGTATTTATATGTTTTGGTGTATACAATTGTTTACACGTATATTCAATTATTATATTATTGTTATATTCTTATGTTATGTTGTTATAGTATATGTTGCTCTATAAGTTGAGTGCAGTTTGGTTGTATTTAATTTGCTCTTAATTTAGAAATCATTCAGGTTCTTGTCCTTTGAAAAACTCGGGGATTCTAATATGGCATACTTCCTTTGATGGAACAACCAAAAGATTAGGTGGAGAAATGCTATAGGTGATTTCAACTCTATCTGTGATCCAACATGTGAGGAAACGAGGTGGTACTGGACTGAGAACTTTTTATTCATCACCTGTTTCTCACAGTTTAATGTACTTTTTAATCCTTGGCCCAGTCTTAGTATATACACCAGAGCATCTGTATATTATGTGTATTATTATTTCATGGTATTAGGTACAGTTTGCCCTTGCTATTATCTGCAATTTTGTATGTATTAGAAATAAAGAGTATTGCTATAGTGTGTGAAAATAACAGGACAGCAGAAGTCATTTTGCTTGTGTTTGCTTGTGTTAGCTAAGGTAATTACCATTTGTCTCAAATGTCCATTGTCATGAGGTGTGACTTAGATCTGGGGCTAGATTTACTAAGCTGGGGGTTTGAAAAAGTGGGGATGTTGCCTATAGCAACCAATCAGATTCTAGCTTTCATTTATTTAGTACCTTCTACAAAATGACAGCTTAGTAAATCTAGCCCCTGGTCTGTAATCAGAACAATGTCTGAGTGACTTGACATAGCTAGCTGGCAGCCCACGTTAATTAGCTCGGTCAACAGGTAGTCTGAGTGGTAATTAGGTTAGAACTTCTAGATGATATGCAGTGCCTCCACAGTAATATACTGTCTGAAATAGCATTGGGAAATGTATCAATATAAATGTTGTTGTATCACAGAATCAGATTGTGTAATGTGGCAGATACAATGTGTCAAATATCTTGTTGTTTCAGGCAAGCGTGAAGTGTCATTCCTTGATGTTATATTGTAACCCTTTGTTTAGTGAATCCAGCCAAATAACTAATTGAGTCAAGCCATTTCATTGTATAATCAAGGTAACAGAGACAGTATGTCTAACAGTTAGTGTCCCCTGATAGACCCCTGCTGAAAGGGGGAAGATTGAGACATTTGACCGTACTCCCTGTGTATACAGCCAAGAATATAAGTAGAGCAGAATGCCAATAGAGCTATTCTAGCTTGGAGGATCCTGGTGTACAAGACATCAGCGAAAAGGACTCTGGGCAGTCATTGTAGTGCCGCTGGAGGGAACCCTACCAGGACAGGGTCTGTGTGAGTCAGTAACCCAGGCTAGTAACCGTCTAGCTAATCGGTAGTGGTAATATTGCGGGAGGACAAGACTCTGAAAGAGACTGAGATTATTACTTTGGAGTGCTGACTGCAAGAGGCTGCTGGAGGATACATGCTACCATTTACCCTGTATCTTGTGAACGTCTTGTGGTGTTGTGCTGCCGTAATAGAGCCTTATTTTGGATATATTCTGGCCTGCCTGAGTGAGTTGAATCCCACAGAGGGTAACTGCTGTCCCAGCTAAGGGTGGTATCCTCACACAACACTATATGTATAGCTAACCTCTTTTTGTACTGAGATGTAATATAAGTGCAAATTCAGCATTTTCATTGGTGACAACGACCGCATACATTTTCAAGGTTGACAGTCTGTCATTTGTATGATAGAGTTGTTAGTTACCACTTATATTGTTTGTAGAAACACCTTATTGTCTTGGGGAGAAAGAATCTTGCTCACTCTATAAGTCTATTAACAGAGAACACCAGCCACACGGAGATCAAAGGCTGCAGCCGCGGCTCAATTCATTATCCGCTATGCTAGTTTCTTGTGGTCTCTGCAGATCTCAATGAGATGGTGTTTCGGACTGCTGTGCAAACCAACAACTATAGCTACTATATTGTGGACGGCTTTGATTTCTTTGAAATTGTGACTGCTCTGGTCTGATTATTAAAATGTCTATATACATTTTAATGATCTGCTACTATAAATCTGCACACTTTAAATACCATTGAAATTCTACCATGGAGAATTTTTTTTTCTTTTTAATCAGCAGCAAGACTTTTATGCAAAACATTGTAGTGGTTTATGAATTGGAAGCATTTCTAGGAACTATGTGGTTCTTTTACCTTGGGATTATTCATTTCTAAAAGAGCCCTGGGGGTATATTTACTAAACTGCGGGTTTGAAAAAGTGGAGATGTTGTCTATAGCAACCAATCAGATTCTAGCTGTCATTTTGTAGAATACTAATAAATGATAACTAGAATCTGATTGGTTGCTAGAGGTAACATCTCCACTTTTTCAAACCCGCAGTTTAGTAAATATACCCCTTGATGTTTACATATCAGCAGTGTGAATAGAACTCTGTTGAATGAATGTTGGTACTCATTATAAATTATTTTCAATCATTATCCATTTATTATGCTACATATTGTTATTGCTTGCCGCCTTACAAGAGAGGCAGGAATATTACATACTGTTGTATTAATCATTGACCACTCTTGACCATGCACTGCAGAGATCATTCCCATGATCTGATTGGCTGCAGGCTGTTCTATGTTACGTCCTTACCTGTTGGCATCTTTTTAGGTGTGCCCATATCCCACTGGCAGCTTGGGCCTGTCTGCTGGAATGGGCCTGTGATGGACCCATATGGGCTTGCCTGCTGAAATTAACTTTTGCTTTGCAGATGACAGTTTGGGTGCGTTTCTCCCAAACCATGAGACATGGCAACCCCATGGATAAGCTAACTGGAGGATTGGAGTTTATTTAATAAAAAATATAGATGGAGATATTTTTTTTTAATTATTGTGCTTGCAAAATCACCCCTACCTCCTTTGCTTTTGTACATTTATTCTGTAGCTCTAGTTATGCTGATAATTTTCTCCCGTTTCTTACAGATTGGCCTCTGTACAAATGTCCCATGTTGGCATGACATCTCTTACAGACGGCCTGAGGCATTGCAGTTCAGTCCAAAATATTGAGTAAGTTTGTTTTAAATCCTAGACTCCAATCTATTCAGAGCGAATTTTTGTCTTGTGTCTGGTGCTGTCCAGCAGAGTGATCCTGAGACCTAGGACCTGTAGGTGCCTTGTCACAAAGCCCCATTGCCATCATTGTGGGTGTCCCTAGTTAAAATCAATCACCCTGCGCCCCAGGTGAGCCAGCCTCACCCTTGCAGCACAGAGGGTCCACACTCATTCAGCAACATCATCCACAGTCTGTGAGTTACCTGAGGCCATGTACCCCATTGACATCCAAAGTTGCCAACCTTTAATTATCGGCCTCTGGGAGTCTCCGTGTAGAGGTGGCCGTGAGGGGGGTGGGGCTCCGCGAATCGTGTCATTTTGGCCCCGCCCCCTGTGACGTAATGATGCAAATGCGTCATTTTAGCACGGGTCGTGAGCCAAAATGATGCGATTCCCGGAGCATCGCATCATGAAGGCTTCAAATATGCCCACTTCACTAGGAAGTGGGCAGATGCGGGAGAATTGTCAGCTCTCGTGGGGGTCCGGGAGACCTACCCGGAATGCGGGAGTCCCATTAATAACTTGACTGATATGGACCTCCTTGGTCATGGGGAGAAGCAGGTGGCAATACAGGTTTACTTAATTCAAGCTCTTCAAGGACTCCATGACTATCAGTTATTATCCCTTCACGACCTCATAAACCTTTGTAATGTATATTAATTCTTAATTTAATTTAGGCAGTGGTTGCATGAAAAGTAATGCATCTAAAAGTGGTCCTCCCCGTTGGTACCCAGAGAAGTTTAATCGTTCCTGCAGAAAAATCTATGTAGGTGGAACGAAGATGAATGGTGATATTTTAGTCTTTATCCACTTTTGTCAACCAAAAACTCTGAAACCGGGAAAGTCAGAAGCCTGGATGGTACAATATCTGAAAGATTAGGTGCGCCAAGAAGACCAAACATTTCATAAGGAAAAGGAAAAAAAAGAGAGATGGATGGCTTCTTCCAAAATACAATGTAAATACACAGATCATATAAGGATAATATTAGCATATATCATGTCAATAGTGTATATTAAAGACATCACATTCCACGCTAATAATACTATGCATGTCTAGTAACAAACGACCAATCATAAGAATAGAAGTTGTAAGACTCTATAATAAATGTGCAAATTATTTAAGGTAAACTGAGTGTGTGGCCAGTACACTAGGTATACTAATCTTAGAGCTCTTTAAAAGTCTTATAGTTTGCCAAAATTACCAGCGATCAGGGCCGGATTAACCCTAGGGCTAACTGGGCTACAGCCCAGGGGCCTCGGGCATCCAGGGGGCCCTTGAAAGTGCTCAGCAGCATTATTGATCGGTCGGGGGCGGGGGCGCCCCCGGCGCGTTCAGTGCTGCTGAGCACTTTCACTGCGGTCCTTCCCCGGCGCGCTGTAGTCTCCTTACTGAGGAGATCTCGTAAGTCTCACTCTCACGAGATCTCCTCAGTAAAGAGCGTACAGCGCGCCAGGGAAGGACTACAATGCCAGAAGAAGGAGGTAAGTGCCTTGTGGGTGGCTCAGCTCACCGGGGAGGGCGGCTCGGATCACGGGGGGGGGGGGCCCTCACGGGGGAATGGAGGCCCCTTTAGCCCAGGGGCCTCCATTCCCTTAATCCGGCCCTGCCAGCGATAAAAGTACTTAGGTCAATTAAAAAGAAAAGGGTGGTTCCTAGAGTCTCACCCCTCTCGTGGCACCTGGCTTATAATGGATGAGCATTCAGATAAAGTTCCTCTGTAAGGAGCATAAGAAGCAGGTATACATATAACACCCCTTGAGGGTGTATCCTTACTTGTACACAATGTGGGCGTCCAGGCTGCTAGGGAAGAAGAGATCTCCCATATGGTTCAAACAGCTGGAAGAAAAGTTACGGTCTCCATCTTGTGCGCTCCAGTATAAGTATTAATGGATGATCAAGCTCCGTCTGGTGCGCTCCGATAGGTCAGGTGATATTAAGGCTGGTAGACTCAAATAGATAGAATCCTGGTAATATCCATGTAAGTACAAAATCAGGTCTATAGCTCAATTGGGTCTGCAGTTACAGGCATGCAACAAGATATTACATGCAACTAACGCGATTCGTCAGCACTAAGGCTATCTTTTTCATAGATGTTTAAAGACCTTTCTTTTTAACTATTTATACCCCTCCTTCATTTCTGACTGGTCTAATTTTAGACATCTGGGTATTGTAAAACTAAAGCACAGTTTTTATATTCAATTAATCAAAACTATAGAATATATAGCAATAAAAAACGATAGAAAACATTTCATAGGAACACAATTGTTCTCTCATTTAGTGTATAAAACAGCAAGTAAAGGAAATACAAAAAATGGAAAAAAAAAAAATATAAAAAAACATTTCAACTTGAGAGAAGTATATCGGGATTTTATACAAATGTAGTAGTCACACTTTTAATAGATCCTAACACAGCCTAGATGGTTCAGGAGAGGCCTTCATAGGCAGCATTGACCACTATTGAGTGGACTCTTTTCTAAATTTACTCTTTCAGTTTTAATGCTATATTCTGAATTATAATTTATTTTCATGGCCACCTTAGGTTTAGCAAATGCTGGTAATTTTGTTAGACAAGATCTGAATGAACAATACAAAAGTGGAAGTTGTTCAATCAATCGATAGGCTCATAGCAGGTGCTTGAAAGGGTGGGGTTATCCTAAAAGGAACAAACACAGAGAGAAATCCCCCAGAACACTGCTATAGCCAGCAAAGGAGCTTCCATTTCTATTTGTACATAAAAATGCAAAAGTCTCAATTGCACAAATTTGCAAATGTATGTTTAAGCCACCCGCCACTTCACGGCGCTTTTGCTAATAGGGTCCTTTGCAGGCTATAGCAGTGTGCTGGGGGATTTTTCTCTGTGTTTGTTTCTTGAAGATCTGAATGAAAACCACTGTTTCCTCTCAAATCCTCTCCTCGTTACAACCATTGATGGATGAGTTATTCCTGGAGGATGTATCTGGCTTGAACTGTTCCACTTAATTTATAAAGTAGGGTGGTCCAGTCAATTCCTGTCTTAGAGTTCTTCATGTTTTTGTGCATGTTTTGAAAAAATAAAATCTACTCCTTCCCTTCCTTTGGCTGTTATTCAACGTTCTGTTTCCTGAGAATATTCTGAATTTGCAATGTTTTCTGTAAATGCATGGCCAAAACTCTACCCACCATCCATTTGTTTTGTGTCAGCAACTTCCAGGTATCTCTTCTCCCATTTGCCTCTCCTATCAATGCCAAATTATGTAAAGGAGAATCTGCAGGAGCGATTGATCTAAAAATCTATTTCACCTGATGTTAGTTTCATTTTTTTTGTACAGAAGAAAGACCATTCTCGAAGACCATGGGGTAAATGTATTAACCCATAGGTTTGTCAAACCTCAGATTTTCAGCGATTTTGACTGCCATTTTTAAAACGCCAATTTTATTAAAGCCAAAACTCGTCAGCTTTTACCTTTAATAAAATTGTCGTTTTAAGTATTAAACATTAACAGTGTCAGAGACTTTGGGCCTGATTCATCTTTGAACACAATTTGAAGGCAATTTTCATCTTAAAAAATCAGACGTAACTTACATGCCCGTATTCAAGTACAAGCAGATCTCAACAATTGTTTCCATTTAAATCTAGGTATAAACACGCTCTGCCTATGCATTACTTACCGTATGCAGACAGAACACAGTCCGAGATACGCACATGCATATTTGAAATATTTAGTCACATCACAATGCTTCAAGAAAAAGATTTCATTAAATTAATTTACAACTATTAATACTATAATTATTGCTAAAACTATATGTAAAAATTGTTTTTATTTTCTTTTACATGAAATACATAATTCAGGATGTTAATGCATAGTACATAAAATGCATTTTTATAGTTTTTTGCAAACACGCGTTCTGACACGGTTATGTGTCAGACATCACTGTCAGTCGGCACTTACACCTGCCCTGTGGCTGGTGCAAGTGAAACAACATAACCTAAGAGATGCATAGCTTGAATTGGACGAATGTGCATGTATTGAAGCTTGACGCCCTTTTTGTACATTATCTACGTGCCTCCACTCCCCCCCCCCCCCCCCCCGTTCCACCCTTCAACTGGTAGCCAATCGGAAGTGTAATTTGCATTTGGATGCAATTGCCATCAGTGGTGTAATGTAAAGTCTGTTCTGATCATGTACAGAGCAATTTCATGCAAGATACAGCACAGCGGGACTTAAGTCTGAAGACGATTCAGGACCTTTGTGTCTCTATAGTGTATATTAATTAGAACGTGGGTTTGGCACAATACTTCAGGCACATGTGAAGTCACTGGGTTATCTAAATTGGTCAATTAAAATAATCTGTTGGTAGGATTTGCAGCGCTCAAGGAATTATAGTTAGGTGTCAGCAGTTCTTAATTGGCCACTAGCCACTGTTCTGAAAGCTTCACAACATTTCCTGGGATTTACAAATTATTATTGATAATTTATTATTGATCACTTTTCAGCCATTGCTCACGTTATGGATCTCAGGTCAGGCTTGTGCCCAGGGGCGGGCTGGGGCAGGGGGCATCGGTCCCCCGGGCCGCTCAGTCTGACCCCTGTTCGGGCCGCCACCCCCCCCCCCCCGGAGATGCATGTTTTTCTTCAATATTACCTGCGGCCGCATCACAAAACAAGCGATGCGTCCGCGTCAGCGCACAGGCGGCTGCATCGCGTGTCATGTGATGCGGCTGCGTCATCAATGATGCGGCTGCATCGCGTGTCATGTGATGCGGCCGCCTGTGTGCCCCCCGGGCTAAACTGTGCCAGCCCGTGCCTGCTTGTGCCAGAGTTAAATAAATATTAATAAAGGAGAGCACAAGTCACACTGCCGTGCATTAACATCAAGTCTTCTGCGTTTAGCTATATTTATATTAGCTACCTGTTACTGATCTGGCTTGTCTATGAATATCCCTGTGCCCTGCTGTCTAATTGTCACTCTAATTTTCCATTGTTGACCTAACCTATTTTTGACCATGCCTGCCTTCCTGTGACCCTGACCTTTGGCTAGTTTTCTGACCTTGCACCTTTCCTGCCCTTTCTAAACACTAGCTGGTCTCTGATCACAATTGTGCCTCACCCTGAGACTTCAGGTCTGTAACTGTACCTTACCCTGAGGCCTGAGGTCTGTCCTGTCAGCTGCTACAGTTTTATAGACATGAATTTTATGCATTTTTCATGCATTCACTGTTTAAAAAAATCAATCTGAGATTTAGCCTAAATATAGCATGTGTTGTATATGATTCAGTATAATGGTATGTATTAATAAGCTTTAATGCTCAAATCCTTTTTCTTCTCCAGTTTGTCCAGTAATCCTGTTGGTGAACGGGGAGCATTGTCTCTCACACATTTGCTTACTCAGAAGAGGAATCTCAATGTCATAAAGTGAGTTTATGAAACAGGACATGGATATTTATTCCAGGTCAATGTGAACGATTCCACTAAATTGTTTGGCTATTGTACCATGTGTGGGCTGGTCATACATGATCAAAGTCCTCTCTGATTGGCGCTTGTATGTAATTCAATCAGATTTGTTTATGCATGGCCAAGAAACAACAAACAATGACCCCACTTTCGTGTATGTTATCATTGTCTGAACCAGACATACAGGAGTCCAAGCCTTCACTGTGATTGGGTTGTTCAGGAAATCCTTCATCAACTGGATCAATGCAATTTGGCTACATGTTTCTCAATGGTCAATCTCAGTGTGTGTAGTGCCTTAGATTGTACAGCCAGGCAGTACCAGTCATAATCAACCAAAGAAAGTTTTAAGAAAAGTCGAAACAACATAATATAATTAAATAAAATGTAAAGAATATAAATTTTTCTTTGTTGCTACTTTTAATTATGTAAGAATGTCCCTATCTTATTTAGTTATTTTTCACTGCAAATATTCTGCCGAATTCAACCCTTAATTTGTATATTAAAGTAAAACAGGTTGGGCTTGTAAGACCACCATTTTACTGTACTTATTTTGGCACTTGGAAGTGATAACTCTGTATTTTGTACATTAATAAATAACAAAGAATTCAGAATGTGTATTCCGATGGATAAATCCAAATGTTACTAAAGCTCCTTAGTATTAATCGGAATCCTGAACTAAACCCTGGATTTTGTGCTCATTAATTATATATAATTATATTCTACAATGAAGTGTTAACTGTAAACCTATATGGGCTGTGGCAAAAATAATTCAATAACATCTCCTTATTTAGTGTATCCAGTTGTTTTTTGGTGACTTCTGATGGAGGAAGACAATTTATTGCAGAATTATCCAAGTGTCCGGAGCTACAGGAGATACAGTAAGAAAGTTGCTCGTTACACATAGATAATGGAGCAATATCTTACTTACATACTGTACGATACCTGTACATGTGTTACAATTAATATTTTAAAACAGAAGTGGTGTTAAATTATTTGTTTTAATGTGTTAAAGGGAAAATCCAACTTCAAACAATTCAAATGTCCAGTAGGGGGCATAATATGGGCTTAGAAGGTGGTACAGATACTCCGGGCAGTATAGGTGCTGGGTGGTGCCAATCACTCAGACACATGTGTCATATGGCTCTTTATAAGGAATGAGTTAATTTAGCAAAAAAATCCCTACATAGTCTGAGTAGCTCACTTAAATAGTATGCTATATTGGATCTGTGTCATTTCATGCTGTGTGCTTTTGACTTTTGTACTATTTTAGTCCCCTAGGCCTCCATAGTTGATCAGATTGTGTTGTTTGTTTCTGTTACTATGGATGCATAGATAAGCCCTCACCCCATGTGACCATGCCATCGGCGGTCTAAACAAGGTTGGCCACTAATGCCAGGGACTTGATGGGAGGGTGGGCTAAGCGCCATTGGTTAAACACACAGGAAGCCAATCATAGCCATTCACCCAGAAAATCTCCAGTCCAACTCTCCCTCCACATGGTACCTACCTCTCCTCCCCACACTGGTCACACCCCTCTACTTGTCATAAATACTGGGTGTGGAGCCATAGCATGTGCTCGCTCCTGGTGTCATGCCTACATGGTTCACTACTGTTCTTTCTAGGCCTTGGATATGGCCTGTGCTTTGGATACACAAATATACACAACTTTCCCTTTTCCTTGTGGAATATATTTATGTAGAAAAATTATTTTTTTAGATTTCCTGTTCAGGATGACAGCTAGTAGCTTACCTCCAGGTATGGAGCAAGATGGTCCCTTTTGCAGAGGAGAGAATTTTTATCCCCGGAATGATGGCAAGATCGGGTGTTAACAGGGTGTTCTATACATTCAAACTCATGCACCGCATTAAGAGACAAAATTGCTAAGCACACATTTTATTAGCTGACAAGATATTCAGATTAGCTGCATCGGTGGCAATGCGTTCCTGAAGGCGCTCCTGAGTTGTTAGACTGGCGCGGAGTTGGCATTATCTACTACTCGTTCTCTAACCTCAATGACGTTTATTCTGTTCCGTCTCTTTCCTAAATCACAAATACGTTAAATAAGGGTCAATTGAGCAACGGATTAGAACAAAGACATATTTCAAATGAATGAAGTAGGATGTCCAAATTGACCTAACTTTTCTAGTCTTTGCATCCCTGTAGTTGTAGGCCACAAATTTAGCACTATAAATCGGCAATGTGTTGCCTATTGGGGCATGACCAAAGAGACGCAAATAACTTGCTTTACTTAAGCTAATACCCCATTGATTTCTGTTAATTGTGCACAATATATTACACTGACCAGGGGATGCTATTAAGAACTTAAATATAAGTATCTTAGGTATACTTAAAGCTAAAGAGCTTAGTAAACTGGGGCTTTGACAAAGTGGAGCTGTTGCCCATAGCAACCAATTACATTCTAGTTATCATTTATTTAGTACATTCTACAAAATGACAGCTGTAATCTGACTGGTTGCTATAGGCAACATCTCCACTTTTTGAAACCCGCAGTTTACTAAATATACCCCTTAGTGTGAAATGGATACTGTGTTTCCCATAGGTGGCTGCTTTCTGAATGCTGTGTTTTAATGCTTGGAAACAGGGAAGGGCTGGCAAATCTTAGCGTAGGGGGGAATACTCGACTCAGCAGCCTATTTTAAAGGGAAAAAAAATGCAGGTGACTCAGCCCAAGGTAGTCCACTATGTGACCAGCCCGGGTGGCATATGCCCCCTTTCCCCCCAGCCCAGCCAACCCCTGCTTGGAAAGATATTTGGAAATATAAGTGCGTATAGGTGTGTGTGTATATAGCCCATCAAACCCTGCTGACTCACCCCAGTGTGAAGACTAGTGGCAGAACATTTTGTGACACTGTTCTCTATTTCTCTATTTCATCCAGCTTACAATCTATGTCGCTGGACGATGCCTGTCTCCTGACATTGTTCCAAGGATTCCCACAGGTGTTATCAATAAGGAAGTTAATGTAAGTACAGCACAATTCTGTTAATGTAGAAATGATGGAATTTTATTATATGGAAGATCATGGAAGGTGCTAGGAATTGCTGGCAGGTCGTTTTTAGCTAAATCATTCATTAATTGTATTTAAGGCCATAAAACTGGTAGTGTTCATATTATTTCTTTCATATTACAGACCTGCATTAGAGAAACACCATCACTGACTAACACAGATTGCATTGAATTATAAAAATTCCATTTTTGCTGCAGAAACTCCAATATAAAAATAATCTGAGCTGGGCTCATTGGCTGTATTTGCATGTCGAAAGCAATTAATATGCCAATAAGGAACACAAGGAAGATTTTTTTAAAAGTATTGAAAAAAATATATACAGCTGGACAAACAATTTTTTTATAAACAGAGATCAAAAGTATTTATAAGGAGATAGAACTTCATATTAACCTTACTGACCAAGAGGTTGATGTAAAGTGCACCATTTGCTTGGAGGCAGCCATTTTGTGTGTTGATTCCAATATTCATGAGAATGCATCTTATTGGTTTACTAGGAGCCAATGATATCACTGAGATAGTTCTCTAGCAACCAGTGATGTCATTGGTTCCTAGGGATTATTGATAGCAGTCGCGGCGGCCGCGGGCACCGCCGCGACTCTCACCTATTTCCTGCATGGCAAACGGGACGTCACTTCCTGCTTTTACCCGACCGTTGCCAGGGCAACGGTCGGACGCTATTTACAGGGGCACTGCATCCCGGCAGCTGGGAACAGCCGGGCGCATGCGCAGAAGCGCCCACAAGCCTGTGGGCTGATTAATATGGCAGGATTGAGCCTGCCCATGTGATGTCAGAGCTAGGCTCTGATTGGCCACTACTGGTATTTAAGGCAGTGAGGTCTGCAGCCTCACTGCCGGTTATAGCGTTCTGTCCTCAGTTCTGCTGCCTGCTTGTGCTATCCATTTTGGTTCCTGCTACCTTGGATTTGACTACCCGTGTTTTGACCCCTGCTTGTTGTTGGACCTGTGACCCTTCTCTTCTGACCTTGACCTTTTGCCTGGAATTCGGATTTTGCTTCTCTGCCTGTGAGTTTGACCCTTCGCTTGCCTTTGGATATTGCATCTGTGCCTGTGATCTTTTGACCTAGGATTCTTCTTATACTACAGTCCACCAATCACTCCACTTCTGGGAACTCCTTTAAGTCAGTATACGTTACTCGACCCTCGGTCGGCCTGCAGCCCAGTCTGTCCCCACCACTAGGGGCTCCAGCGAACACCGGGCCTTCAGAGTAGTCCCCGAGTTTCACTGTACTGGCTTGGGAGTTCCTAACAATTATATAGGCTGAATCCTCATTTGGTTTAGCACACAAAATATGCAAAATATACACCTCCACTGTTTAATATTAAAATGCTCACACTTTCTTATATGCTTTGGTATTTAAATGGCCTGTGGATCATGTGGGAAATTCTTTTCCTGCAAACCATTCACCTCATATCACCCTGTCAACTCAATTCATCCAAAGGAAGGCTGTGTCTTCATGTTGTTCCGCTGTAAAGAATCGGTAGCAATTTACACAGGGAACATTATTGATCTTCGTATTTTATGAAGCAGTGTGTAAATGCTTCCAAGTGCGCATTAGAGATAGACTTAAACCATCTTTAGTTGAACAGTGCACCAAGGGATCAGATTACTGAACTGGCAGAGTGCTTGGCATTAATAAAGTGATTCCTTTGAATAAAACATGCCTAAGGGGTGGGCATATTCTTGTTTTATTTAAAAGTCATGAAATACACATATAGCGTTCCTGTTTTTTATGCTTTATTTTTCAGGCTTGGCAATAACAATTTAACCTATGAAGGTGTTCATTACCTGGCAGAGAATTTGTCTCACTATACCAACATGGAGAGCATAGAGTAAGTATGCCTTGGTTGTAGCATCTTGTCTGGCTGTTGGGTTTTTATATACTGTGAATCCATTGATTATCAGACACTTTGCTTTTTGTTTTCACCACATCTGAAGTTTTCCAGACTTGTCTGGTTACCCCCATGCCAGACTACACAGACCGTTCATCTTCTCCTGAGGATCAGTTGTCCCTATTTCCACTTTTTACTAAACTGAAACCCCATACAACAGTCGTTATTCCCTTGGTTTTAAAAAAAAACAAAAGGACACACAGCTCATGTTTCTACCTTAGCCAGGTAGGCTATACACAAAGTCCAAAAATCCTGTATCAAAACTTTAGCTGCAATCAATAGGTCACTGATTTCGGTGTATACCATGTATATGATGTACTTTTGAGTCAATGTTTTACCTGTGTGTTATTCAGAGTATGACGCTATCCAATGCTGAGAAACATTCCCAAATATAGACAGACTGTTTCACCTGTGTTGAAGCTCATCAGTGTAGGATAGAGATTCCTACTTGGAGGACTTTTTTTCATAGTTGTTCTTTGAGTTCATTGTTTTAAGTAGAATACATTTGTAAAACTTGTAACACAGGCCAAAATAATTTAAAGTTGGTGATCTCTCTGTTCAATATAGAAGTAACCAATACTCTCCATTTGCCTGCCCTACATTTCCTTCATTCATTTCCTTTCTTCACACAACCTACTGGACCTTCGTCAGTCAGGTTTTTGTTTTCAACGCTCCACCAGGGGCGGACCTAGACTATATTTTTAGGGGGGGGGGGCGATTTAGCATAGTTAGGCCCCTCCTTTATTCTGATTGACTGGTCCTGGTTGGCTCTGTCCGTGTTTGGCCCCGCCCCTCTCCCGTTTTGATTGCCATCTAGGATGCATTTTAAAGGTAGGATTTGTGCTGCTGGAGGGGGATGGGTGATTGCCCCGAACGTTCCCCCCCTGGATCCTCCACTGTACTCCACATAGACAGCACTGACTAAGGGGTTCAATGATCACTGCAAAATCACTGTCCTGGCACAATTTTGTAAAACAAATGAGCTGATAGTATTTCCACAAGTCAACAGAAGATACCTACCTGATATCTTTTATTTCTGTTTACAACACGACAATAAACCCTATCCCTCAATTTACTGCCTAGGTGTCATCAATGATTCATAACTGCCTTTGTTGCCCAAATGCAATCTGTGCCCAGATCCTGTTATATGCATCTAAGAAACATTTCAAGAAAATATCTCACAAAAGACACTGCAAAAGCTTTAATTCATGCACTCATACTCTGGTGCATGTATTCTCGCAATTACTTTCTTACTGGTCTTCCCCTAAACAGACTTTCACACCTACACTCTATTATGAATGCAGTGGCTAGACTAAATTTACTTGCAAAAAGTTATGCTACTTCTATCCGTACTTTACCAAATCCAATATAAATACTTCTACAAAGCCATTAACAAAACTGCACTAACATACATGTCTTCACGTGTCTAAAAATATCTCCTAACTCGACCCCTCCACTCTGCCTAAAATCTGTGCCTCTTATCCTCCCTGATTGTATGCTCTCATTACCATATACACCTGCAGCCCATTCAGTGGAATTCCCTCCATCCCTCAACAACGAGACCTTTTCCCTAATTGCCAAAATTTCAAGTGTTCTTTGAAAACTGACTTCTTAGGCAAGCTTATTAAATTCCTGAGCTATCATCTTAACCCTCCAAGGCTATTCTACCTGAATACTACCTCTCTACACAGTTCACTCAAAACTTATATTTATTCTATTCTATTCTCAAAACAACCCTCTTACCCCAAACTAAAATTGCTGTGTAACTGCATCAAATAAGCACCTTTTTCCTATTGCAATCTGGCTTGACCAATATGCAGTAGGTGGCACTTAACCTAATGCATCAAACTCTTACCTCTTTATCAGTAATACCCAGTCTTGTGTTTTACTGTATTGTTTCCAGTTGTCCAGTGCTGCATAAATAAATAAATAATGATGATAATAATGTATTAATATATTTCCATTTCTCTTATCAGTTTATTAAGATTTAAGTTTGAAAATGAAGCCATTGCTCTTCTAGCAAAAGCTCTCCCCCGAATGTCCCAGTTAAAGGTTCTTAGGTAAGTCAACAATATTAATGTCCTGTCAATTGGCTCACAATGCACACTTCTACAGTAATATGTTATTCCTAAAGGGATTGATGATACATTGATATATGTATTAGAGAGGTACCACACTGAGACATACCGCACCGTACGGTGCTTAAGAGCATTATGGTCCTCAAGCTGAAAACAATGATCATTCAATTGGTCTGTTTTTCCACCAACAGTGTTACTATTAAATGGTTGGAGACTTTTAGACAATACTTTTTTGTTCAATAGCGAGCCACACATAGCTTCAGCAGGGCCCCTCTCGCGACATCTGCTGATTCTTGTTTGCATGTGCTGTCCCAGGATGTACACTACATCTCTCCACTGCATTCTGTAAAGGCCCCCATGTTTTGGGTCCTGACCTGTAGTTTAGGTGGCTTAGTGGGTAGCACTTCTGCCTCACAGCACTGGGGTCATGAGTTCGACTCCCGACCATGGCCTTATTTGAGTGGAGTTTGTATGTTCTCCCCGTGTTTCTGTGGGTTTCCTCCAGGTGCTCCAGTTTCCTCCCACAATCTAAAAACATACTGGTAGGTTAATTGGCTGCTATTAAATTGACCCTAGTCTCTCTCTGTTTGTCTGAGAGTGTGTGTTAGGAAATTTAGACTGTAAGCTCCAATGGGGCAGGGACTGATGTGATGCGCTGCAGAATTAGTGGTGCTATATAAATAAATAGATGATGATGGTATTACGATGCTTCGCACTTAACAAATACTCTGTTGTGTTTCATTGGGACTCATGTACTACCATTTCATTTAGGTGCAAATATTGCACTGAGCCACAGCAGCCAATCAGCTTTTATAAGTCTAGTAGAAGTTAGACAATGTCACTAAGGGCTAGATTTACTAAGCTGCGGGTTTGAACAAGTGGGGATGTTGCCTATAGCAACCAATCAGATTCTAGCTTTCATTTATTTAGTGCTTTCTACAAAATGACATTTAGAATCTGATTGGTTGCTATAGGCAACATCCCCACTTGTTCAAACCCGCAGCTTAGTAAATCTAGCTCTAAGTGTCTGATTGGTTGCTGTTGTTTAGTGCAAAGTTTGAACGTAAATGCAATGTTAGTTAATGAGCTCCATTGGGTAATTTTTTTATTGGTTTAAGTGCCTTTGCACCTGAAGTATCCACTCTCCACCTACAACAAGTCCGTTTGTAACCAGTGTTCATGTGGACAGGGCAAGAACAACCTGTAACTACTCGGTCCATCATAATGCACACAATATTTCATGATATGAGTCTGCTGATTGTGGGTCAGATTAGGGCTGCATGTCAGTGTCATTATGTGAGGAGGGGAATGGAAGCAAGCAGGAAGCTGGGGACTGAGAGTTACATGGTAGAAGGATGCAGGGTCTCCAAGCAGCACAGAATACTGATATGAGACTCCTTTAACACTATTTGTAGGCGGCCTGAACAGTTTGATGGGGCTTGTGCCATAGCAATATAAAGAAATCCTTATGGAAATCCTTATGAAAAAAGCACAGGATAAAACAACCAAATTATCATTAAATGCCACAGTGATTTGGTTATTTACCCTAGTACTGTTCCATAAGGGATGAATAATAGCAATAAACTAAATAAGCAGGAATGGAGTTCCTGTTCCCTATAAAACTGCATTTGTTATGGAGCCACAAGAAATGTATATTTCCTGGTGTCTACATATGGGCTGCTCTGCATCTGATGCTTTGCATTTCTGCAGAGAGATCAGTCTGTCCCTGCACTGAATGACAGTAGAGAGAGCACGTTGAGCCACTGTCACATGACTCCTCCCATGGAAGGAACCGCAGTGCTGTGGAATCGTCTAGGTCAATCCAGTACTTTTATTGGGGTTTTTTTTTTTTTAAATTAATGCACATCTGCACATTCTATTCAAAAGAGTTTAATCCAAAATATAGTGCAGATAGTGTCATTTACAAAATGATTCAACAATTATGTATTTGTGTGGTGTATGGTAAGAATTCTAGAAGCTGCATCCTTATCAAAAAATGTTTTCCCAGTGGTGGTCGAACAAAAATTGAAAGTGTCGCCGTCTCTAAGTTTAGAGAAATAGTCATTCTCCGTGACTCTGTGTGAGTTCTGTTACCCATGGGTAGTGGTGCTGAACCAAAGTGCCAGCGGTATGCCAGGAGTAGGCTCTTTCACTGCTTTTTTCTATTTACAAAAGGGTTACTGGTATCTTACAATGGGATCCAGCAGAGCATCTCCTGTGAGAGTGCCTGGGTATTAGGCTGGCGGTGAATGGCAAACAGTCTTTGTGGCGGAGGGGGGTCTACGCCAGGGCTCCCATAGTAGCCCGGGCATGGTACATTATAACAGGTCGGAGCCTCCATTCGCAGACAGCAAGTTTTTAATTACTTTAGAAAGGGGGGTTTGCCATGGCTCGCCAATGAGCCCTGGACTGGTTAATACCAGCGGCAGTATATTTTGCATCACTGCTGCATACAACAATACATAATGATGCATACAGTACTATCTACTATCCACCAATGATAACTAGACACCTTAGTTACTATACTTAGGAGAACAGGGCAAACCTGCAGAGCAAATGCCCATGACACTACATTCGCTCAAATATGCCTTGGTTTAAAAGTAAGTAAAGATTGCAGAGCTGCGGGGGGTCACACAGTACAATTTCTGTTATTTTGTATACGGAATGCAAATACCACTGTCCATGTATTATTATATCTATCTATTCTCTGGGCTTTATAACTCATTGACAATGCAAATAAGCATAATGTGCACAGAAGTCCTCCACGCCTGCCTAGAACATATCACACGTGATATGTCCCTGCAAGTTATTTTATATTGCTGGTAACTACAGTATAAGCTAATCCCTTAAATGCCTAGAAAATAATTTTATATATATATATATATTGTGGATAAAAGCGCTGCTATTAATGAACACGTCGCTTCCATTCCATGACTATTATCCTGCTCAGAATTGGGCTGCCAGTGACCCCTTGTGTACGATAGTGGAACTAAGAGCCACTGCAGGGCAGCTTCTACAACCCACACACTTCCTAGCAGCTCGCCCCTGTCAGCTGCTGTTTGTTTCATGGGCTCGTAGTCCTGGGGCGTGTGATGACATCACCAGCGAGGTGTAGACACAGCCAGGCACTGACAGGTTGCCATAGCAACTTCCTTTTTAGCAGCAAGTGAAAAGAACATTTTATTTTGTTAGCTGTGCATGCCAGCGCTAATATCCTGTGTGCTGACCTATGTTTTTGCCAAGTGCAGACTGCACCCAGCACCAGGCGTCTGTCAATGTGACTTAAATGATTCACTGAGAATTATGCCGCACAGCCTTGCAGCCGTGTGTATTACATAGTGTACACTTTGTATATTGGATTACAGAATGTGTGTATATCATCATCATCAGCAGCTAATTATATAGCGCCACTAATTCCGCAGCGCTGTACAGAGAACTCGCTCACATCAGTCCCTGCCCCTTTGGAGCTTACAGTCTAAATTCCCACAGACAGACAGACAGAGAGAGAGAGAGAGACTAGGGTCAACTTGATAGCAGCCAATTAACCTACTAGTATGCTTTTGGAGTGTGGGAGGAAACCGGAGCACCCGGAGGAAACCCACGCAAACACGGGGAGAACATATAAACTCCACACAGATCACACAGCATAGTCTATTAGTCCTATATACAGGGCTTTGATACACCATCTGTATCTGAGTAATATGCATTAGACTCATACTTCCCAACTCTCCCTTAATGTCCGGGAAACGCCCGGATTCCGGGTGGTTATGACAGCCTCCCGCATCTGCCCGCTTCCTAGTGAAGGGGATAGAATTAGATCTAAAATGCTGCAATTCTCAGGCCCTGCTGTAAAATGCCGCGTTTGCGTCATTACGTCACTGGGGCCAAAATGACGCAATTTTCTGAGCCACCCTCCCCCCATCCCCGGCAGCTCCCAGACGCCAACTGTAAGAAGTTGGCAAGTAAGATTAGAGTGTGTATATACTTGTTTAATTAGAAAGTAGTGTGCACACTTAACTGATCCAAGAGAAGTGTGTGTTGGGCCAGTATTATAAAGACAGTCTACAGAATGCATCTATGGTGCACAAGGTGGGCAAGGCACAAAATCCCATTTGGTGGCCCCGTGTGCCTCAATTTGCACGTGTGCAGCTACATTTCTTGCACATAGGCTTGTGGAGCAATATGGCCGTGTTTTCCTTGAGAGCAGAAGTTTTCATTGGCTGATGGGAGAAGTTGGGTGGAGCACGGGTATTCCTTGCCAAGTACCGTTCAATGTTACGGAGCAGTTCAAGAACGACGAGATGAAATTAGATAAAACAGCTGGAGGGGATACACAGCCATTTCCATTCCCCAAAGCACCTTAAATTTTGCAGGTGGAGATCTATACTTTAAAGAACATGCATTTTGCGGCTTCCCGTTGCATGTTGGTGAGAAGCATACTTTGCCCAAGGTAAAGAGAGCACGTGATATACACAACAGTGCCACATTTGATGAAGACAGTCCCAATGTCCTGTCATTAATAATTTAAGTCATATATGCTACTGAAATGAGCAATATTTTAGGAGAAAATCAGAAAAGTTGTTTGGTAATAAAATGTGGGTTTCTAAAGTGATAGAAGGTCGGACTTTGACTTGACATCTGGGGGTATATTTACTAATATGCGGGTTTGAAAAAGTGGAGATGTTGCCTATAGCAACCAATCAGATTCTAGCTGTCATTTTGTAGAATGTTCTAAACAAATGATAATTTGAATCTGACATCTATGCAAAAACCAAAGCGTAAATGGGGTCCTCTGGGGCTGTTTTATAAGAATTATACATAGATCTGTTTGTATCTTTTGTATACATACAGTGCACAAACATGTCTATGTATTATACAAAAGTATATATCTGTATCTACAGAACAGTGTTTGTAACTATATTATGCACAGAGATGTATAGCTGTATTAATCAGAGATGTGTGATTATATGTACGGCATTATTCACAGAGCATAACAGCGTTTGTGCTAGCATTAAACATAGAACAGTGTGTGTCTGTACTATACACCGCATATAATGTATTTATATTATGTGCAATACACAGAGCATTGCGTATATTTGTTATACACCAGTGTGCATCTATATAACAGAGCACAAATTATATATTATATATAGAACAGTGTATATTTAGATTATGCAACTGTTTGCATTTGTATTAAGCACAAAGTAATCAATATTTGTATTATGCATATATGTGTTTATATGTAATTTATGCAGAACAACAAACATACCTGTATTAAACACAGCAGTATGTCAATATTATATACAGGTGTGTATTTGTATAATACAGAGAACAATGCATATATGTATTATGCTAACGAGTTAATTTGTATATTACGCATTAATAAAACTCAAACAATGTTTGAATAAAAGTGTTCGGACAACTTTAGGCTAGCCAGCTGTTGTGGAACTACAAGTCACATCATGCCAGACAGAGCCTGCTGGAACTTGTTATTCCGCAACAGTTGGGGAACCAAAGGTTAATTGGCACAGGTGTACCATGTACAAGTAATCATTTATGAATGGAGTGTTTGTAAAATGGAACTGTGTGGGTGTAAATGGAAATCTGACAGCTGAATTAAACATTGGAAGTTGTACATTTGTGGTGTTTATGTGTCAGCTGCTGGTGTCCAGTATGTTATCTGGAGCTTAATGGGAGGGATCGGTTTCCGCAATTCTCTGTAGATTATCCTGTGTTTGTAAAGATTGTTCCTGTTTAATTAACGATAACATTGTCACAAGGATTGTAAGATTATATAACACTATGTGTACGCAGCCTGGGGTCCTGCGGTCTGGGGGAGAGCTCTGAAAGCTCATTTATGGAGGCGCTGGTATCCTGTCGGCAGCTTGAAGACATCAGGTAAACGCATCAAAGTATTTCTTCTTCTTTATTTTATGAAACATAATTGAGCAGACTGACAAAACCAATATGTTGAGAGATGCATAATTCAAAAGCTATTAGAGACATTTTCCTTGGTGGAGCCATTTAAGTAGCCATGTCGCTATTAAAGTAGAGCTCCCAATGGGGGCCAATATTTGAAACCTCTGCAGTTCTCAAGGCGCTCACCTCTACTGGCGCTATCCCTTCTCCGGGACAGGACACCCTGAAGAAGTTTAAATGAATATACAGCTCATTACAGTATGTTGATAACGCTGTTTGGACAGTATAATAAAATGTGTACAAGACGGATGAAAGCTAAGCTCCGATTGGTTGCTATGAGTTCATCCTATTAGTTGCGCGGCATGTTATTGAGGAAGCCTTAGGGCCCTGGCTCTAACTTTTCTCCTCCGCTGTAACTCCTAGCCCTCTATTAAATAGCAACACTGACTTCTGACAGTCAGGCAGAAATATCTCCTCTAAACATGCACCACCCTCGAGTAAACGTAGGATTTCTACAGGGGGGTCTCCAAGCCTCCAAAGTAGGCATGGAAGGACCAAGCTATCATTTTATACAATGCTAGGCTGCCCTCCAACCCCTTCCTATACACATCAAAAACAGGGACAAGGCTATGTCCACTATTGTTAGATGTCTGCAGCTTCCCCTTCATGAGTAGAGCACTGTGAAATGGCATATAGCTCCCAACTGTCCTCTACAGTCGGAACAAAGTCCTGACTGAGTGGAAAAGTCACCCAAAATCAGGACTATCTAACTAGAATGAGTACAGTCAGCAGACTGTCCTGCTCTCTCCTACCTGTTCATACAGCTTTCTCTATCTGCTGCTGCTCGTGTCTTAAGCTCAGTTGCTGCTTGCCTGGATAGGCACATGAAATATGGAAAGCCTAGCAACGAGTAAACACTCTAGGCCCCCCTACCCCACCAACTACAGGGCACTATAGCTGGTGTAATTGAGTCTGTATATTGCTTAGATTAGTTTTAAGGTGTATTGTCATTTTTGTTTTTAATGTAAAGAAATACGGTTTGTACTTTTCTGCACAGCTTATCGGACAACAAATTTAAAGAACACTGCTTAGTGAAACTTACAGAGGGGCTTCCGCATTTTAAATTGTTAAAGAAAATTAAGTAAGTACCTTTTCGCTTGTTAAACTGTCATTGTACTGTAGAACGCTTTCATTTCCCACCTGTGCGCCTAGATGGTCCACCCGCGGTGCGTGTCTAATATCTGCTCTTGCACTAAAACTGCGTCAAGGTGTGTGAAAAAATGAGAGGCAAAAGGCATACTGTGCAAATGTAATCATCATATAAATAATCCCATCATTGCTTACTTGAGTGAGACTGATTGGCTATCCAAATCACAGAGTATAATGATGGGCACCTTAATCCAATAATACATCGGTCTAAAATGAGACTTTGGTGCAAAATATTAATCACACCAGATAGATTAATACAGTCCTTTAAGATGTGTTGAAACATAAATATATGTTACACACAATTTTGATAGTGGCGCACCATTAATCATGTCATAGATTACTATGACATGCACTAAAAAGAGAGCAAAAATATATTAATAAAAGAGACACAGGCCAATGAATGTAAAGCACAGATTGGTCCTATATGCAAGATCTCTTTTAACATTCACAAATATATATGTACAGTAGATGCTACATATCAGGACAAGGGACCTGATTCATTAAGGATCTTAACTTGAGAAACTTATTATTTCAGTCTCCTGGACAAAACCATGTTACAATGCAAGGGGTGGAAATGAGTTTTCTGTTTTGCACATAAGTTAAATACTGACTGTTGTTTCATGTAGCACACAAATACTTGATAGCTTATTTGTACACTGAAATTTAAAGTTGATATTTGTGTGCTACATGAAAAAACAGTCAGTATTTAACTTATGTGCAAAGCAGAATACTAATTTGCACCCCTTGCATTGTAACATGGTTTTGTCCAGAAGACTGAAATAAGAAGTTTCTCAAGTTAAGATCCTTAATGAATCAGGCCCTAGATGTCTGGCATAAGTGAAGCAGTTGTGTCTTAGCTGAGTAGATACTATTATATTTGGTTGTGCTTTTTATAAGGCTGTACCATAGGGAGTATGGTTTGTGCAGAAACAAATCATCTGCCGTAAACCATAGTCCAATGCAAATCTCTTTATCGTTTCAAGAATCTATAAACACGTATTTGGGAACATGTAGTCATTGTAGTTATGTTGGTGTAAAACAAATGTAGTTTTAGTTAAAGGGTGTTGAATAATGGGTTGGCTCATTATAACCACATTGTGGGCACATTTACCACTCAAGCAGATGTCCATTTTTATTTTTTTTTTTTAAATCGCCAACTTCCCGCAAAAAACTTTTCTAGGTTCTAGGAGTGAGTATTCCTTACTGCTGTAACTCTCGCCTTGATCAGTGCAAGCACATTACTGCTTCCATTGTTTGTTTGTAATCAAAATAACAGCGATATAAGAATTGCAGCATGATTGGCTGCAGTGTAAACAGCGGGTGGTTGGTTCCCACAAGCCATGTGACAGTTACATTATCTCACGCTCCAGAGTTGCAGACGTGCCGGCAGTAGAACTTGTGTTTAAACATGCTTCACTGAGTCTATTTTGTATGTATTGCTGAATCGACTGTAACTTTTCTTCTATGTCTCCCTAGCTTAAATATATGTGGAGTAACTGACAGTGTTTGCAAATCTCTGGCAGAGGCGTTTGTATGCTGTCAAAATTTGGAAGAAATCATGTAAGTGTAGAGGACGGTGTGCAGAGAATTGAACAAGTTGTTTACTTAAAACGATTTTCATATCTTGGTGTGTACTGAATTCACAGGCTCTATAAGGCCAAGTGCCCGCTAGCATGCATTATATATATGTTTTAACGGTAAAAATATAGATATAAAATGCATACACGTTAGAAACGTGATTGATGTTCATTTTTACTAGTGTTTTATAAATCATTGTATTGCTTCAAATGTGCACTAAAATGGAGCAAAAAGTGTTCCACAAAACACTACCAGGATTCAAGCTGAATCACAAATTGGTATAGATTTTCTTGCTGTCGATTCTAATTCAGATTGTTCACCTGTAAGTGTCAGTTTCAGTTATGAGCTCATCAGCTGGAGAGAATTAAATACACTGCATGGTTTGCATGTACAATTAGCTCTGCTTTATTAGTTACAAGTCCATATCTATGTAGCAAAAATCACATATTACGGAAAACTACGCCCCAAAAGGTTTTAACCACTCATGCTCCCTTTACACAGATGTTGTTACATTCTATCATTTTCACACAGGAATACTCCCCAGGGGGGAGTTGGTTTTTATCTCCACCTGCTATATCCAAGGTCATAAGCATGGTTCTTGAAAATAATGAATTACTCCTACAAACTAGCAGTATCTAATCTGGCTTTAAGCTATAAGAGAACAAAATGGCTCTCAGGCAACAAGATGGTGTCAGCTTAGCAAAATCACGTTTCTCACCTTTTAATAAAACATCAATGTATAGGTGGGTTTGTACATATTTCCTTGTAAAACTGTACCAATTAGAGTGTTGGTAATACATGTTTATTGAGTACTTATAGACTGGCACATCATGAAATAATAAGTTTTGCCCCTGTCATAAATTAATTATTATTATTAGCAGTCAAATAGTATTGTCCCCATAACAGAACTGTAAAATACTATTGCCCCAGTAATGTTGCACTCTTAATATTCTCATACATTAATTTTGACCCAGTAAGATCATTATTCATTTTTGGCCCTTTAATTAATCAATAATGATTGTCCTCATAATTAATAAGTGTATTGTGCCCCCTCTAACCTTCTAAAGGACAGATAGCTCAGATTACATGCCTCTCTTTTTTGGTGCTTTCTCCGTTTTGTCAAACTGTATAAAAAAAAAAGCTTGGGACGGCGATGTACAATGTGGCAATTCGAAAACCGGCGGTTTTTGAGTGGTTTGGCCTTTAGTAAATTTACTAGTTTAAAAACCGCAAAAAAAAAAACCAGAGGTTCCACTAGACCACACTTACAGTAAAAGTACCCCAAAAAGTATTTATTGACATGGACTAATCCATTGTATGGTATTGAAAAATATAGTTGTATCAAGTGATTAGATTAACTACTATTGTCCTGGAGAATCCTGAATTCTAGGTAGGCCGTTCTCCCGCATCCTGTCCATTTCCTAGTGAAGTGGGAGGGATGGGGCCTCCATGATACGATTTGCGGTGAATCACGACATTTTGCTCCAACCCCGCCCGCACAGTAAAATGCCGCAAATGCATGACATGGAGAGGCCTATATGATATCCGCCCCCTCCAGACTTGTTCGTCACCTCCCTCCACTATCTCCCGGAAGCGAGGAAGAGCTACTTACCTTGCTGCAATGTACATTCTGTGTGCTATCTGACAACAGAATGCATTATTTATTGACAATATTATGTTGGTTAGGTTGTTCAAGTCACTGATTTCAAATAAAAATCTTATTACTTTAGATTATCTTGGAACAGTATCGGTGATGTTGGGGCGTGTGCACTGTCTGCTGTTTTGAAACAAATGCGAAAACTGAAGACACTGGAGTAAGTGGCACAATTAGCAGACTCATGTTAGGTATAGATATTGTTACATACATAGGGCCTTATTTAGCTACTTATATTGTGTATGCAGTATATTAATGTCATGCTTTGTGGTGTCATACTGCAGTTTATATATGTCACTATAATCACAGCTTCCCATGCAGAGCACAACTTATAGATCCATGCAGAACTGATATAGTGGATTTAATATTATATTGGGGGGGGGGGGGGGGGGTGGCGATGGGGTCTTTTTAGCCTGTGTTTCTCTACACATCAATCACAAATAAAGATATCTTCCAATGTGCTGTATATTCTAGTATAAACAATGGTCGAGATGGGAATTTAGAAGTGGCAGTATGAGAAAAGTAATGTGAATGTAAGTGAAAAAAGTTTCACAATGAAGGCAGCCAGAGAAGTGGTGGTATGACATACCCCCGTATACACCCCATATATAACAAGAAAGGCCCATGTTTTCTGCACCCTAAAAGACAAAAAAAGCTTAGGGGTAAAAACTTCTAAATAGGAAAAGGGTAGAGGTGTTGCCCATTATTATTATTATTATTATTATTATTATTATTATCATATATTTATAAGGCGCGACAAGATTACAGAATACAAACAGTAGACCATACAGAGTAAAACAGTACAGAACAAAACCCGAGTAATACCAAGACTCCAATAGCTCCAAGCTTAGCAATTACAGTGAGGTTAGAGGAGAAGTATTGGTATAGAGACAGGAGGGAAGAGGACCCTGCTTGTAATATCTTACATACTAAAGGATTTATTGGCCATAGCAACCAATCGGATTCTAGCTATCCTTTTCTAGAATGTACTAGATAAATGATAGATAGAATCTGATTGATTGTTATTGGTAACACCTAGATGTTTCCTCTTTATAAAGGTTTGATAAATCTACTCCTAAGACTTAAACAGGTTATACCCCATGAGCCAGCTTGCTGGTTATATTCCATTTAAATGGGCCACCTCCTACACCTGGTTTATAGGGGTGAGATTACCTGCTTGACTGTCAGAACTTTACACCGTGGCTCATACCCTCACCTTACAACACGTTCTTTGGGATCTTAGAAAGTAGGGGACACCTTCTAAGACTGATTGTTCAATGGAAGCCCAGAGTTTGTGGACTATGTTTTGAAACCTGTGCAGTCCTATTTAACAAAGAAGCATAATAGTATTTTTTCATGTCTAAGACCCCCACATAACTCTCTTGTTTCAGATGTGTCAAGTCTGAAGTTTGTTAGTAATGTCAATTTCGGAACGTTAAAGAGCACTAAAAGATATTGATTCTAAGGGGTATATTTACTAAACTGCGGGTTTGAAAATGTTGAGATTTTGCCTATAGCAACCAAATCAGCTGTCTTTTTGTAGAATGTACTAGATAAATGATAACTACAATCTGATTGGTTGCTATGGGCAACAGCTTCACTTTTTCAAACCCGCAGTTTAGTAAACATACCCCTAAGAGTGTTCTTCCAGCCAAACCATTACAAGCCTGGTGTCCTCTTTTTGTAAGACTCAGTAAACTGTACAAGAAATTGCTATTATTTTACCTAATACATACAGCCAAATATGTTTTTAAACCACATGTAACCCTACTTTATGGGATTGTGTACAGAAATATAATGATCAATGCTGTATGGACGAACTAGCTATATGGAGGAGTTGATCTTGTCATATAAGGTCAGTTCCTACTTTAGCCAGATAGACCTCAACCCCATTAATATGGTCAGTATTGTTCTTCAGCTGTTGGGGCCTGTGCCTTGAGCCTGTTCTAACCACACAATCACCCCCGGCACACAATCACCCCCTGCTAGCGTTTACTCAGTGACATTTCTTGGCTAAATTGTACACAATCATCTCTTTATTATGTACACAGAAAACATTAAGTAAAGGAACTTTAATAAAGGGGTAAAGACCGAGCATCATGGTAGCTAACAGTCAGCAGAGGCTTAAACATGGAATAGGAACAGTAAGGTAGTAGGAGTATGAATGGAGACCATCTAAGTACTATATGCCATTCTTATTTTTCCTTGAAGTCTTGAGAGGAACCAGATCAGAGCACCGGGTGCTGAAGCAGTGGCTGAGGCGCTAAGTGTTTGTCTTTGGATAAAAGAAGTTCGGTAAGTGATTAATGCTGATCATTGTTATAGTTAATGATAAAGTAAAGTTCTGGAGGTAAGTTAAGCATAGTGCTCACCCAGACCAGCGCCTCATCACACAGTACTCGGGGTGTGTTCCTACGGCAGGTAAGGCTGGGTACACACTACAGTGTTTTCACCCGATTACACGATAAACGACCGTGCGGCCTGATATCACATTAGTGTGTACACTCCAATGATGAACGATTATCGGTCCAAAGCTCATCGTATCGTTTCATTTGATTTTTAAACCGGACTAAAAATGTTGTTCAATGATAGAACGATGCATATTCTGCAGTGTGTATGCACTCAGGACCAGCAGTGTAGGCAGATCTCTATAGAGTTTGCAGAGTCGCGATCTTTTTAGCCAATGGTTACAACAGATAAAGAGCGCAGATCTGAAGGTAAATCGTGTAAAATGCGTAGTGTACACATGACAGCGTGCTTATCGGGACTTTCAGTCGTTGGTAAAATCATTAACGATATTGCATCGGGAGAAATTTTCTGTAGTGTGTACCCAGCCTAAAAGATCAGTGCTGGCTCACTTAATCCGTCTTTACATCTGCTGTGCAGAGAGAACATGAGAAAGTGAAGCAGAGACGTCATTGCTGTACATGTAAACGATGTAAGCAGCTCACGTCCTGTGTCACCTGCGGTCTTCTCACATTGTGTTCCTTTTGGAATGCGGTGAGAGTGACCGCTAGTCTGGATGAGCCATTAAAAGACTCATAAAATGTTAACTGTTTTCTACAAAAGAACTACCATAACATTCACAAATACAGATGTACAACGTTTAGGGGCCTATCAGAGCTAAAGATATTTGAGATACAAAAATCCTCAATGTGCTGATTGTGTCTTTTCTCTAGTCAAAGTGGATGTCCCATTGTCTCCTGTCATTCCATTGCCAGTCCTGGGTGTGAAATACTCATTAGACAAATACTTGCATTGACCATGGATACCATTGAGTTAACTTACTAATGTGCCTTGTTATTAATATAAACAAGTCCAATTTGTCTAATATGTTTCTATAGTGTAACGCCTCCATTACTTCGTTAATTAAGGTTGTCTGCCTCAGGACTCTCTCACGATCTCCTATATCCTTCTTGTTGCCCAAAAGTTTACCCCATAAACGAGATGTGATCTAACCAGTAGCTAATACAGTAGTAAAATTATGTTTACATCACATCAATCCAATGTCACCCTGGATGCTCTCAAGATTGTATTAGCCTTTTCAGCAACTGCCTGGCATTGAGTGCCACTATTCAGCTAACATCATTATTAATTCTAAATCAGCAGTGGGCAACAGGTAGCCCACTGAGCCTTCACCTGCGGACCCACCAG
Source organism: Mixophyes fleayi (assembly GCF_038048845.1). Classification (NCBI taxonomy): domain Eukaryota; kingdom Metazoa; phylum Chordata; class Amphibia; order Anura; family Limnodynastidae; genus Mixophyes; species Mixophyes fleayi. Next base: position 79,442,817 of record NC_134411.1, on the reverse strand, counting down.
TCAGCTGTTTCTGATCTAACCAGAACACGGGCAGCCGACTTCAAGGTCACGTGACCTCTCCTGCACCGTGCAGGGAGGTCACATGACGTCCCCGGAGGAGGTTGGCGTGCGCTGTGCTCTCCCTTCTTCCTCTATGCGGCCCCTTTGATGGCTGGAGGGCCTCACCCGTGCCCCCCCCCCCTCCTCTTTTACATTGCCCCTCACTGTTCTAAATCCTTTTCCATCTCTCAATGTTTCCCATTTGTTGATGTGTTCTCCCATGTATATCTTTGATAACATCAATTACAGTATTGTTTTATGGTTCTTCTTTATTTTTCAGTTTGTGGAACAATTCAATCTCAAAAGAGACCGAAAGGACGCTGCAGAACCAAAGTCCAAGACTAAAGTTCCATTGAATAGTAGAAGAATTAACAATTAATTAATAATAATAATAATAATAATAATAAATAGTAACTTAATTCAAATTAAATATAAACTCAGGGAAGACGTAGACTCTTCTGAATAGTAATGAGCATGCGTTTTGTTCAAACTGTACTTTAGGCAGAGCATTTGCACTTTTAATGTACAATTGTGGTACAACTGTATGTGACAAGATTACACTTATATTGGGGCTGAGTCATTAAGCAGAACAAAGCATAAAAAAGGAGTAACTTTGCACCTGGGCAAAACTATGTTGCATTGGAGATAAGGTAAATTTAAAATGTGGGGACAGATTTATAGTTGGGATAGGGAATGTCCTAGATCAACTTTAAATGTCAGTGTAAAAATAAAGCTATCAAGTATTAACTTACGTGCAAAATAATAAACTAATTTGCACCCCTTGCATTGTAACATGGTTTATCCCGGAGAACATTTACTCCTTTTTTTTTTTTGTCTTACTGTCTTACTTTCCTTAATGACTCAGGGCCATTGGGGCTGAGTCATTAAGGAAAGTAAAGCAAAAAAAATTAGTAACTTTGAACCTTGGCAAAACCATGTTACAATGCAAGGGGTGCAAATGTGTTTATTATTTTGCACACAAGGAAAATCCTGGCTGCTTTTTCATGTAGAAAGCAAATCCTTGATAGCTTTATTTTTACACTGATATTAAAAGTTGATCTAGGACATGCTCTACCCCTCGTATAAATCTGTACTCACATTATAAGTTTACCTCCCCTCCACTGCAACATGATTTGCCAAGGTTCAAAGTTACTCATTTTGCTTTACTTTTCTTAATGAATCAGGCCCTTTGTGTTTAAATAGAGATTATAAACATTGGCAGCTATCCTCCTGTGTACATGAACCTGCGGTAGTTTTAGAATCTATGCTTTGATTTGTGGTCAGATCAGCTTTTGTATACGCATGTTATAGACTATTGTTTTAGCGCACAGTATGACCAGGCGCGGGCTGGCAAATCTCAGCCCGGGGGGGGGCGCACAGGCGGCCGCATCACATGACACGCGATGCGACGCGGCCGGCCGCATTGCGTGTTTTGTGATGCGGCTGCCGTTAATGTTAAGGAAATCTTGCACCGGGGGGAGGGGGGGCAGCCGGCCGGCCCAAACAGGGGTCAGACTGAGCGGCCTGACCCCCGGCCCAGCCCGCCCCGGAGTATGACTCCTTTACTAATATTTCATTGAGGTGGAAAAATTTGCACTTGCTTTTATAGTCTAATTAGCAGCAGGCTAATTACTGATTGTTTGCTTATTTGGCCCAATCACCCTGCTATTTGTGACCAATTAGGAATAAAACAGCCCATTGATTTTCAAAACTGCATACTGTTTTTGCACCTAAAGAAAAAGTTAAAACAGTATTTTACATTAATATATATCAAAGGCTGTGTATTACTGAGCTGTACAAGATGCATGAAAAACCTGGAAGGTTTCTACTAGAGATGTTCACTGACCCCCGTGTTTTCGTTTTGGATCCCTATTTTTTTCTAAAATCCCTATTTATTTATTTTTTGCTAAAATCACATAATTTGGCTCTTTTTTTTTTTTTTTTGTTCCTATATTATTATTAACCTCAATAACATTAATTTCCAGTCATTTCCAGTCAGTTTTTGCCAAGTGACAATAACACTGCTACCGCTCCTGTTTCTGTGTGAGCAATGGCACTGAGCAATGACACTGGAGAGTGGCAAGAACACTGCTACCCCTGTTTCTGTGTGAGCAATGGCACTGAGCAATGACACTGGAGAGTGGCAAGAACACTGCTACCCCTGTTTCTGTGTGAGCAATGTCACTGAGCAATGTCACTGGATCTCCTGGGGGGATACTTATGGAATCCAAAACTCCTGAGATCCGACAATGCAACAATGACGTTTTGCCTCGATTCAGATCCAGGGATGCGCAAAAGTAACGAGCCGGCTCGTGAGCCTACTGGGATCCCCTAAGTTCCGGTGGATTCGGTTTTCAGAAAACCGAGCCTGAGCATCTCTAGTTACTACGTCTCCATAAAGTGTGTAGCTACCATAGGTGCACCTGTTATGGGGCCACAGCTGAGGGGGCCCGCCTTCCATGTCAAAGCTCCGTGTGTCAAGTGAGTTTCTGACCATTAGAAGGTACATGGGGGCCCTTACAAACCCTTTTAGCTGTGGGGCCCATAAATGTCTGACTGATGTGAGTGAGTTCTCTGTATAGCGCTGCGGAATTAGTGGCGCTATTTAAATAGATGATGATGATAGTTATCTAACAGCTTCATTTGGTGCTCGACTGTTCCGTGTCAAGTGGCTTCCTGCCTTCTCTGCTCTCCTCCTGCCTTCTCCGCTCTCTTCTTGTAACTGAGCTTGCGTAAGTCCCCAGTTGTTGTGGCACGGGATACACTCTTTTTATACGTGACATTAACCCCAAAAATATCACAGACATCGGGGGTAGACAAGGCACAGGACAGACACGACTCTTCCTTATTTAATTGTGGGTAGGAAGTTGGAATCAGACTTGAAGGTTTATGTCGCACCTCAGACATCTTGCAAAGCCACAGTTGCCCTTACTTCAGTAGCCAGTGCACAAAAGTTATGGTTGGATAATACTGAAGAGGCTTTTGTGACAGGAGTGGAAAAAAAACCCATCTTCCCTGCATTCAGTGAACTGATACGCCCCTCAGATTATCTGGCAGAATCTTCTACCAGTTCTAGTATAAATGTCTGCCAGGTTCATATTATGCTAGACGGGCACTTTATTTGATTGTTCCATGTTATTGAAAAGAAACTTGATGACACCTTTGGAGGCCTTTTAACGAGGTGAAAAACTGCTGAGGCGGGGTGCAAAATTCTCTTTGGCGTCGCATTTGTTTGTTTTGCAATGCCCGTCGAGATACGTACAAAGGCATGGGTTTGTGATATAAGCAATGGCAAGGTAGCGTTGGTTGCGGGGGAGCGCACACAAGGGGGGAGCTCAGTGGAGCCTAGTTTTTCATACCTTTACAAAAATGAGTTTTTATTTTGCTGGGAGCGATTATTAACACGAAGGGATAGAGCATGTGAATTTCTTGCCTTGTGGAAGGGTGTACGGCCATTATCCCTCCGCTAAGCAGTGTTGAGTAAATGTATGTAATGAGACAATGAAAACATCTTTAAAAGGTACTATGTTGCCACCAAATTAAAACCTTTATTTGCCACCGCCCTTTAAATCTCTGCTGGAGGGGGACGCTCAGAGAAAGGCACACTTTAATCTTGGGGGCATTGCCATCAGATATGATAAAGGTTTCAGGAACAAAGCTACTGGAGAGAATGAATTAAGGGTGGATTGGGGAGTGTAGGAGAAGGGGGTAGAGAGTGGTGAAGTGTGTGTGGGATTTGGCAGGAGGAAATATCTTGTCAAATGTTTTTCCCCTTTGAAGTAGGTGGTAAATTCATGGGGTTGTGGGGGAGGAGGGGGTGGGCAGATAAGTGAGTTGGCAAAGAGGAGACAAAGTTCCTTGATGACCCAAAGCATGTTCTTCTTCCTTTGCCCACAAGTTGAAGTAGCCGCCAAACCACTATATGACCATATTTTTCATGTCACCAAATGCCAAATCGCAGTGCAGTGTAAATCTGTATGTATACAAAATGTATAACGGACATCCTAAACAATTCAGTGGCTTCTTTTAGGAGAGGGTGGGATAAGCTCAACCTTCACACAGCTGAGGCTCTTCATAGGCAAACAGAGGGGGGGGGGGTTCCTAGTGTCTGGAAACCCCCCCTCCAAGCTTGGGGCACTGTATAATTGAGGTGGCTGGACACTGCCCCCGCTTCACACGGCTTTGATTACATGGCCTAACAGTAGTCCATGCAGCATTGCCCATGTATATTATGGGGATAGGAAGAGTTGGAGAGCAGCCAAGCACTGTCTAAAATTATAGCCACGCCCCCATGCATGCTTGTCACACCCACTGGCGGCATGGTGTGGAAACCCCCCTCTATAAATCCTGCGTTTGCCCCTGCTCTTGAACTATGTAACTGTGATACTTGTAGTGTACTAGTATCGCCCCCTCACACGCCAGACTCCCTCTCTGAGTAGAGACAGATGCGTTTCTTTTCTCCATCTGTTTCCGCTTTCAGGCTCCTCCTCTTCCCTTATCGTAGACCTCTCTATAATCTTTTATCTACTTCTACCCCATTATGTGTAACTTATCACTATAATTCACACTACCCTCATATAGTACAGGTTTTAAAAACGCCTTAGTATAGATTCAGAATAAGTTGGGCTTTATGTAAAGTATTCTTTACATAATGTACTGTTGACCACTGTGAATCCTATACCATTGTAATAAGTACTAATTGTCTCAGTTGAATACAGTATTCATCAACATCATCATCAGCTATTTATATAGCGCCAGTAATTCCGCAGCGCTGTACAGAGAACTCACATCAGTCCCTGCTCCATAGGAGCTTACAGTCTAAGTTCCCTAACATACACACACACACGTCAACTTGATAGCAGCCAATTAATCTACCAATATGTTTTTAGAGTGTGGGAGGAAACCCACGCAAACACGGGGAGAACATACAAACTCCACACAGATAAGGCCACAGTCGTATTCTTAAAGTATTACATCCCCACTCCATTTCTGAGGCACAAATTTGGCTGGACCCCTGGCAGTAAGTGGGTTCAGGGCCACCTTAACAACATTATGGGCCCCCGGGCAAAGCAGTGCAGCGGGGCCCCTACCTCTATATATGTGTATCATATATAGATAGATATATATATATATGATACACATATATGATACACATATATATAGGTATAGATATAGATATATTTGCAGGATTTTTTTTTAATTTTTTTGCAGGATTATTTATTTTACTTAAGAGCCCTGTCTATGGGGCCCCTTTGCCTGTGGGGCCCCCGGGCACCTGCCCATCGTGCCCAATGGAAAGGATGTCCCTGAGTGGGTTAAACTCCAACGTTCCACTGGTCTGTGCGTCTCTAACTTGTGATGTGTCTCCTAAAAACTTCCTTTGGGTTAGACGTTGAAGTCCATATATGTAATGTAAGCCTGAGATGCAAAGAGTAGATGTTGTTGTAACATTATAAATATTTTCCAATATAAATGTACTATGGGTTAAATGTGAAAGTGACAATATTTGATAAACTAGTTCTTCTTCCTGTGCCCATACATAGACGCTAACGAAACTACTAAATTAATCTCTCAGATTTTAAACGCCAAAGTAAAAATCAAATACAAACAGATTGTGCATGAATAATATAGAATAAATATCTAACAATGTGTAAAATATAATAAGGGGAATACATAATATGTAGCAGATTAAATAAACTACTGGTATATAAATAAAATAAGTAATTATCAGAATTTTTATTTTATTCCTACTCAGGAGGAGTGGATAGAAATCCTCATACAGGTCAGACAGTCACTTTAATCTGATTTAGAAGAAAAGTTTTGAAATTCATTCAAGTGTCTTCAGGCATACAGCCTTGGCCATAGGTAAATAGAGAGAAATGAATAAATAAAACAAAGTGTTTTTATTATAAAAGAATAAATCACACTTTCACCTTAAGGGACTCATTCAAAGAAGAACGCAATTCTGCATTCCAAATGTTAGTGTAAATTTCGGTCTAACGTGTGTATTTTGATTTGCATCTTAAGATAAGTGCTCAAAAAAACAGTATTTACATGCAATCGCATGTTTTTAAATGAGTGCTCCCACACATAAAATATGTATCCAGCACCAATGGTATAGCCTGGGCTGGTTACCGGTAAAGTAGAGGCCCAGGCACCTTGGGGTACCCCTACAGCCAGGACCAGGCCGAGGGTTGGCCACATGAAAACAGGGAGTGGTGTCAATCCGTCGTAATGTGATACCGGCTCCAACGCGGTTGTATTACAATTTACTCTAACTTTTAACCCATAATATATGGAACAATACTTACCACATTGCAACAAATCTGATTTTGCATCCCATGTTTACATAGTATAAAATAGACCACTCTACAACTGTTTATTACCTACTACTGGAGGAAAAAAACCTACAATGTAATTCATAGCTTGAGATATTTGACATACACTATGTTTTAAATAGTTTCTGTATATAATGATTTCAGTGAATATTTTTTTGTCAACTGTATAATATTATTTAAATGTCTACTGTAATAATAAAAATATTTTGACTTATTTATTCTGTACAAATTCACTGAAAATAATAATGCACAATTAAAAAGGATGATGGAAATGTACCAGCGGAGAGAGACAGGTTGTAGGGTGAGATGAAGAGATGAGTGTAGAGACTTCGTCTACAGTTACTGGAGAGAATGAATTAAAGTATGATTGTTTGGCAATAGAAAGGGCAGTGTTGTAAGATGAAAGGGTGAATTTATAGTGGAGGAAATCGGGATAGGAGCGAGATTTCCTCCAGTGGAGCTCTGCAGTGCGGGAACACTTTTGCAAGTAGCGGGTCTGTTTGTTGTGCCATGGTTGGGGTTTGGATAGTCAGAAACTATATGTAGTAGCTGGAGCTGCATTGTCTAGGGCTGAAGTAAGTGTTTTGTTATAGAAAGAAGCAGCCTGATTAGGACAGGACAAAGCAGTCATTGGAGAAAATAGTTATTTTAGTAAAAATGAAGAAGTGGATTTGGTTGAGAATACTTAGGCGTTATTGTATATGTGTGAATTTGGGTACTGAGGGGGGGGGGCAAAGATGAGGCAAGGAAAGGAGGTTGTGGTCAGAGAGTGGGAAGGCTAAGTTGGAGAAACTAGAGATGGAGCAGTAGCGGGGGAATACTAGGTCAAGGGAGTGCCCATCACAGTGGGTGGGAGATGAGGTCCATTGGGAGAGACCAGAGGAGGAAGTATGTGCAAAAACTTTAGTTGCAGAAGAGACAGTGGGGTTATCAATGTGAATGTTGAAATCACCTAGTATGAGTGTAGGCAGGTCAAAGGATTGATTATTGCTGATATTAAGACAATGAAAACAAAACGTGGGAGTAAATTATTTGGGGCATGAATCTTGGTGGCCACTTTACATTATTGTGTGCTGTACAGGAGTATTCCATAAAACCCTTGGAGTGGAGGACAAATATGGTTGAAATGCCCCAATCACTGGTGGCCTTCCACACCCTGGGGCTTGAGGCAATTGCATATCTCCCAACATTTAACATTTCTAAAGCAGGACATGGCAACATCACATTAGGGGTGTGTACAAGTCTAAAGCACTATGCAACCCCAACCCCCAGCAAAACACCCTTAAATTACCACATGCACCAACAGCACCCATACACCTAGAAAGCCCAGACTGTCCGATTCTTCTGAAATATAATCTGTAATTTGACATTTGGTACTCACAGGCAGGCCTGTCAATGTTCCTGAAGGCACCTAAGTCAAATTGTCAATGAAAAAGCATTCCACATTACAGTGAACATGGCCATGCCCCCATGTCTATCGTTTCTGAAGGCCGCCCCCAACCCCATCACCTAAAAACATAATTGAATTGATGCACACACCAGAAACACTTGGGGACACCGATCAGCCACAACATTGAAACCACTGACAAGTGAAGTGAATAACATTGATTATTGTCAGGCGCCGTCTCCGCACTGACACTTGGTGCAAAAGACAGACGCCTCCATCTTCTCAGCAACCACGTCCCGTTGCCTAGCAGCGGGGCGCTATTTCTGCTCACTTGTCTGCAGCCAGCATGTGTTACCGCCAAAATCTCCCTAACCCTATCAGTAGGCTCCTTAGGGTTTATAAAGCAGCCTCTGACACATGTCTAGTGCCAGAGTATTTGGTCTTCAGCCTTGCTCCAGCGTTTGTTCCTGTGTTGCTGTTACTTGGATTCTGACCCGGCTTGTTCCTGACTTCTCCTTCGGTTCCTGATTCTGGCTTACACTGATATTTGGTATTGACCCGGCTTCCTGACCACTCTCCTGCTTCTGATTTGGCTATATCCGTTCCTCTGGTTTTGACCCGGATTGCTGACTACTCTTCCATCCTGCATCCTGCTGGGCTCTCACCGCTGCCTCAATTGTTACCTCGCCAGCTGACTGATGCTGAGGGCCGCGACCTGCACGTCCCTTGCAGCAAAGTCCATACCTCCTTGCGGGGGTTCCTGGTGAGAACCAGGGGCGTGTTAGACTCTGCGCCTCAGTACTCAGTAGCGCCAACTGCTGGCAGGTATCATACATTCCACAGAGTAATTCTGACAATTATCTTGTTACAATAACACCTGTCATGGGGTGGTGTCACGCCTGAGGATCTTTCTGTACCCAGGCTGGGTAGTGTCTCTGGAGCAGAACAGATGACTACGTGCAAAAAGGTGGGTGGCTTGACTAGGTTCCTTTGCATGGAAGAGAAAGCACTGGAACATATGGTGGTTGCTGAGAGTTCAGGAGACTAGAGAGTATGAATGGCACTGGAGACTGGCAAATATTGAAGAATAACAAGATGTGGCCAGATTTAGCAAAGGAGACCAGGCTTGACCGGACTGGAACCGAAATGATGGATCGGATTGCTGGACTGGACTGGAGCCGGACTGATGGATCGGATGCTAGACCCAACAGATACTGGAATGCAGGACCGAACTGGTACCAGAATACTGGATAGGATTGCTGAAGCGAACTAGAACTGGATTGCTAGACCGGACTGGATTCAAAATGCAGACTGCACTGTCTGAGCAGGAATAACTGAGACGACTACTGGGAACCAGGTTGGCGTCTGAGGAATCAATGTTGTACTGGCAACAGGTTAGGCCTCCATAAGGTCCTTTTATACTAACTGCTATCACCTGATTGGAGCCTGTGGTCAGCTGAGCTGAAGCAGTACTCTGACTGAGGGAGAGCAGGTGACTGAATCCAAGATGGCAGCGCCCATGCACTAGTTTTGAACGGATCTCTGGAATGGAGACAGACTGGGCAGCATCCTGCAGAGTGATCTGAGACCAGCAGAACCTGCAAACCGCGGGGGCAGCTTAAAAGACAGCAAAGGGGTAAGTAACAGGACCTGAGAGCCTGGTGCCTGAAAGATGGGATATATTAGGCAGCAAGTGAACAGTCAGTTCTTGAAGTTGATGTGTTGCAAGCAGGAGAAATGGGCAAGCGTAAGGATCAGAGCAACTTTGAAAATGTCATCATCATTATCTAAATAGCGCCACTAACTCCACAGCGGAATTAATTGGCTAGAAGACTGAGTCAGAGTATCTCCAAAACCGCAGGTCTTGAGAGGTGTTCCTGGTATACAGTGGTTAGTACCTACCAAAAGTGGTCCAAGGAAGGACAATCAGCGACAGGGTCATGGGTGCCCAGGGCTTATTGATGCACATGGGGGCGAAGGCTAGTCCATTGGTCCAATCCTACCGAAGAGCTACTGTAGCACAATTTGCTGAAAAAGTTAATGCTGACTATGAAAGAACATTGTCAGAACACACAGTTCATCCTAACTTGCTGCGTATGGGCCTGCGTAGCCACACACCAGTCAGAGTGCTCATGCTGACCCCTGTCCACAGCCGAAAGTGCCTACGATGGGCACATGAGCACCAGGTGGCCTAGTCTGATGAATCACATTTTCTTTTACATCTGGTAGACAGCCGGGTACGTGTGCATTGTTTATCTGAGGAAGAGATGGCACCAGGATGCACTATGGGAAGAAAGCAAGCCGGTGGAGGCAGTTTGATGCTCTGGGCAATGTTCTGCTGGGAAACCTTGGGTCCTGACATTCATGTGGATGTTACTTTGACACATACCACCTACCTAAACATGGTTGCAGACCAAGTAGACCCCTTCATGGCAGCGATATTCCCTGATGGCAGTGCCCCCTTAAGCAGAATAATGCACCCTGCCACACTGCAAAAATTGTTCAGGAATGGTTCAGGAACATGGCAAAGAGTTCATGGTGTTGACTTGGCCTTCATATTCCCCAGATCTCAATCTGATCGAGCATCTTTGGGATATGCTGGAAACACAGAGCCAAGAAAGCCCCACCTCCTTACAACTTACAGGACTTAAAGCATCTGCTGCTAACATCTTGGTGCCAGATACCACAGGACACCTTCGTAGGTCTTGTGGAGTCCATGCCTCGATGGGTCAGAGTTCTTTTGGTGGCAGGAGCGGGACCTACACAATATTAGGCAGGTGGTTTTAATTTTGTGGCTGATCGGTCTAAATCCCAACTTCTTGCAAGTGGAGACATACGTGCAGGCGCGGGCTGATGGATGTCAGCCCGGGGGGCGCACGCCACACAGGCGGCCGCATCTCATGACACGGGATGCGGCCGCGTTTATATTGCTTCCGGGGGGTGGCCGGTCCTAACAGCCGTGATTCTGAGTGGCCCGGGGGGGCGATGCCCCCCTGCCCCCCGGCCCAGCCCGCCCCTGCATACGTGCCAAATGCGGGATGCAGGAACCGTTCCTTCAAATGGGGACTGCCCTTCTGAAATCAGGACAGTTGGAGCTATGTGTTTTTTGTGAGATTTATATGGACTGTCAATTGATTTCTACATACAGTAATACAGTAATGAAAGGGTATTTCACAGCACTGGGTATGCAGCCATTGGTGGCCAATATCCGACAGTCCTTTGTACACCAGGTACAGCCAACAAATCAATATGTTATTAGAGATATTTTGGAAAATTACTGTTTGCAGAAACAACCTTTTGTATGTCGTGTGTTTCTTGTTTTATTTTCTTTTGTTTTCTCCACTGGAAAGGTTGCTTGTCTTGAAGTCTTTGCCATAAATAACTGAAAGGTCAAGATTAAAAGCAGCAATCTGCGGGGACATTAACCCACAATTTCTAATCCAGAGTAGCTGTAATTACATTCTGATCCCAACAAGAAACATATTTACAGATCTCCCTTCTTTTAACTCTAATCTCTTTAGAATGTAAGATAATCATGTGGAATGGGTACAAATCGAATGAAAACTGGACATTAAACAAAGAATGTTATTTACAAACGTGCAAATCCTCAAATGTTGGGATTAGAAAGAAAGGGAAGGTTTTCAAATAGGTCTGATGTCTGTTTCCTATGATGTGAGGATTGCTGGATGTATACTCAATAGAGGGTATTCTACTTTTACATGTATTTTTCATCACTTACAAACATCTATGTATATAGTCTTGTATAGGTTTCAAGAATCTGTAGCGTTCTATCTGTTGTCGTACTATAACCCCCAGTCAAGTTTTTTTAGCCGTTGGCTGGCACTCAATGTAAGGAATTGTAATTCAACATCTAAAGTGCGACATGTCAACACCATACAAAATAAATATCGTTCTAACCTTTACCTTTATTGCCAACATATTCTGCAGAGCTGCACAATCAGGGAACCAGAATATACTTATGCTACAGTTGGTGGACAATAAAATGGAAACATCTGGTTGACTGAGGGACGCCAATCATTTTGAAAGCACATAGGTGTGGCTTATGTGTTAATTGAGGAAAATGATAACCAATTATAATCAGGGTAATGTATAAAAAGAATTGACTGGACTGGTTGCCTAGAATTATGGATAGTATGGCTGCAAGAGGAGACCTCAGTGACACTGATAAAGGGATGATTGTTGGGGTGGAATTGGCCAGATGCTTAGGTTGATTACACTCTACAGGTTTTTACCAGAATATTTGGCCAATCACAAGATAAACAACCGTTTGGCCCAATATCGCATTAGTTTGTGCGCTCCAACGATGAACGATTATTGCTCCAAAGTTCATTGTATCGTTTTATTTGATTTTATAAATGGACTAAAAATCTTGTTCAAGAATGGAACGATGTCAGGCAAATTCTGCAGTGTTTATGCGCTCACCACCAGATCTCCGTAGAGTTTACAGTCACAATCTTTTCAGCCGATGGTTGTGACCGATGGAGAGCACAGATCTGAAGGTAAATTGTGTAAAACGTGTATAGTGTGTACACATGAATCGGCTGCTGATCGAGACATTCGGTCGTTGGTGAAATCATTAACAATATCAGGAGAAGTTTTCTGTAGTATCTACCCGGCCTTAGTCACCAAGACAGCTCAGCTTACTGATGTTTCACAACCAACAGGGTCTGCATGGAACTGCGAGGGAAAAACATCATCACATTTGTGATATCAGTGTGGTAGTTTGTATTGTAAGTCAGAACAGGTGAGCAACTGTAGATTGTGGTGCAAGAAGTATTGTACTGTATAAACCACTTATTACACTTGGTAATGCTTCTTTGCTAGCTAAGCGGTAGAAAGCCAAAGGACTACCAAGCAGCGGAGGAAGGTGTTATGGTGAGATGAGTCATCCTTCACACACAAGTGCATGTGTGGCACCAACCTACAGAACTCCGTAGTCCTGAGTGCTTGTTACCACTAGTGAAGGCTTCTGATGGTTCATGAGTGTCGGGGATGCATTTTACTGTTTTGACTGCAGTCATTGCCTAACAAAGCACGGTCATTGCTAATCACTACATAACGATTCTGAGTGATCATCTTCACCTCATGTTGAAGTATTTATTGAACGGAGAGGTTTATTACCGGACGCCAGAGCCCCCATCCGCAGAGCACATGTGGTCACCCAATGGCTTCATATGCCGATCCCTTCTCAGTCACCGGGTCCGATAAATCTGAGCACTTAAGGGATATTCAGGCGTCAGTTGAGTGACTTTCTTGTAGAAGGATGGTGCTGTATGTCTCATGCACAACTGCAGACATTGGTAAACTCAATGCCATGGCGCATACAGGCTGTACTGACCACACCTTATGTGCCAATGCTGTATTAGGTGACTTTATGTGTGTGTTTATTTCCTGCTCTGGTAAAGCCTATTATTCATACTGCACCTCAAAGAGAAATCAGTTCAAGCACTCAATCAATGGTAGAAATGGAAATTGCAACAATTTTCCCCATGTTTTGTTCAGTAAGTTTGGTCCAGAGGGGAAATTTGAGCTATCTGTATACATAGTACATAGCTGCTGACTGTACCTACTTTGCATCGACAATCCCAGGTTCTAAAGTTTTCTTCCTGATTTTCAGGATTGCTGTTCTTTCTGCCTGTTTGATGCAGTTCTTGCCATCTGTTCTTACTCTCTAGGCTTTAGCAGTTAACGTTAATTGAAGAGGAGTATTTTAAATGCAAACTAGTAGGCTACAATCACATTCTGTAAACATGACTTGTTGGGGATTGCAGTGTTCCAAGGTCTGCCAAGACAGCGAAGTGCTTATCTGTGTGTGTGCGATGGCTCAGCAGCAAAGTGTACCTGGAAATCATTTTAAACTGTTGAAAACAATGTATAATATGAGAGGAAGGCAGCACTGGTAGAAGGACCATCCAGAAGGTGTAGGTGGCAGTGAGAAGGTGCTATTCTTACACGTTGTAGAAGCTGTATGGATGGCCCTACAGACTGGTGTGGAGAGTGACTGGTGGTATTCTGCTCAATTTAGGCAGCCCAAGTTTTGGTTGTCAGGCAACTAACAGCCTAGAATATAGCTGACAGGTATATTCTCCCTACTTAACGGAATGGTCAGACAGACGCTTTGACCACTAAGGGGTAAAGTTATCAAGCTGCGGCTTTGAATAAGTGGAGATGTTGCCTATAGCAACCAACCAGATTCTAGCTGTCATTTTGTACAATGTACTAAATAAATGATAACTAGGGGCCTGATTCATTAAGGATCTTAACTTGAGAAACTTCTTATTTCAGTCTCCTGGACAAAACCATGTTACAATGCAAGGGGTGCAAATTAGCATTCTGTTTTGCACATAAGTTAAATACTGACTGTTTTTTCATGTAGCACACAAATAATTGATAGCTTATTTGTACACTGAAATTTAAAGTTGATATTTGTGTGCTACATGAAAAAAAAGTCAGTATTTAACTTATGTGCAAAACAGCAGTGCCACTAAGGGAAAGATGCAGCTCAGGTTAACTTTTGAAAAGGAGTGTTCCTTTAAAACCTTCAAAATCTCTATTAATGTGATCCAAAAAAAAACAACAAAGGCTGCAGAGGTGTTCTGGGGACATGGGGAAAAAAAGCAGGATCATTTGGTATTCACCTCACAATTCCGAAGTGTTAACAAATGTCAGACTATTCTATAACTAGCCCATTTGACATCATAGACGGAGCTTTTCTAATTAATTTCAATGCGCCCATTCATTTTAATAGGGGGAAAACATAATTGAAATGAATGGGAACATTGAAAGGATTGGGGAAAGCTCAGAGATTCTTAAACATGGCTGATGAATTCACCTACTTTAAATTGATGGAAATTGCTACAAATCAGTGCTTCGTGGAGCGTCGGAAGAAATAATTCAAGTGTTTTTTTTGCCTAGTGATTTATAGCGATTTGGATTGATTTGAAAAAGGCTGTAAAATTGACCTTTTAGCTTTTTTTACATTTACTCAACATGACATGTCCACTGCTACTGTACATAATAATAATAATATAATTCCATAGCTCTCAACTGTCCTTATATAGGACTCTGTCCTGCTGTCCTGAACGTTGGCACCTTTTTCACTCTGCTGCATAGTGGCAGGTGCACGTGGGAATGAAAAGGTGTTTATAGGAGATAGATGTGTGTAGAGCCCGGTCCCCAGGCTGTGACCACACCCCCTCAGTGATGTGACCACGCCCCATTAAACAGTCTGTCATGATGCTAAGAGATTCAAAGTTACAGCCATATGAACACTGCTCACAATGAATAACCGTTATATTACAATCTATACCATACTTGCCAACTTTTCCTTGATGGCTTCAGGGAGATCCCAGGAGAGGTGGGCGTGCGGGGGCGGGGCTTGATGAATCGCATCATTTTGGCACTGCCCTCTAAGCGATTGTCACAGTTTTGGCCAATTACAGCAGGGGGCGGGGCTAAGATTACACATTATTTGCGTCATTAAGCCCCACCCCTGCCACTTATCAATTGTGGGGGCGAGAGCCGGGAGGTTGCCCTGCTCTCCTGGGAGGTCTCCCAGAACTGTAGGAGTAGGCAACTATGCGTTAAAGAAAAGCAGCTAATGAATCTCTAGAGGCTGAAGTGTCTTTTACATTTCTGTCTCCATTACTGAAGTCATGTTGTCTTACCTGTCAGTGTTTGATTAAATCTTGGTCTCCATGAAAATGGCCACCTTCATAGGCATCAATACATGGACATAGGACACAATTTCTGAACTGTGTCATCATGCCACAGATGGCGAATCCAACCACATCTTGTACTGGCTCAGCATCAGGGAGAATGGCAGACTCTTCAGGGAGTGAGGGAGATCACCCCTATTTCAGGGAGTCTCCCTGACATTCAGGGAGAGTTGGCAAGTATGATCTATACAGAGATAGGACAATACACACCTACCTAACATGACAAGATCACTGGACATGATCATAATACCATTTAATTGATTACAGGATCAAGCGAATTAGGGCAGTTGAGCTTGTTTGTTAGTGATAAAAAAAAATTACTTTCCGGAGCAATTTCACCACTATACAATGTTATTGTAAGATAGATGCAGATCAGAACACTATATTATAGCCCTAACGGTTCATATTGTGATTATCCAGTGCAAACATTTTTAAATCCTTGATTATATAATTTTTGGCAGTTTTTGTTCATTTATCTATTTGCAATAGTCTAATATCCAGTGATTCAGGGCTTGTTTACACAGGAGCTTGTTACTACTATTCCCCGATGTTGAGTTATGAACGGAGAACACATGAGCGGAAACTGCGATGAATATTAAACAGTCCGAGGAAGCATTGATCCCTATGGCAACCTGCATCGTCTGTTTACACAGGAAAGTGGTGACAATTCAGCAATGTGCCAAATGTAAAAGGGAAAAATTGATGTTATTTAGTAAATTTTATGTATATAGCACCTACATGTTAAGCAGCTCTTTAAAGAGAATATGTCATCATCATCATCTATTTATATAGCGCCACTAATTCCGTAGCGTGGCACAGAGAACTCATTCACATCAGTCCCTGCCCCATTGGAGCTTACAGTCTAAATCCCCTAACATACAAACATAGAGCGAGAGAGACTAAGGGCAATTAATTTGATAGCAGCCAATTAACCTACTAATATGTTTTTGGAGTGTGGGAGGAAACCGGAGATTCCGGAGGAAACCCACGCAAACACGGGGAGAACATACAAACTCCACACAGATAAAGCCATGGTTGGGAATCGAACTCATGACCCCAGTGCTGTGAGGCAGAAGTGCTAACCACTGAGCCACTGTGCTGCCTCAATTTTCTAACCTCTATTCTCTATGACACTCTAACGAATTAACTGGATAATAATACTAATCTTGATTGGCACTGGCTTACCTGAGGCGCGGAGTCTTACGATCTCCCCGGTGTTCACCAAGAACCGCCGCAAGACAGGATGGGCTTCGCTGCCAGGAGTCGCAGGTCGACATGTAGTATAGTGGAAGTAGGAGCCAGGAGAAAGCGTAGTCGGACAGCCGGGACTGGTACACGACGTGGCAACATAGCACAAGATCAGCGGGCAGGCTTAGAGTCAGACAGGCCGGGTCAGTACGCAGCAGGGGCGAATTGAGGATTGTCGGGGGGTGGGGGTTTCCCCCCGACCCCCCAAAAAAAACACCCCCCGCGAGAGCTACGCGGGGGGTGACAACACGGGGAGAACATACAAACTCCTTACAGATAAGGCCATGGTCGGGAATCAAACTCATGACTAGAGATGGGCGGCTCCGGTTCTTGGGTATCCGAGTACCGAGCTGAGCAGCTCGGTACTCTCACTCCCATTCCGAATCCAAAATCGAGACCGAACGTCATTATGACGTCGTCGGATCTCGGGGCTCGGTTCTCGCGATACTTCAACATTATAAATACCTGCCTCCACAGCAATCCATCGCCATTTGACAGAGGGAGAGAGCAGGGTGTTGTCACAGGCTCATTAGAGCAGGGACAGAGAATCCAATATTCTTCTTGCAATTGCTCTAACAAAAATCGCTAGAGAAGAGAGGAGGATAGAGGTTTATTATTTTTTGTTAATATTTGGCACTCCCCAGTGCTTTTGGGGTGTCCCCCATAATTGTGCATAAATATTTCTGGCTGTCAAAAGTCATATCTGTCAGCAGTATCTACCAACTAATTTTTTGCACTCCTCAGTGCTTTTGGGGTGTCCCCCATAATTGTGCGTAAATATTTCTGGCTGTCAAAAGTCATATCTGTCAGCAGTATCTACCAAATAATTTTTAGCACTCCTCGGTGCTTTTGGGGTGTCCCCCATAATTGTGCATAAATATTTCTGGCTGTCAAAAGTCATATCTGTCAGCAGTATCTACCAAATAATTTTTAGCACTCCTCAGTGCTTTGCGCTCAGAATGGATTCAAAGCAGTCCACATATGATCAGAATGAGCAACCAGGTTCTGTCACCAGTCCTGATGTTAGTGTTCCCAGTACATCATCTGGCCAAGGCGATGTCAAACAACAGAGTGTTTCCAAATTAGTACAAAAAACAAAAACCCCAAAAAAATTTACTGTATTGAAGTGAAAAAGAAGTGTAACTGAGCAAAAGTTAAGTGACGATAAAAAAAAAATTGCACGCATGCCATTCTACACACGCAGTGGCAAAGAGAGAATGAGGCCTTCACCTTTGGCTATTAGTGGCAGATCCCAAAAAGTTACTCAGCCTACAATTGGTGCACAACTACTGTTACACGTCAAAGCCGAGCTGCAAGATAACAGTAAGGCATTAGAGGAGAATGTTTGCTCTGATTCACAAATGACAACAATCCCTGTGGAAAGTCCATCCAACAGTGGGATGTCTAATCGTGAGCATTCTGCTGATGTGTGCCTTAATAGCCCGAGTGTAGCCGGTGATACCCAAATTGAGGATGCCACTTTGGAATTAGAAGAGGATGAGGGGGAGATTTGTGTAGGCGACGAGGGCGCTAATGAGGATGTTGATGAGGATGAGGTTGTTTGTGTAAGTCCTGCACCAGTGGCAGCAGTTCTGGCACGTGACAAGAAAAAGGCCATTGTCATGCCTGGGCATAAAACAAAAAAATCCACTTCTTATGTGTGGAATTATTTCTACCCAAATCCAGACAACAATTGTATAGCCATTTGTAGTGTATGTCAAGCCACAGTCAGTCGAGGGAGGGACCTTAACCATCTTGGAACCTCGTCTATGTTATGCCATTTAACGAGAGTTCATGGCAAAGTGTTGGGAAAAGCTGAAAGTTCTTCCCAAAAAAAATACAAGCACTCCATCATCAGCTAAGACCCTCCGCTCACCGACATCCCGACGGCTACAAAATACACCCACCACACCATCCTCATCAATATCCTCAGTAGCGCTCGGAGTTAGCCCGGCATCCCACTTAAGGCTGGATGACTCCTGCACTATTATTGATTCCTCTGAAGAAAGCGTTAGTCCCACTGCTGCTGCTGTTGCTGTTGCTGGGGGTGAATCGTCATCCCAGAGGCAGGTCAAGAAAATGAGCAGTCCTACATTTCAGCAATTAACTGTGAAACAATCATTTGCGAGGGGAAGCGAATATGACAGCAGTCACCCAGTCGCCAAGCGAATCACAGACGCCATGGCTGCAATGTTAGTGTTAGATCTGCGTCCAATCTCCACAATAAACGCAGCTGGTTTTTCACAGTTAATTGAGGTTTTGTGTCCGCGTTACAGAATTCCATCGCGACACCATTTCTCCCGTAAAGCAATTCCACAACTATACCAAAAAGTGTGTAAAAATGTAGAGATTGCGCCGAAAAATGCCATTCTGCCCACTGTTCACTTAACCACAGATATGTGGACAAGTGGAAGTGGCCAAACCAAAGACTATATGGGCTAGATTTACTAAGCTGCGGGTTTGAAAAAGTGGGGATGTTGCCTATAGCAACCAATCAGATTCTAGCTGTCATTTTGTAGAAAGTACTAAATAAATGAAAGCTAGAATCTGATTGGTTGCTATAGGCAACATCCCCACTTTTTCAAACCCGCAGCTTAGTAAATCTAGCCCTATGACTGTGACAGCCCACTGGGTTGGTCATTCACCTTCACCAGCAGGAACAGCAGCAGCATGTACACCACTACGTAACATTTGTCACAGGCAGGCCACTCTTTGTATCACCGGCTTCACTAACAGGCATACGGCTGACAATTTGTTACGCAAACTGAGAGATGTGATTGATACATGGCTTATACCACTCGGACTCTCCCCAGAGTATGTAATTTCTGATAACGCTAACAATATAGTGCGAGCATTACAGCTGGGTGATTTCCAACACATTCCCTGTTTTGCTCACACCATCAACTTGGTGGTGCAGAGCTTCCAACGAAATAACCGTGAGGTGCAGGAGATGCTTTCGGTGGCCCGTAAAATTTCAGGCCATTTCAGGCATTCAGCCACAGCATGTAGTAAATTACAGCAGCTCCAAGAGCAGTTTAACTTGCCCTGCCACCAACTTAAGCAAGAGGTGGTAACTAGGTGAAATTCCACCCTGTACATGCTTCAGAGGATGGAGGAACAGCGCAAAGCCATCCAATCATATTGCACAAGCCATGACATTGGGAAAGGAGGGGGGATGTATTTCACTCTTGCACAGTGGGGATTCCTTTCAGTGCTGTGCAAGGTGCTGAAACCATTTGAAGTTGTGACGTGTGAGGTGAGTGCAGACTGCTAGTTTGAGCCAAGTCATTCCTTTAATTAGACTATTGGAAAAGCAGCTTGAGAAAATGAAGGAGGGGCGGAAAGCAAGCAATTCAGCAACGTATGTTGGCCTTGTCTATCAAGTACTTAATTCGCTTCACAATAATCCTCGAGTTATTAAGATCTTGAACTCGGATCAGTACGTTTTGGCCACTATGCTTGATCCAAGGTTTAAAACCTACATTGAGTCTTTAATTGTAAATGAGCGAGATGTGAACTTTTGCAAGGAGCTATTGCTCAGCAAGTTGGCCGCTGAACTGGGCCTCGGCTTGACGACGTGTCCTCCTTCACTTTCTCAAGCTGCTGCTGCTCGTAAAAAATTAAATTTCCCAAAAAGAAGCAGGGAAGACGCAGGGGGCAGACCAGAACAATTTAACATCTGGGCTGGTTTGAAGGATTTTTCAAAAAAATGTGTCAATTTGCCCATAACTCCATCCAATACGAGTATAAACATGCAAAGGATGGTGGAGGATTACTTTCAAGAGGTAGTTGATATGGAAATGTCAGACAGTCCCTTTCCTTACTGGGAAGAAAAGCAGGCCATTTGGAAACCCATGTACAAACTTGTTTTGCAATACCTAAGCTGCCCACCCTCCAGTGTGTACTCTGAACGAGTGTTCAGCACAGCAGGGAACTTAGTCAGTGATCGCCGTAGAAGGTTACTTCCCAAAAATGTGGAGAAAATGATGTTTATAAAAATGAACTACATCTTCCACGAGGAAGGCCTTCACCATCCAAGACATCCAAGCACTGACTGTTCTCTAATGGCGGATTCAAGCGGCGATTAATTGATAGTCTGTGATGATGACGTACACACTGATGAGGGTGAGGATGAAGCTGAAGATGATGACGATAACATCTTTTTAAAACTTTCTATGTAAGTGTAGGGTGCAATCTACCCCCAAAGAGGAAAGGGACTTGTGGCATTTCCATATCACGTACCATCTTGAAAGGCTGCTGTTAGGGCAATTTATCCTTAAGGGTAGGGTGTCATAGACAGAGTGACCCCAAACTGGCTTTGTCCATTTCTCATAATATTGTACAGTCTATAACGGCTGAATTTTTTTGTATTTTATACAAGTGGAGGGGGGCCTAGAGAGACAGAAACCAAACTGGCTTTCTCCATTTCAATTAATATTGTACAGTCTATAACTGCTGAATTTTTTGTTTTTTTAAACAAGTGGAGGGGGGGCTATAGAGACAGAAAGCAAACTGCCTTTTTCCATTTCTTTACATATTTAACTATAAGTGTAGGGTGTAATATACATCCAAAGATGATGGCTGCATTGCCAATATGCATAGATGGAGAGGAAGACAATCTGTTTTGTGTGTAGAATAGGCCTACCAACGAAGAATTAAACTGTTTTTTTGGATGATTTATTACCTCAACAATTAGATTACTTATCTCTAAAACAGTTGGAGCACTAAATTGGGTTATTTTAGGCCCAAAAACATTGATTTTCCAACAAAATAGCAAACCAAAACCAAAACCAAAACACGCAATGGCGGTTTTGCAAAACCAAAACCAAAACACGACGGTAATCCAGATCCAAAACCGAATCCAAAACCAAAACACGGGGGTCAGTGACCATCTCTACTCATGACCCCAGTGCTGTGAGTCAGCATTGCTATCCACCAATAGTCCTTAGAGTTCTATATTATGTAATGCCCTTTCCCTGCATAAACAAGGGTAAAAGGATAACAACTAAATGAGCTTTAATCCCAGATAATGTATCCTAATGTCTCATAGATGTCATTGGCCCTGATAAGTCAGTAGGTTACATTCTCATAAACATTGGTTCGGCTGACAAAATGGCTACCCCCATGGTGTGTAGGCAGCAAGTGAACGTTAAACAGCAATCAAGACATTTTTACATCTGACCTCAGAAATACACAGATCTCTCTCTATGTGCCATATGGACTTGTTTTTTCCCCTGACTGAATCTATTCTCCTTTGCCAACATTAAGAGATTCTAAGCTGTGCTTTACCAGCTCTCCAATATGTAAAGGTTTTGGATACAAAGGACCAGCTTGCTTTATTATTGTTGATTCAGGGCACTGAGAGAACAAATATATTAAAAATTACATTTTTGTGCCAGAGGAACCAGGAATATTTTACTGTGTAATTTATGCAGGCTCATGCTGTATTAAGACAATTCAAATTAAAAAAAAAAATGATAATAAAAAAAATAGGGATTTTAAATCTAATCTACCACCGATGTCAAATATTTTATTAATGCGCCCCTCCCTCAAGATGGATCCCCGGGGGCTGCAATATGCGGACATTTTTTTCCCAAGACTCTGGCGGTTCTGTAATACAGAGAATTGGCAAATCAATTTAGTTCACCATTTTTAAAATGGCAGTGGAGTATCGGTCTGTGTTTGTGTGTTAGGGAATTTAGGCTGTAAGCTTCAATGGGGCGCTATATAAATAAATGATGATGGTGATGTGTAGCTGTGAGAAGAAGGACCAATCACACGCACCGCCCTGCCCTACAGGTTTCGGACAGGGTTGTAATTGGAATGGATACTTTTTTCCCCAAGGCTAAAGCCAGGGCCGCCGAGAGGGGGGGGGAGCGGGTACAGTTTACCCGGGCCCGGCCATGCCAGGGGGCCCGGGCCGGGCCCTCGCTGCTAATTAAATTTATTTTTATTTTTTTATTATTTTTCTCTGTTGCGCTATTTTTTTTAAACCTTTTTTTATTTTTTTTTCCCGCGGGGGGGGGGGGGGTTCATGGGAGCTGGAAGAAAAAAAAATAAAAATAAAAAATACTCACGTGATCGCGCGGCGCCGTGTCCCTCCTCTCCTCCATTCACACTGACTGCTGGGCGTGACGTCATCAAGTCACGCCTGTCAGTCAGTGAGGAGCGCCGCAGCCAGCAGGAAGAAAGAAGACAGAAGAGGAGACAGAAGAGCAGAAAAGAAAAGAAAGAAGTTGACAAAAGGTAAGTAAAGAAACGGAGAGGCAAGGGGAGGAAAACAGGGAGGGACAGTACTATAAAGAAAGGGGACAGAGAAACAGAGGAGGAAAAAAAGGAGAGAGCCACAGAGTAATAAAAAAAAAAGTGGGAGAGAGGAACAGAGGAGGAAAAAAAGGAGAGAGCCACAGGGGAATAAAAAAAAATTGGGGAGAGAGGAACAGAGGAGGGAAAAAAAGTGGGAGAGAGGAACAGAGGAGGAAAAAAAAGTGGGAGAGAGGAACAGAGGAGGAAAAAAAAGTGGGAGAGAGGAACAGAGGAGGAAAAAAAGGAGAGAGCCACAGGGGAATAAAAAAAAATTGGGGAGAGAGGAACAGAGGAGGGAAAAAAAGTGGGAGAGAGGAACAGAGGAGGAAAAAAAGTGGGAGAGAGGAACAGAGGAGGAAAAAAAGGAGAGAGCCACAGGGGAATAAAAAAAAAATTGGGGAGAGAGGAACAGAGGAGGGAAAAAAAGTGGGAGAGAGGAACAGAGGAGGAAAAAAAAGTGGGAGAGAGGAACAGAGGAGGAAAAAAAAGTGGGAGAGAGGAACAGAGGAGGAAAAGAAGGAGAGAGCCACAGGGGAATAAAAAAAAATTGGGGAGAGAGGAACAGAGGAGGGAAAAAAAGTGGGAGAGAGGAACAGAGGAGGAAAAAAAAGTGGGAGAGAGGAACAGAGGAGGAAAAAAAGGAGAGAGCCACAGGGGAATAAAAAAAAATTGGGGAGAGAGGAACAGAGGAGGGAAAAAAAGTGGGAGAGAGGAACAGAGGAGGAAAAAAAGGAGAGAGCCACAGAGGAATAAAAAAAAATTGGGGAGAGAGGAACAGAGGAGGGAAAAAAAGTGGGAGAGAGGAACAGAGGAGGGAAAAAAAGTGGGAGAGAGGAACAGAGGAGGAAAAAAAAGTGGGAGAGAGGAACAGAGGAGAAAAAAAAAGTGGGAGAGAGGAACAGAGGAGGAAAAAAGTGGGAGAGAGGAACAGAGGAATAAAAAAAGTGGGAGAGAGGCACAAAGTAAAAAAGAAGGGGGAAAAGCAGCATGGAGGTCGCAGTGTGAGCATAAGGGGGTACAGTGTAGTTGTGATGAAGGGGCACAGTATTGTGTGTGTGATGGCACAGGGGGCTTGTTGCAATGTTGTGTGTGTGAGGTAGGTGGCGGCTAATTAATGGGCGCTATTTTGTTTGTAGGGTGATGGTGAGGCAATTTAATAGTAGGGACTATTAATTTAAGATGGGGTGGTTTGGGGGCTATTGAATCTTGGGGTGAGTTTAGGGAGAATGAGGTCTATTTATTAAATGTGACTATGAATTATTTAATGGCAGTGATGGTTGCGGGAAATAGGTATTGCTGGGGCTGTTTGCAGGAAGTGAAATAGGTTTATTTATTAAATGTAAATAGTATTATTTTAATGTTGGGGCTGGAGGAAGGCCTAATTATTAATCGTGGGTGCTATTGATTTAACGCCGGGGCTGGCTGTAATTTTCTAAATGTAGCCATTTTTTTTTCAAAATAGGTCCTTCAACATTTCTGGATCCGGACAAGCCACAACTAAAGAAACCAGCAGCCACAGGTGGAGAAAGTGAGAAGAACAGGTAGGAGAGAGCAGCACAGTGTGTGAAATGTTGTGATTCTAGTAGGGACAATACCAATTTTTGGTGAATGTTGTGCCCAATGTAAGGTGTAGGCCAAGACTGAACTGTTTGTGTACACACTGCATTGTTTGTATACTACACTGTGGTGGTAGATGTCCTGAAAGTCAGGAGTGCTTGAACATATGTGACGCTCCGGCGAATTGAGAGCCTAGTGGTTTTTATGTTAGCCACACCCCAATGGCACGTTTGCCACGCCCCAAAATGCATGACCACACCTCCCAAAATTTTTGCACCGCCGTTTGGCTAGCTACGCCCCTGAATGCATGACCATACATCTAAATTTTTTTGCGCCGCCGTAAGGCGGCGCAAAAAAATTTTGGGGCTTATTTGACTATGAGGGGGGCCCCATGAATTTGTTGTACCCGGGCCCTGAATTCTTCTTGGCAGCCCTGGCTAAAGCTATGGGGAGGGGCATGTTCGTAAATTGTTTTTAAAAATGTTAGTGCACAGAGTCACAGAAACACAGAATTTGACAGCAGGTAAGTAATACACATCTCTAGTCTGCTAATTTTTATTCCTAAAAACTAGAGATGCTCAGGCTTGGTTTTCTGAAAACTGAGCCTAGAACTTAGGGGATCCGAGTAGGGCTCGCGAGCCGGCTCGTTACTTTCGCGCATCCTCAGATCTGAATCGAGGCAAAACATCATTGTTGCTTTATCGGATCTTGCGGGTTTTGGATTCCATAAGTACCTCCCTCCCCAGGAGATCCAGCGCCATTTCTCACCCAGAAACAGGGGTAGCAGTGTTCTTGTCACTCTCCAGTGACATTGCTCAGTGCAATTGCTCACATAGAAACAGGAGGGGTAGCAGTGTTCTTGACACTTGACAAAAATTGACTGGAAATGACTGAAATTAATGTTATTGGGGTTAATAATACTGTATTGATAAAAAGAGAGCCAAATTATGTGATTTCAGCACACCAAAAAATAGGGATTTTAGAAAAAAAATCAGGATCCAACACTAAAACACACAAGGGCGATGTTGCCAAAACCAAAACACGAAGTTAATCTAGATCCAAAACCAAAACACCGGGGTCAGTGAACATCTCTACTAAAAACCTCAGACCTATTTGACCCTTAGCTGTTTTCCAGTTTCAGCATAGCCTTATAGCTACCAAGGGGCCTATTTATGAAAGGTTTCCCCCCTGTAAAATCCCCGAAAACAACAGTTTTCGGGGATTAAACACTAATTTGCTATTTATGATAGCAGCATCGCAGCAGATATCATAGATATCTGCTGCTTTGCATCTCCTATTGTTTTACTGAGCACTCCCCATAACAATGTATGGGGAGTGCTCAGTAACGCTATTTAACAATGAATGTAATTAACTTTTCAAACATGATAATGTACGTCAGCTGAAGCTGGTGTACATTATCATTAATGAAAAGTTTCAGTGCTGTCAGCTGAGCTGGACAGCGCATGTGTGGAGGGATCACATGATCCCTCCCTGTCACTCACCGCTCACTGTTGGGTCTATTCCATATGCAACTATAGCTGCAGAGCGAGAGCAGAGATGTCTGTGCGCATGTCCGTGGGTTTCACTGGGCGCATGCGCACTGGAGTCAGAAGAGGAGCCCCGTTCATCGTATGCTGCTTCAGAACTGAAGAGGCAGTGGTAGGTATGATTTCGGAACTGCTGTTCCTGTGTTGCTTTTTTAATAAATATGAGAAATAGTTCAATCCTTATCAATGCGATAAGGATTGAAAACTATTTTTCATATTCTGCGAGTTTTGATAAATGTGCCCCCAAATCATGTTTAAGTTCCCCTGCCATATTAGCCTCTACCATCTCTGTTCCACCTTTCTACTACACTTTTAGGAAAGTTATTCTTCCTCAAATTTCCCTTAACCCTGCTAGCTTCCAATTTTAGTGCATGTCTAATTCTAATCATATAGATTATATTTTATGGTCTCCCTGTCAGGGAATCAAATCCTGGGTTTATATTTACTAAACTGCGGGTTTAAAAAAGTGGAGATGTTGCCTATAGCAACAAATCAGATTCTAGCTGTCATTTTGTAGAATGTACTAAACAAATGACAGCTAGATTCTGATTGGTTGCTAGAGGCAACATCTCCACTTTTTCAAACCCGCAGTTTAGTAAATATACCCCCTGGTCTCCTACTCGATACTCTACAACTATACCAACGAGCAACAACTTTACTACAAGGAAGACTTTCACGGGGTATGTTGCATAATTTATTGGTTGGCATTTCACATTGTGGGCATATTACATCCTGATTGTGTTATGGATGACATAGTAAATATATTTTTTTTTCTTGTATCCTTAATATACTGTATTGCAGTACAATGATGATTACAGAAAAGCACTGGCTTCTATTTTTCATTAGTCATTTTTACCCTTTTTTTCCTTTCAAAATTTAAGTGTTGTTATTAATATTCTGGGGTTACTACTACTAGTGTCCACCCAAATAATATATGCACTGTATATGAACAAAGTTGTGGTTGATGTTTTCAGTGGTGCACTAGGGTATTTATTTAAAAACTTTAATGTTTATTGGTAAGCTCTAAAAGATTATTGTGAGAACATTTGTGGTTAAAATTATAGCAAAAAAAGATGTCAAATGTAAAAGTGTTAATAAAATATAAATAAATTAAAACATAACAATTGTCTGCTATTTATAATTGTTTAGTCTATTCCATATGTATTTAAATGTACTGCCCTATATGTCTAATATTTAAATCCGAAGTTAAGACTATAGCACAATTACAGTCTGACTGCACTTTACAATCACTTTTATGTTCTCTTGTTCAAAATATAAGTCTGTAACAATTCAATAGCCAAATTGTCTATGTGAGATTACAGAGTGAGATTGTCAGTGGCTTCTTAAACTAGGTACACATTGCAGAAAATTTCTCCCGATGCAATATCTTTAACGATTTTACCAACGACTTATCATGGCGGTTCATGTGTACACACTCTACGCGTTTCACCCGATTTACCTTCAGATCTGTGCTCCTCATCTGTCATAACCAACGGCTGAAAAGATCGTGACTCTGTAAACTCTATGGAGATCTGCCTACACTGCTGTCCGTGAGGGTATACACACTTCAGAATCTGCCAAACATTGTTCCATCGTTTATAGAGATTTTTAGTCTGTCATAAAATCAAATGAAACGATACGATGTGCTTTGGAACGATAATACATGATCGTGGGAGCGTACACACTAATGCGATATCGGACCCAACAGACTTTTATCGTGTGATTGGCATATTAATCGGGTGGAAAACCAGTTCACTGCTGGAATATATAACCCAGGCTTTTCTTCAGTATATTAGTGCTGTTCAGTAGCTTAGTATAAATACGAATCAACGGTCTATCACATATGATTTTATAAATAATCCTGTTCTCTATGGATATATTCTTATATATTTGGTAATTATCTGAGAGTGAATAATAGACATTTGCTATCATTGTTGTTTTCAATTATCCGTAAATCTTAATTTTTAGGAGACAATAGATTTATATTAGATATATTCAGTGAGCGAGTTTATCCATTTTAGGGAATTGTTTGCAGGTTATCTTTGTTTCAGTTCCAGAAAGGCAGATTTATCTATATTACACACACACCATCTATATCAGGGGTGTCCAACCTTTTAGCTTCCCTGGGCCACATTGGAAGACGACGAGTTGGTTTGGGCCGCACATAAGATACACTAACAATAACGATAGCTGATCATCCAAAAAACCATAGAAAACATAGTTAACACATATATTGAGAAAAAAAGTAATATATATATATATATATATATATATATATATATATATATATATCACTTTTTTTTTCCAAATCCCCTTATACTTACCTTTCAATCGCCCTGTTCAAAAAATCCTCTTTAGTTATTATACTATAATCACTTTTTGGATTGTTTCGATGCAATATCAATAAAGTGCATTTAAGCCAGGCATTGTATATCAGGGTGCCCTGACCAGGCCTGCGGTACCTGACATATACATCACTGTGACCCCAAATTGTGACCTGTTTTGCTAATTACACCACTATGTTAGTTAAGGGTTAACAACTTATAATGGGCCAAAGAGAATAATATATAATGCCCCATTAGTATTACAAGTAGAAGTATGTAACAGGGAGATAAGGGCCGTGATACTCCAGGACCAGGTGACTTTTATTCACTGGTCAGCGTCCCTTGAAATAATAAAAAAAATCCCCCTTAACTTACCTTTTAATCGGCTTGTTCTCCTGTCCTCTTCTCTTCTTTTCTCCAATTCTGTGCTGCTGATTGTTCTTCTCGCGCGGGTGACTCCTCTGTGCTGCGCTCCGCAATGGATGTTGGGCGTGATGACATCACGCCCGACATTCACTGCGAGCACCGCACGGAGGAGGAGACAAGGGAGGGAGCCGGAGTACCAGCTGACGTGACCGCAAGGTAAGTATTTTCTTTTCTTTGCAGGATTTTTTTTTTTTCCATTAACAGTGCTGCCCCCTTTCCACAACCAAAACTCCTTCTGGGCCACATTTACAGGTGTGCTGGGTTGGACAACCATGATTTATATGCTGTCACTCTTTGTATTTTCTTGATATTCCCCCAAATGTTAATTCCTGACTGCTTAGTATGTGCAGAGCCGGATTTACACCTCATGGGGCCCTAGGCAAGATATCGGTTTGGGCCCCCTCCCCTTCACACACACAGTGGCCCCTCACACACACATAATACACGCACGCAGTGGCCCCTCGCACACACACACATAATACACGCATGCAGTGGCCCCTCACACACACATTATACACGCAGGCAGTGGGCCCTCGCACACACACACATAATACACGCATGCAGTGGCCCCTCGCACACACACACATAATATATACGCACGCAGTGGCCCCTCACACACACACACACACACATAATACACACACGCAGTGGCCCCTCTCACACACACACACACACACATAAATAATACACGCACGCAGTGGCCCCTCTCACACACATAATACACACACTATTAATATACTACCCTACCCCTCCCCCAACTTACCTTTTTCCATCTAGGAGCTGTGGAGTCTTCATCCCCTTAACACATGGGATAGCACCTGTCATGTGGTGCACGTCCCATGTGACACAGAGGGAGGAGACCAGTCACCACACTAGCCCAGTGTGGCCCCTCCCCGACTCACGGCACCCGACCCCTCCCCCGCAAGTCGGGGGAGGGGCCGATTTTTTTTATTTATTTTTTAAATGCTCCTGCCCCCCCCCAGCTGGGCCCCCCGAGAGCCACTAGGCCCTAGGCAGGTGCCTAGGTTGCCTAGTGGTAAATCCGGCCCTGAGTATGTGTAAGCCAGAGATGGGCAACCTAATACACCAGGGGCCATACGGTGTGGCCCTATCTTCTTCAAACAGCCTGCACATTACACTTAATCTCAGTCATAAATTAAGGCAATACATGTAACCAAAGAAAGAGACACCTATCGCGAATAGCATATCAGCAGGCTTGTTAGACAAGTGTTACACGCTAGCAAACAAATTTGACAATAATGCAGACGGATCTGGGGGCTGCAGGTGAAATATGATAGGGCCGTTGGTTGCCCATCACTGGTGTAAACAATACTGAAATACACTGTAGATAGATTACTGCTGATTATTCATCCGATTGTTCACTTATTCAATATTGAACATCATATTATGTAACCCATACTCATCCATTATCATTGACATTGATTCTGAAGACTGGTGTGGAACTAATTAGTATGACTTATATAACCCTTGTCCGCCTCTCACTAGTCTTTATTCGGATTAGACATTCAATTTAAAAGCGGATGGCATTTAAAACTTTTGGGAGTTTCAATTGTACAGGGGCAAACACAGGATTTGTAGAGGGGGGTTTCCACAACACGCCGCCAGTGGGCGTGATCCAGCATGCATGGGGGCGTAGCTATAATATTAGACAGTATTTGGCTGCTCTCCAACTTTTCCTATCCCCATAATATACATGGGCAATGCTACGTGCACTACTGTTAGGTATACCCAGCTCTCCCTTTTTAAGCAGAGCCGTGTGAAGCGGGGGAAGGGTCCAGCCACCTCAATAATACAGTTCCTCAGGCTTGGAGGGGGGTTTCCAGGCACTAGGAAACCCCCTCGGTTTGCCTATGTTGAAGTATATTCACAGATCATTAATTTATTAACAGATTTATTTTTCGGAAGCCGATCTTAAAATTATCCCTTCTGTTCTGTAGTAATCAATTAGATTGTCCCGTGAAGTTATTGTAATTCCTCTTACGAACGTCTCTAATTACTTTGTAGCTGCCTTCTCAACATTAGCTGATATTTTGTATTATATTATTAGGCTGAAACATTATTTAGGGCCTAATTTCCATTAACAACAGGGGCGGAAACGCCGACGCGCGTTTCGCTAGAATCTTTTTCAAGTATGCTGTGGGTATATATGCATCCTTTAAAATAAGTGCCAGGTTTTCCACTGCAGTTAGATCCCTTTATTTAGCTCCTCCCCCAAATATTATGTCCTTCACAAGCACTGCATTGATTATTGATGCCTATCCCTGGTCATGCAAATAAGAGAAACCTGAGGTTATATAACAAATTACTTGTATTGACCAATGTGCATTAATTAATATCAAATGAATCCAGTTTATGTATCTGTTCCTGGAACCTGTTTATAGGATGCTCTACAAAATATGAGTTTTTTTAAGTTATTTATTAACCAATATGCACATGTGCAGTAACCCATAGCAACCAGTCAGCAATTAGCAATTTAGTGGACTATAAAAGTAACCATCTGAGTGGTTACTATGGGCACTATGTGAGTGAATTAGTAGTTACTAGCAAATACACATATGTGCCATAACCCAAAAATCACAAATGTACTGTCATTGGGGTTATTGTCTGATTAAGTGCATATCCCTTTTTCTTTCTGCTGGTGGACCCAGTGCTTTGTACCAGCCCCCCCCCCGCCCCCTTTAGACCCCTGACACTGACCAAATCACATAGCCGCACTAAACACATTTTCCTGTTGCTATCTGGTTGAACCAATATGCAATACGTGACACAACCTTATGTATTCAACTCCAATTTCCCTATAGATTGCAAGATGGTTTTGGGGACTAGGGGATTTCTAGATCTACCAATATATTGAATGAGCTTGTTAAAGTGTTTATGAACCCCCTGGGATATAGAGGGTTAAGAGAAAAAATTTGGAAGAGAGCAGGATGGTAACAGTTTATATCAGTTCTTTAACTTTTGTCTATCACCAACTTTGGGCAAGTCCACCTTGTATGGGGGAGGGAGCCGATCTGGGAACATAAGTTCAATGCAGACTGAGAGAAGACACATATCCTGGAGGGAACACGATACCTGTCAGAATCAGTCTCCGGCTGTACTGCAGCATCGCCAATGTGGATGCTGTTCTGCTTCTGCATCTCCTGACTGCTGGACTATCTTTGGTCTTTATTTTACACCAGCCCTGCAGTACTTCTGTCTCACCAGTGGTGCTGCTATTGTCATTTTCCCTTCACCAGCAGGAGTTAACCTTCTTCCTGGTTAATTACTGCACCTGAGTCTCTGCCTATCTATGCCTGCTTCCCACAGTGCACTGTGTTGGTCATTGTTACTGTTCTTGTTCTCTTGGTCTTCCTGCAAGCTGCTAGCTGTCATCCCTTATCCTATCTATCCATCTCATTCAGCTAGTTCACCTGTACCTGCTGTTTATTTCCTGTAACTTACCTGTTTCCAACCACACCCGGATATCTGTTGTTCTTATTCAGCTATACCTGGACTGTACCTTCCCTGCATTATTTTGGATTATGTTTGTTCAATAAAACTGTTATGTTTTTCATGATACTCCGGGATCCATAACTGTCATTACGAATTCCAGCTATTAGCACAGATATGTGACAATACCACCTATAATATAATCTGTAAATATTATCTTTGATTCAGAAACACAGCATGGTCTTGGTTACGTTTTGGTGTATTGCTGACCAATCCTCATGATGACTGACTCCAATCTCCTGTTCACAATTTCTCTAGAAGAGATGGAGCTCTCATTATTTTAAACATTTTGGAGACGAGAGCCTTAGCTGCTGAGTGAAGTATATACAATGACTCCAAGACCACAAGGGTACAATGGCTGAAATGTTGGATCTGTAGATATTGATGAAAACAGTTACCAGTGAGGGGAAATCTGTATTTGCACCACCACAAGGTCTCCTCGCATCCGGTAGTGTCCGCTCTCAGTCCTTGTCTCCGGCATGCACTCGTGGGTGCACATGTTTTGAGAGTGAAGTGCTCACCATAAGCTGTCTCCTCTTTCACACTCTCTCTATTGGTCCTCTAGTGCCAACTAATGTAGGGGGAGGTGATTAAGGACATCAACATCCTGCTGCTGTATGACCCTATGACCCTAATGGCATTCTATAACTGTTACAACTGCTGCAGCCAAATAACCCTGTGTGTACCTGAGTCACTGCTATTGTTCCTGTTCTCAAATAAACCAACAACTTGGTTATGTTTAATGCTGTGTGGACTAACATCCCTATTAAACACTGCTGGCACCTTACAGACACTAATAGGTTCTGCCAATAGTTTGCACAATGATCTCTTATAACTTTGGCCACATGACCGTTGCATGCCCCTGCCACTTCCCCTCCTTCTCTCTTCGCTATATAAACCTGCTCTGGAAACTGTTAAGGTGCCAAAGTCTTCTTCTTTGATCACTATTTAGGTGTTCTTGGCTCCCTTTTGTCTTCTGCATCCTGGTGACTGTTCCTGTTTCACTGGTATCCTGCTGACTGTTCTTGTATTGCTGGTATCCTGGTGACTGTTCCTGTATCACTGATATCCTGGTGACTGTTACTGTATTGCTGATATCCTGGTGACTGTTACTGTATCACTGATATCCTGGTGACTGTTACTGTATCACTGATATCTTGGGGCAGTTCCTGTAACGCAGGTATCTGTCACTCACCGGAATGTGAGTGCTTCTTCCCGGACATTTAGGAACCGTGGTCGTCCTCCATCCTGAGGGACTGCGCATGCGCAGCCCTTTCTATACCTCCAGTGTATGTTCCTTTAACTTAATTGGCAGATCAGGCAACCTCCCTATATTAAGCACCTGTGGTCAACACCACGTTGCCTGATCTTGGAGTCTCATTCCCCATGAGTCTCTGAAGGTGTTCCTGTGTTTCCCTGTTTATTCAGCCCTGCTGATTCCTGTGGTTTCCAAACCACTTCTACCTCTGTGGTTTCCAAACCACTTCTACTACTGTGGTTCCCATACCACTTCTACCATCTACTGTATCATCGTGACTGTGAGCTGATTCCTATCCGCTGCCTCCGTGCACTACAGTCTTCTAATCACTTCAACTCTACCATTCATCATTGGGACTGTTAGCTGATGCCTATCCGCTGCCTCCGTGCACTACAGGCTTCAACCACATCCACTCACCTGTTCATGATTGTGACTGCCAGCTGATTCCTATCCGCTGCCTCCGTGCACTACAGGCTTCAACCTGCAACTCGTCTGTGTTTCATCATCGTGACTGTTTGGCTGATTCCTATCCGCTGCCTCCGTGCACTACAGTCTTCAACCTGCAACTCGTCTGTGTTTCATCATCGTGACTGCTAGCTGATTCCTATCCGCTGCCTCTGTGCGCTTCAGTCTTCAGTCCTTGTCAACTCTACCGTGTTTCCTTGAGTCTGCTGCCACTATTGCTACCCGCTACTCTCCGTGATCATCTGTTCCAGTTCAACTCTGCTCCGGGGTCCCATCGTTACTGCACCTGCTGGTTGCTATTGGTTACCTCCGTGTTCCCGCAGAGACCCGCTGCTGTTACTTCTCAGCGCTACTCAT
Organism: Mixophyes fleayi; assembly: GCF_038048845.1. Taxonomy (NCBI): domain Eukaryota; kingdom Metazoa; phylum Chordata; class Amphibia; order Anura; family Limnodynastidae; genus Mixophyes; species Mixophyes fleayi. Next base: position 79,408,316 of record NC_134411.1, on the reverse strand, counting down.
CCATCTACTGCTGATCCGCTCTCCACGCCTTCCTGTGTTCCCTGCTGGTCTACCTACCTGTGCGCTGCACCTGCTAGACCCCCGCTTCACCCATCCAGGGACTTGTATCCTGCTGGCCTCCTGCCCTTCAGGTATCTCTGCACTCCTGTCTGACTGCCTTCTCCTGAACCACGGTATGCATACTTCCCATTGACTGTGCTGTGTATTGCATACCTTGCTGGACTGTGTTGGTTCTCCTCTGGAGTGTACTATCCGCTGAGTCTATTGCCATCATTGACTGTGTTGGTTCTCCTCTGGAGTGTACTATCCGCTGAGTCTATTGCCATCATTGACTGTGTTGGTTCTCCTCTGGAGTGTACTATCTGCTGACTCTACTGCCATCATTGACTGTGTTATCTCATGCTGGATTACTTCAAGAGACTTTCTATATTGGCAGTGTTGTTCAGTCATTTATACATTTATATTGTGCATATTACTGTGGATCAAAGTCAAGGTGCCCGTGTATATATTGTGTTGCAGTCTCTCCCCGTGCACCTCCTCACATATATATTCAGTGGTACAACTTGCTAGTGGCAGACCACTGACTCCTGTTTACAGTTTCACCTGTTCCAGTATCCTCTCACATAGCAGTGGTACAACTTGCTAACGCAGACCACTGACTCCCCGGATACCTCCACTTGGATTCCATTCCTTCACTCAGACAGCGGTACAACTTGCTATCCGCAGACCGCTGACTCTCATCACCTCCTCGTTTCTGTTGGACATTCCTCCTCACTATAGCAGTGGTACAACTTGCTACCGCAGACCACTGACTACCTTCACGTGTCCTTTGTCCATACAGTTCCTCGTGTATTACTACCTCCATATTGCCAGTGCTGCTAGTCATAGACTTTCCTGAGCATCTCATCATCTGCTATTTCCTGTTCCGTGATCACCCTGCTACCAGAGTACCATATTACCACCTATACTGCTCTGGTAAGCCTATCACCTGGTGATCCCTGGGTAAAGACTCCTAGTGCCCGTGACAGTAAGATCAGGCCATGACAGACCCAGATACGGAACCTACTGCTAAAGAGATGCTGCAGCATCTGGTCAGCCGTGTGGAGCAACAGGATGCTCGCCAACAGCTGTTACTTCAATGTTACCAATCGTTAACCTCCCAAGGAACATCTGGACAGACTGTTACAGCTAGTATTGAAGCTCCTGTGCTTGCCTCCGTTTCCCCAGTGCCATCCCAGGTGTCTACAGCTCCTACGCTTCACCTGCCTACTCCGTCAAAATATGACGGGGACCCCAAAACTTGTAGAGGTTTCCTTAACCAATGTTCAGTCCATTTTGAACTCCAACCTCAAAATTTTTCTACCCATCGTTCCAGAGTGGCCTATCTTATCTCATTGTTTTCTGGACAAGCCCTGGCTTGGGCCTCCCCTCTGTGGGAAAGAAACGATCCAATTCTACAAGATAGTGCCAAATTCATTTCCACGTTCCGAAGTGTGTTCGATGAACCAGGTCGTGTGACCTCCGCTGCTTCCAGCATTCTTCGTTTGCGACAAGGCTCCCATACAGTAGGACAGTATGTCATTCAATTTAGGATCTTAGCCTCTGAACTTCAGTGGAACACTGAAGCATTAGTTGCCGCCTTCTGGCAGGGGCTCTCCGATAAAATTAAAGATGCACTGACTACCCAAGAGCTTCCTTCGTCACTAGAAGATTTGATCTCTCTTTGCCATCGTGTAGACATGAGATTTCGTGAAAGAGAATCTGAGAAAACAACTTCTGCTAAAGCACCTCTTCGTTTAAACCCTCAATTTCGTCCAGTTTCACCTTCTGTGATTCCCATGGAGATAGGACGTTCCAAATTATCTTTAGAAGAGAGGAAACGAAGAGTAAAGAATAGACTCTGTATCTATTGTGCTGATTCCACACATATGCTCAGTTCTTGCCCTAAGAAATCGGGAAATGCCAGGTCCTAACTAGTTCTGGAGAGGTGAAGTTAGGGTCCCTGGAGTCCTCTCCATTGTCTATGAAATCTAAAGTCTGCGCTTTCGATGTTACGATTTCCTTTGCTACCAAATCCTTTGAGTCACAGGCATTGATTGATTCCGGAGCAGCAGGAAATTTCATTTCTAAATCACTAGTGAATCAATGGTCCCTACCAGTGATCATTTTAAAAACACCCATTACTGTGACGGCTATAGATGGATCACGTCTCATCAATGGTCTCATCACCCAGAGTACGTCTCCAGTAACCCTTCAGATTGGTGTACTACACCATGAAGAAATTTCGTTTTTAATTCTTCCAGTTACGACAAGTCCGATTGTCTTAGGCCTTCCATGGCTTCAATGTCACTCTCCCCAGATTGACTGGCGCACCCCTCAAGTTACGTCTTGGGGGCCTGAATGTCACCATCGTTGTCTCTCTCAAGTTATTCCTCTTAAAGTACAGCAATCTTCCATCTCATCTTCCTCCCCGGGACTCCCTCCTCAGTATGCTTCATTTGCCGATGTGTTTGATAAAGCTCAGTCTGAACGTCTTCCTCCTCATCGTTCTTGGGATTGTCCGATCGACCTTCTACCTGGCAAGACTCCTCCCAGGGGTCGGGTCTATCCTCTCTCGTTACCTGAAACTCAAGCCACATCTGAGTACATACAGGAGAATCTCCAGCGTGGGTTCATTCGACCTTCCACCTCTCCCGCTGGAGCTGGGTTCTTCTTCGTCAAAAAGAAGGATGGATCATTACGCCCTTGTATAGATTTTCGTGGACTCAACGCCATTACTATCAAGAATCGGTATCCCATTCCGCTGATCACTGAGCTATTTGATCGCATCAGGGGAGCTCGGATATTTACTAAGTTGGATCTTCGTGGTGCCTACAATTTAATTAGAATCCGTTCCGGTGACGAATGGAAGACCGCGTTTAACACCAGAGATGGGCATTACGAATATTTAGTAATGCCCTTCGGGCTGTGTAATGCCCCCGCGGTTTTCCAGGGTTTCATCAATGAGATCTTTCGGGACTTATTATATGTATGTGTCGTTGTCTACCTGGACGACATATTGATCTTCTCACAGGACCTGCCTTCTCATCACCAACATGTGGCAGAGGTCCTCTCCAGACTACGGAAAAACTCGTTGTTCTGTAAATTGGAAAAATGTTCATTCGAGTTACCCCAGATTCCATTCTTGGGGTATATAGTTTCCGGAGTTGGCCTGAAGATGGATCCAGACAAAGTAAATGCTGTACTACATTGGCCTCAGCCAACTACTCTTCGTGCCATCCAGCGTTTTTTAGGTTTTGCCAATTACTATAGACGCTTCATTCAAGACTTCTCATCCATTGCATCTCCCATTGTGGCCTTAACTCGGAAAGGGGCTAATACTAAGCAATGGTCATCTGAGGCTCTCCAAGCCTTTCAAATCCTCAAAGAGTCCTTCTCGTCTGCTCCCATTCTGCGACAACCTGATGTGACACTCCCCTTCTTCCTAGAAGTAGATGCCTCTAATGTGGGCTTAGGAGCTATTCTCTCCCAACGCTCGGAGCAACAAAAATTACATCCTTGTGCCTTCTACTCTCGGGGTCTTCTGCCCGCAGAGAAAAACTATACTATCGGGGACAAGGAGTTGCTGGCCATCAAAGCTGCATTAGAGGAATGGAGATACTTGTTGGAGGGAGTTCGCCATCCGGTGACGATCTTCACGGATCATAAGAACTTGTCATATTTGCAATCTGCTCAATGCTTGAACCCTCGTCAAGCAAGATGGTCTCTTTTCTTTTCCCGTTTTGAATTAATTATAACCTTCAAACCAGCTGCTAAGAACAAGAAAGCTGACGCTCTATCTCGAGCTTTTGTGACGTCCTCTGATGTAGAAGAGGTTCCCAACCATGCTATTCTAGACCCCAAATGTATTTCTCTGGCTGCTTCATCCACCAAAATGCTACCATTTGGGAAGACCCTCGTGCCTCCTACTCTGAGGCGGAAAATCCTTTCGTGGTTCCATGCCTCTCGTTTTTCTGGACACGCCGGTGAACATAAGACCTTTGAGATTCTCTCTCGTAGTTACTGGTGGCCTTCAATGAGGAGAGACGTCAAAGAGTTTATTGCTTCCTGTGATTTATGTTCTCAGTTCAAATCCTCCCGCAGAACTCCAGCAGGGTTGCTGCGACCACTACCCATTCCGTCCAAGCCTTGGACCCATATTAGTATGGATTTCGTTACTGATTTGCCACCAAGTAAGAATCACAATACTATTTGGGTAGTGGTAGACAGATTTTCGAAGATGGCTCATTTCGTCCCTCTGTCCGGTTTACCTTCCTCGTCTACTCTGGCTGAACATTTCATTAAAGAAATCTTCCGCATCCATGGATGTCCGTCTGAGATTGTGTCAGATAGAGGAGTACAATTCGTTTCCAGATTCTGGCGGGCCCTTTGTAAAACCTTGGGCATACGATTAGCACTCTCATCGTCTTACCATCCGCAATCTAACGGACAAACGGAACGAGTCAATCAAGATCTTGAGACTTTTATTAGGATGTTCTCTTCAGCCAACCAAGACAACTGGGTAGAATTGCTCCCTTGGGCTGAATTCGCCCATAACAACATGTACCATGAGTCATCATCCAAAACTCCATTCTTTGTGGTCTACGGTCACCATCCGTCTTTTCCGGAATTTCCTGCCCTCCCGCCCACCCAAGTTCCTGCTGTGGAGACTGCTTGTCAGACCTTCAAAAATATCTGGTCTCAGGTCAAAACCTGTTTAAAGAAGACATCTAACAAATATAAGTCTTTCGCAGATAAGAAGAGGCGGGCTATTCCACCACTAAAAATTGGAGATCGTGTCTGGTTATCTACCAAAAATATTCGTTTGAAGGTTCCATCTATGAAATTCGCCCCTCGTTTTATTGGTCCATATAGGATCATTCAAGTTATCAATCCAGTATGTGTTAAACTTCTTCTTCCTAAGAATCTTCGGATTTCCAATGCCTTCCATGTGTCCTTGCTCAAACCTCTCATCATCAACCGTTTCTCGACTCCTTCCTCAGCACCGCAGCCAGTTCAAGTTCATCAGGAGGAGGATTTCGAGATTACTGAGGTATTGGATGCAAAAATTTCGCGAGGAGTCCTCCGTTTCCTCGTTCATTGGAAGGGCTTTGGTCCTGAGGAGCGTTCATGGATCAAAGCTGAAGATCTTAATGCTCCTGCCCTTCTGAAGAAGTTTTATTTCAAAAATCCGGACAAGCCCGGTTCCAGGCGTTCTGTGCCCACCTTTAAAAGGGGGGGTACTGTCACTCACCGGAATGTGAGTGCTTCTTCCCGGACATTTAGGAACCGTGGTCGTCCTCCATCCTGAGGGACTGCGCATGCGCAGCCCTTTCTATACCTCCAGTGTATGTTCCTTTAACTTAATTGGCAGATCAGGCAACCTCCCTATATTAAGCACCTGTGGTCAACACCACGTTGCCTGATCTTGGAGTCTCATTCCCCATGAGTCTCTGAAGGTGTTCCTGTGTTTCCCTGTTTATTCAGCCCTGCTGATTCCTGTGGTTTCCAAACCACTTCTACCTCTGTGGTTTCCAAACCACTTCTACTACTGTGGTTCCCATACCACTTCTACCATCTACTGTATCATCGTGACTGTGAGCTGATTCCTATCCGCTGCCTCCGTGCACTACAGTCTTCTAATCACTTCAACTCTACCATTTATCATTGGGACTGTTAGCTGATGCCTATCCGCTGCCTCCGTGCACTACAGGCTTCAACCACATCCACTCACCTGTTCATGATTGTGACTGCCAGCTGATTCCTATCCGCTGCCTCCGTGCACTACAGGCTTCAACCTGCAACTCGTCTGTGTTTCATCATCGTGACTGTTTGGCTGATTCCTATCCGCTGCCTCCGTGCACTACAGTCTTCAACCTGCAACTCGTCTGTGTTTCATCATCGTGACTGCTAGCTGATTCCTATCCGCTGCCTCTGTGCGCTTCAGTCTTCAGTCCTTGTCAACTCTACCGTGTTTCCTTGAGTCTGCTGCCACTATTGCTACCCGCTACTCTCCGTGATCATCTGTTCCAGTTCAACTCTGCTCCGGGGTCCCATCGTTACTGCACCTGCTGGTTGCTATTGGTTACCTCCGTGTTCCCGCAGAGACCCGCTGCTGTTACTTCTCAGCGCTACTCATCCATCTACTGCTGATCCGCTCTCCACGCCTTCCTGTGTTCCCTGCTGGTCTACCTACCTGTGCGCTGCACCTGCTAGACCCCCGCTTCACCCATCCAGGGACTTGTATCCTGCTGGCCTCCTGCCCTTCAGGTATCTCTGCACTCCTGTCTGACTGCCTTCTCCTGAACCACGGTATGCATACTTCCCATTGACTGTGCTGTGTATTGCATACCTTGCTGGACTGTGTTGGTTCTCCTCTGGAGTGTACTATCCGCTGAGTCTATTGCCATCATTGACTGTGTTGGTTCTCCTCTGGAGTGTACTATCCGCTGAGTCTATTGCCATCATTGACTGTGTTGGTTCTCCTCTGGAGTGTACTATCTGCTGACTCTACTGCCATCATTGACTGTGTTATCTCATGCTGGATTACTTCAAGAGACTTTCTATATTGGCAGTGTTGTTCAGTCATTTATACATTTATATTGTGCATATTACTGTGGATCAAAGTCAAGGTGCCCGTGTATATATTGTGTTGCAGTCTCTCCCCGTGCACCTCCTCACATATATATTCAGTGGTACAACTTGCTAGTGGCAGACCACTGACTCCTGTTTACAGTTTCACCTGTTCCAGTATCCTCTCACATAGCAGTGGTACAACTTGCTAACGCAGACCACTGACTCCCCGGATACCTCCACTTGGATTCCATTCCTTCACTCAGACAGCGGTACAACTTGCTATCCGCAGACCGCTGACTCTCATCACCTCCTCGTTTCTGTTGGACATTCCTCCTCACTATAGCAGTGGTACAACTTGCTACCGCAGACCACTGACTACCTTCACGTGTCCTTTGTCCATACAGTTCCTCGTGTATTACTACCTCCATATTGCCAGTGCTGCTAGTCATAGACTTTCCTGAGCATCTCATCATCTGCTATTTCCTGTTCCGTGATCACCCTGCTACCAGAGTACCATATTACCACCTATACTGCTCTGGTAAGCCTATCACCTGGTGATCCCTGGGTAAAGACTCCTAGTGCCCGTGACAGTATCCTGGTGACTGTTCCTGTATTGCTGGTATCCTAGTGACAGTTCTTGTATCGCTGATATCTTTGGGCAGTTCCTATATCGCTGGTATCCTGGTGACTGTTCCTGTATTGCTGGTATCTTGGTGACTGTTCCTGTATCGCTGATATACTGGTGACTGTTCCTGTATCGCTGATATCTTGTGGCAGTTCATGTATTGCTGGTTTCCTGGTGCAATTCTATGCCGCTGGCATTATCTTTCTGCAGTTCTGTATTGCTGGCATTATCCTGGTGCAGTTCATATACCACTGATATCCTGGTGGAGTTCCTACATCCCTAACCTCTGGAGCTGTTCCCAGCTAGCTTATCCCGGTGCTGTTCCCTGCTAGCGCTGTACCCTACTGACTATCACCACTACAGCACCTTATTCGGACAGTGCCCGCCCTATACCTAACTCAGTTCTTCTTCATTTACACTACTACTCTGTGGCTCTCTACCCGCACACAAACCACGCTCAAGACCTACCCCAGGGGCCTGCAACCTGTGTGGTGCATGCAGTCAATTCCATCCTGCTTTGCGGTGGGCTCTGGTGAAGACTGACATCAGGTTTTACTCCACGCCCTCTGAATAGGTAATGCAAACCTGGGCTACTTGTAGGATCAATCCTTGTGCTTCCTGATATAGGGTCATCAGAGGTGAAATTGCTGATTATTCCACACAGGGCATAGTGAGCCCAACCTAGAGAGGAGCTGTCAAATAGATGTTGTTCAATCCCATAATTTCCATGACAAGAGCATAGTGGGGAGACTTTTTGTGGGGCTGGTCTATGGGCTTTTGGTAGCCACAGACAGGTAGCACTTATGATCATTTGGAACATGCCGTAACTTCCTCCCTGACAGAGTGTGCGTTTGAATTTTAATTCTAATAAATCAAGTGCTAAATAACTGACAAGTACACAAACTCTATGTATTAAACCACTATTCTTATGCTGCTGTCCAATGGCTTATGATAGCTCATCTGAAATAATGCCTCAAAAAACTAGATAGACGAATCACATCAGCAGATTTCAGAAAGAAGAAGGAGTAACAAAATATACGGATACTCTACAGCACAAAAAATGAAATAGCGACAGAAGGAAAGGCAGAACAGACTGAGTATACTATCACTGACAAAGACTTGTAGGTAGCCATCCTTAATCAATTCTGCCCGGTCCTTAGTTTTATTAAAGCAATCTCATAGTAGTTTTGACTGTACCATGAACTACATATTGTTTCAATGTTCCGGCATATTACCACTTTGGTGCACATTTAGGCTGCTCTCTGTGGATGTTTGTTTTCCATTGTGGGACTCAGTAACTATTCTGGTATTTGAATATAATCCACAGCACTGGGGTCATAAGGTCGATTCCCAACCATGGCCTTATCTGTATGGAGTTTGTATGCTCTCCCCGTGTTTGTGTGGTTTTTTTTTCGTGGTGCTCTGGTTTCCTCCCACACTCCAAGAACATATTAGTAGGTTAATTGACTGCTATCAAATTGACCTTAGTCTCTGTGTGTGTGTGTGTGTGTGTGTGTGTGTGTGTGTGTGTGTGTGTGTGTGTTCGTCAAATTTAGATTGTATGCTCCAATGGGGCAGGGACAGATGTGAGTGAGTTCTCTGTACGGCGCTGCGGAATTACTGGCGCTATAAAAATAGCTGATGATTTGCTTTGTTTAGTCCCTCTTCTAGACACTGGGATGGTTTTTCCAGAAACACTATGACAAGGAGCAGATTGATGACGTCATTGTGAAGGGTTCTGTAAGGCAGCAATATTGAGGAGGTCAAAGCACTACTCCTGCCTGCAGGACCCAAATCAGGGGCGGGCTGGCCTGGGCGGCAGGGGGGCCGCTCAGTCAGACCGCTATTAGGGCCGGGGGGTAGGCCGGCCGCCCCCCGGATGCAATGTACCACCTGTTCACTGGCGGCCACATCTGATGACATGAGATGCGGCCGCATCACATGACAGGCCGCATCCCGTTTCATGTGATGCGGCCACCTGTGTGCCCCCCGGGCTTCCAACTCCCAACCCGCGTCTGACCCAAATATAGCTACTCAGCTGATAGGGGACATTCAGTATGTCTCTACGCATGCATCACTGATCCTAGTTAATTTTGCCCCTGCTGCATACATAGCTGTCAACTGTTCCTAATTTCCAGTGGCAATCCAAGCTTTTAAAGATTTGTCTCTGAAATGTCCCTATTTTTCACTACAGCCCGTCTACAAAGTCAAAATGTCTCTTGTCCTGTATGTTGCATTTGACAAGTAAATCATACTTGCCTACTCTCCCGGAAGTTCCGGGAGGCTCCCGAATTTCAGGGAGTCCTCCCGGACTCCCGGAAGACTAGACACAACTCCTGGATCCTAAAAAAATGCAGAAATTAACGACATTGAATATGGGGGGTGTCAGATTCAAAAGGTTGGCATGTATGATGTAATTCTTACATCTACTTTTATTCTATAGGCTTTATAGGTTCGATATTTATTTAGTTTTTTAAAATGCAAGAAAACACTTTAGAAGCAAACTGAGTAAACATGATATGATGATCTTGGCAGTATTGCGCTTGCAAGCAAGTGGTGAACACAGAGGGCCTGATTTATTAAGGAAAGTAAGCATAAAAAAGAAGTAACTTTTCACCTTGGCAAAACCATGTTGTATTAGAGCAGGAGGTAAATTTCAAATGTGGGGAGATATTTATAATTGGGGTAGGGCATGTCCTAGATCAACTTCAATTGTCAGTGTAAAAATAAAGCTATCAAGTATTTGTGTCCTACATGAAAAGAAAAGCTAGTATTTTCCTTATGTGCAAAATAATAAACTAGTTTGCAGCCCTCGAATTGTAACATGGTTTTGTCCAGGAGAAAACGTACTAATTTTTTTGCCTTACTTTCCTTAATGAATCAGGCCCAGAGTGTTTACGAAAAATTGGAAAAAAATATCCTTTATTTATGGCCACTTCTCCACTCCAGATGCTTTTATGGAAACCTCACAGTTTTAAAGCCTGAAAGCTTTGGGAGTTTGAAATGTGTACCTTGCATTTTACTGCTCTGCATCAACATAGTTAATGTTGATTGTAAGCTCTAGCGACTGTTGCCCTCTGACCTTTCGTTTCCTTGTTTATTACGGTATCTGTTAGTCTTATGTTAAAGCAGCACTACGACATAGTAAACGTTTTTTCTAAGGTGCTATTTTCCGATAGATAGATCCCCCCCATGACTGCTCCACACACAAACCAACAGAATAGAAGGATGAGAGCAATAGGACCAATTACAAGCCTCAATTTAAGAGATTGTGACTTGTGATTGGTTCTCACATCACACCCCTCACTGCTGCCATTTAAAGTTGGTGAACGAAATTGATTTGTCAGTTCGGTAAAAAGGGCTGTATGTAACAACCCTCCAAGTAGAGGAAGAGGTACCATCATAAAAAAAATTCTTTATTTAGGTGGTAGTAAAGCTATAAATGTAGGACAGCATGGTGGCTAAGTGGTTAGCACTTCTGCCACACAGCACTGAGGTCATGAGTTCGATTCCCGACCATGGCCTTACCTGTGTGGAGTTTGTATGTTCTCCCTGTGTTTGCGTGGGTTTCCTCCGGGTGCTCCGGTTTCCTCCCACACTCAAAAACATACTACTAGCTTAATTGACTGCTATCAAAATTGACCCTAGTCTCTCTGTCTGTCTGTCTGTGTATGTTAGGGAATTTAGACTGTAAGCCCCAATGGGGCAGGGACAGGGCCGGATTTACCACTAGGCAACCTAGGCACCTGCCTAGGGCCTAGCGGCTCTCAAGGGGCCCAGATGGAAGGGGGGGGACAAGAAGAAGAAAAAAATACTTGCGGCCCCTCCCCCAACTCGCAGCACCCGACCCCCCCCCCCAACACAAGTCGCGCGGGACTTGTGTGTGTGTGTGTGTGGGGTCGGGTGCCACGAGTCAGGGGAGGGGCAGCTTCAATTTAGCTACCTTCCCAGGTAGCTCTGACATCACAGGGTCATGTGGCAGTGGTCACATGGTACACAGTGTTAGGCGGGCTGCTGGATCTCTAATGATGGTAGTCAGTGTGCAGGAGCTGCAGCATTTCTGTCTGTTCCTGGAGTCACAGATAAAGTTAAGAAGGGGTCTGTGATGGAGAGCTAGTGTGTGTGAGATTGAAGCTGCAGTGTAAGAGGGGGGCATGTGTGAAGGTGCTGGGCACAGAGAGGGGGCATGTGTGAAGGTGCTGGGCACAGAGAGGGGGCATGTGTGAAAGTGCTGGGCAGAGAGGGCAGTGTGATGAGAGGGACAATAATGAGGGGCCGCATGGTGATGCAGGAGGAGAAGTGTGATGTGCGGCGCGTATAACTTACCCTTCTACTTAACTATAGGAGTATATGCTACGCTAAAATATAGTGCTATGGATTGTTTCGTGGGGGGGGGGGGGGGGGCCTGGCCTCCAAACCAATATCTTGCCTAGGGCCTATGAAGTCTAAATCCGGCTCTGGGCAGGGACTGATGTAAATGAGTTCTCTGTACAGCAAGCGCTGCTGAATCAGTGGCGCTATATAAACAGATGATGATGATGATATTGTACACTGCTAAGTATATGTTGGCACTATATACAGTGAGTAATGTTAACATCAGATTTTTGATTAATGCTCATAACTCTGCAAGAAGTGCATTTTTTAAGCTAAAAAAAATTACTTTTTTGAAAATTAATTTCATGTTTAATGGCATATATTTCTCTAATAACAGGAGGTATGAATTGTTTTTAGAGATAATGAGGCATATCCATAATTGTTTTTGTATCCAAATCTCAAACTCAGCTGCTTCCTATGAAAAACTGCTCTTAATTGGCTCTCGGCGAAAAGAGACGCTTCCAAATCTTGAATCATCAATGTCAGAATCCGAGATGGATTTGTAGAAGTGCTGACATATTTTTTTGCAAAAATAAACAGGGGGGAGATAATGAGTGAGCAAAGCAGTGTGGCTTTAAGCATTCCTGCTGGTATTACCACAAATCTCTGCTCCAATCTGAGCTCTTGGGGGTATTCAGAGCCATACAAACAGGTTAACTGGTTCACTGATCAAATAACTGACAGCCCTGTAAATTCACCCCCACTGACATTTCTCTCTGTGTAATACAAATTTCTGTCAACATGCTTTTAAAACGATGTTGTATTTTAAATCAGTCACATAGCATATGGAAATTAGAATGTAAGCTCTAAAGATAACACTAGGGGGTATATTTACTAAAGTTTTTAAGAATGAGATGTGGAGTTGTTGCCCATGGCAATCAATCAGATTCTAGCTATCATTTTCCAGAATGTACTAGGCAAATGATAGCAAGAATCTGATTGGTTACTATGGGCAACTCCTTCAATTTTCATGTTTAGTTTTAGAAAATCTGCCACTAAATATTACATAACATTTTGAAGAGTAATACCTTGAATGATATACATTTTAAAAATTATTTCAAAATGAAACGATCTTGTCAAACTAATTCATTGGGGAAGATTTACTAATGGGCGTTATTTTTTATCGTATGCGGTTTTCAGACCCAAAACTCGGGAATTACTATCAGACAGTTTGCAGGCTGAAAATGAAAACTGCGTTCGATCTGTTGCATGTGCAAACCCACAAACCACATGGTAAACCAGATGTACAACATCCGCCTTTACCCTCTCATTTTCCAAAAATCAGTTGGTATTCGGTATCGGGTCCAGTCCAGGGCCCCCGCAACTAGAAATTAGTACTGTGAGTAGCACGGGGTCCCTCATGGTACCACTGGCCGGTGTGCCCCAGAGTAATACTCTACAGCAGTGTTTTTCAACTCCAGTCCTCAGGACCCCCCCAGCAGTACATGTTTTCCATATCTCCTTGCTGGAGCACAGGTGTATTCATTACTGACTGACACAGTGTAGCAGGTGGTATAATTATTTCACTGGTCATTAGTGGGTCCTGAGGACTGGAGTTGAGAAACACTGCTCTACAGGTATGTACGTGGGCACAAGTGCATGCACTATTAGTTTTGCTAGCCTTATTAAACAAATAATATTGCCCAAGTAGATAAAGGTATCATTTATAGGGCCCCCCCCCAGTCAATAAATAACACAAGAAGGGCAGAATGGTGGCTAAGTGGTTAGCACTTCTGCCTCACAGCACTGGGGTAATGAGTTCAATTCCTGACCATGGCCTTATCTGTGTGGAGTTTGTATGTTCTCCACGTGTTTGCGTGGGTTTCCTCTGGGTGCTCCGGTTTCCTCCCACACTCCAAAAACATACTAGTAGGTTAATTGGCTGCTATCAAAATTGACCCTAGTCTCTCTCTCTCTGTCTGTCTGTGTGTATGTGTGTATATTAGGGAATTTAGACTGTAAGCCCCAATGGGATGTGGACTGATGTGAATGAGTTCTCTGTACAGCGCTGCGGAATCAGCGGCGCTATATAAATAAATGGTGATGATGATGATGACGAGTCAATTGCACCAAATGGGCCCCGTGCTACTTAGCATTGGGCTGGTACTCTCCATGTGCAGGTCGCCAATCACTTTTTTTCTTTTTTTACAATCTTTATTGTTACCATTCTGATAAACAAGATAGTACAAACAGCCTGTGCTTTGAGCTATCTTGCAAGTCTGAACAAGGTCTATTTTTTTTTCACTAAAAGGCGGCTAAAAGGTTGACAAGATCTGCAGCTTAATACAGATTGTATATTTTCCGTGCAATAATACTGGGAATGCGGTTTTAAACCTTGCAGTTTACTATAATGTGGTGTGAGGTGCATTTTGGCCTTTAGTATATAGCACGGTTTCAAAACGGCACCTCAAAAAGCACGAAAATCTGTGGCTTGATACAACTGCAGGGGAGTAAATCTCCCACCCTAATCTGTTCAGGGGTATTTTGTATTGTGTCACAGATGTGTAGTCTAATTGGCCAAGACAACCTATGCATCTTCTTATCCAACAGAGACACAGGACCTCTTTATGAAGGATAGGGGTGTTTTAGCATACATTACCTATCACATAAAGTCAGGGGCGGATCTAGACATTTGTCCTACCCGGGGCGATTTTAGGGGGGGGGCGATTTAGGCCCCGCCCCCTTTCTGATGTCTAAGGCTGCCGGCGGCTGCACAGTATGTGCAGGTCCGTTCAGCAGTGGCAGTGTGCTGTCCCGCTGCTCTGATTGTGTTTAAAACACAATCAGAGCAGCCGGGCAGCATACTGTCACTGCTGAACGGACCTGCACAGTGTGCAGCTGTCGGCAGCAAGACCCTGGTAGGGGGGCGATCGCCCCGATAGCCCCGATCGCCCCCCCCCCCCTGGATCCGCCACTGCATAAAGTGCATTGCAGTGTGCTTTATTAACGTCCTCAAGGTTCATTTCTGTTTATCATTTTCACCAAAATGCCATTTGCCCATTTTCAACCTATTTAATGATCACTGATGTTTTCTAAAACTGCTTTAAGACCAAACTTGCCAACTCTTCCGGAATGTACCCAGGAGATTCCTGAATTCTGGGCAGGTCTCCCGGACTCCCGGTAGAGTAGGGGATCCTCCCACATCTGCCCACTTCCTAGTGAATTGAGCTGGATTAGAGCTGCCATAACCCGATTCTCATGGAATCGCATCATTTTGGCCCTATCACCCACTGTAAAATGATGCCTTCGGGTCATTATGTCACGGGGCGGGGCAAAAAATGTCACAATTCACCAAGCCCCGCCCCCTCCATCCACACGCCCCACCCCAGAGAGGAACATTAAAAAGTTGGCAAGTATGTTTAAAACCACTGTTTCCCTGCACTTGTTACCTGTTTAGATGTTACCCATTTCTTTCTACAGTGTCATATTTTTCTTGTAAATATAGTACAAGGATTTTGATTCCTTTGGCCAAACCATGGCTGCTCGTCCCTCCTGACTTTATACTATTGGAGAAGTGGAAAAGTCAGTTTATACAAAGCTCCATTGAGCATTTTACAGATTTCAATAAATTTTGAAGAAAGCACCTTTACAGATTTTTATAAATATGCAAAGTTAAAAAGTTAGGTTCCTGTGCTGTAAACGATGAGGTGTGCGAAACGCAGGGGAGGAAGTTATACTTGGGCTAAGCTAAAAATCAGCTTATCAATTCACTAAAAACCAGTGATATCACGGAGACGCAGGGGGCTGTATAACATTACAACCGTGACCGCAGCATTGTGTCTAATATATTATCGTCGCCTATGGCTGTTTGCCCAAAGGTTCATTTCTTGGAATTGGATCACTACACTAACAAGCGATCTCCTTGCTTTGTCTGCAATACACTTCTCATCTCCTCAAGCTTTGGAATTGCTCCAATACGGATAATGAGAGACGTTTATGAAAATTGGCGATCAAGAAAAAGGTGGTGTTGCCCACAGCATCCATTTCTAGTAACTTTTTTAGAAAATGAAAGCTAATATCTGATTGGCTGCTGTGGGCAACACCAGATTTTTACCTTGACACCTATTGTCATAAATGTCCTTTTCTGTGTATCGCTGCACAACACAGCATTGTCCCAAACCATAGTAAGTTTGGAAAACATAAGCATGACAAGCGCATGCTTTAAAAATGTACTATCGACACATTTATGAAGCATGTGATTTGTAATGTTTTTGTACCCATTTTCCAGTGGCGCACGCAGGGGGGTTTCTGGGTCTCCAGAAACCCCTCCCCGCCGCTAAAAAATGTGCCCTACATAGCGGCACTGTACTATACAGCAGCCGTGGCGCTGTCAAGAAGCGTCTGCGGCGGTGCGCCCCTGTTTTCCTAGTGCATATATGTGAAACAACCTTCCAAGCGGTCCTGTCTTAGAACCTTACTCATATGATCTGTATGTTTCTGATGTGTCTAGTTCATGATAAGTTCACTGTGCCACAAATACACACTTCCTACTTACATGGAGTGAAGCAGACACAGGTGGGCTCTTAAGGAAACAGCAGCAGCTGTACATGTTTATGTACAATAGTTTATTTATATAGTACACACGGTGGATGAACAAACACAGTATGCACAAACTATGATATTATTATTATTTCTATGGTGCCACAAAGTTCCGCAGTGCAAAACAGTGGGGAAATAGAGAGTTGAATACAGACGTACCAGCAGGGGAAATACCAAAACCAGCAAAGGCAACGTTCAAGGAGGATAAATGCAAGAATAGCAAGAAATGAAGCTATATTGCCTACTCTCCCATAATGCCCGGGAGACTCATAGATTTCAGGTAGTTCTCCCGCACTCCTAGGAGAGCAGGCCAATCTCCCGCATCATGGGCACTTTAGTGAAGCTGGGATGTTGTGCCTGACCTAATGGACACTGACCTACAGAAGAATTTACATTATCCACTAGCAGCCAAACTCCCAAGTAACCAGTGTGTGAAATGCTAGCCACATCAATAGGTGTAGCAGCGATTCTAGTGGAACCCACAGGAAGCACCTTGACCAAACTCATCGGGTTTACCATAAACAGCCATACTTGCCAACTTTGCCAGCATATTGTCGGTGAGGGCTCTGCCATGGGGGTGTGGCCATATGAACTGCGTCGATAGGCCCTGTCAAACAGTATCAATATAGGCCTATCGCAGCAGGGGGTGGGGTCGGGGTGACACATTTTGCCCCACTTCACCAGGCAGGCTGCAGAAGGTTGCTCTGCTCTCCCGGGAGTCCGAGAGAACTCCCAAAAATTTGTGAGTCTCCCAGACATTCCGGGAGAGTAGGAACTATGTAAAGCATTCTTCCCTTGGTTCCCCCAGGATTACCTGCATCCAGAGCCACCTTAACAACAGTATGGGCCCCCGGGCACAGCAGTGCACCGGGGGCCCCAATATATAAATATATAAGTAAAAAAAAAAGACAAAAGGATATATATATATATATATATATATATATATATATATATATATATATATATATATATATATACCCAACTTAAACGATCCATACAATTTCAACTATAAAAGTAAAGTAATTTTTTTTTTTTTTTAAATTCCCGCCCTAACTTACCTTTCAATCGCGATAAGTTGAATCCTCTTCTGTACTTCGTCGCTGTGCTTCTCCATGCTGTGCTCGCAGTGAATGTCTGGCGTGATGACGTCATCATGCCCGACATTCAATGCGAGCGCATCACGGAAGAGAGGACCAGGGAGTGAGCCGGATCGTCACCTGACCTGAACGGTCAGATGACCGCAAAAGGTAAGTTCCTTTCTTTTTTTTTTCTTCTTTACAGGATTTTTTAAAGCCAGACTTGCCAGGGCCCCCTTTCCCCCTGGGCCCCAGGGCACCTGTCCATCGTGCCCAATGGAAAAGACGGCCCTGCCTGCATCAGCCCAAGATACCACATCTGCAGATCCATTGGCTGCTTTTGATGAGCCCCGTGCTAGACCAATAATGCAAGCAATGATTTATTTGTAAATTGACGCAGCCAAGGGCCGCACCATCTCACCTGTGCATGATCTGTACATGTTGAAGGGATCGAAGTTCAGCTGTCTCTTGCCAAAGATGTAATTCAGCTGTCACTTGCCACAGATGTGTTTCAGCAATCGGAACAGTCAGGGGGGATATCCCCTGCCTGAAGGATGTCCGCCAGCTCAAACCATGAACTCTATGACAGCAGTTAAGCCAACCCAAAATGTTATTGGCCTGGGGGTCGTATATCCCACCCCCTCCCCCCCACACACCTGTGTCTACTGTCAGAGATTCCTAAGATGCCAACATTCCAATGCCCTGTCCACAGACACTTTTCGACAGGGCATATTTGCTAATTACATGAGGTACCCTCAACTCAGTTCCAGAAATGTCCTAGCCATAGAACAGTGTCTTAATGCAATTTTATTGTGCTTAAATTTCTCTTCAGCGTAGAATAAGTTATGCAAAGTAAGAATAGAATATGAGAGTTACATCTAGCATACAGAACATGAGAAATTGGAAACTGTGGATTTGGACCTCTTAACAGCACATTCACTGCAAAGTTACCAAATGTTTTATGAGCTGATGGGATATTATTATTATTATTATTAATAATAATCTTTATTTCTAGAGCACCAAAAGGTGTCGGCAGCACTGTACAGAGTACAATACAGTGGATCATACAGGGTAGAACCATACAGAGCAATAAACAAAAAATACCAAGACTTCAAGGTTCCCAACATACCTTACACATAGAGAAGGGAGCAGAAGAATAGATATAGAGTCAGGAGGGAAGAGGGCCCTGCTCGTGAGAGAGCTTACATTCTAAAGGGAGGGATAACAATATGTAGGCACAATGGGGAGTTAGAGGGGAACAATTGCATGAGAAGCGAGAGGCGTGGTAGGGGAAGATAGGTGAGGAAGCCAGGCACGGAGGGCAGGTGAGGTGGATGGCTAATAGACTTTGAGGAAGAGGTGAGTTTTAAGTGCCCATTATAGGGATGAAATGGGTGTTTGATCTATTTAACTTTCTTTTTAAGGTATTCTTGACCAGGGTCTGACCACCTTTTCTTATTGCTCTTCATCTCCTTATAGCAGACTTATAGTTCAGGATATAAGTCTGCTAATCTTGTGGGAATCAGTGACCTGTCTACTTGTGATTATGTGATCGAAGACAGAGCTGCACATGATGGGGTAGTGCTGTGAGAGTTTCCGGCAGGTATGAAAAGTGGAGATGTTGCCTATAGCAACCAATCAGATTCTAGCTGTCATTTTGTAGAATGCACTAAATAAATGATAACTAGAATCCGATTGGTTGCTATAGGCAACATCTCCACTTTTCAAACCATCCGGAAACTCTCAGCTTGATACATTTGCTCCTAAGAGTTAGATGGTGGATGGAGCATGGTGCTCCAACTGCACAGAATAGTGGTGTGACATTTATATATCCAATATGTTTATTTTCAGGAATTCCCCATTTTTTCCTTCATTATATGAAAATCCATCTCTTGTGTTTTTATCCGGTTGATGTTCCCTGTCCTTCTATTACAATTGCCTGGCCTGGTAATGAGGCTGGGATGTGGAGAAAAGGAGGAATGCTATGGCTTGTATGGTAAAGTGAGTTAATGTACAAGATTGATTAGCACTGTCAGCATGTCTCACTAAAACAATGAGTAGAAATAGGGAAATTTCCAGCAGTAAGAGGACAGTTCCAGATTCTACAAAAATGTTTTTATTAAGTTTGTATAAAAATATATATATTTATATATATATATATATATATATATATATATATATATATATATATATATATATATATATATATATATATATATATACAAGTTAACCCGTGCATGATACTCATGCATTCTAGTCAAATCAAGCTACTTAAGGTGTTAAAAAGGTTCTTGTCATGCATTTGGGCCATAGCCCAGGCCTCAACCACCAACCACTCCCCACTGTCACCCCCGGCAACCACCAACCACTCCCAACTGTCACCCCCGGCAACCACCAACCACCAACCACTCCCCACTGTCACCCCCGGCAACTACCAACCACTCCCAACTGTCACTTCTCCTTCAAGAAATATATATATATTTTTTTTAAATCTTTATAAACACTTTTAACAATTAACAAATTAAATTAACAAATTAAAAACATCTTAGTATACCAAATTTCAGCCCTTTCTGAATTTTTTTTTCCACACACACTAAGAATTTAGTAGGTCAGTGTATAACTCTGCCCAGCAGGTGGCGCTGCAGCTTGGTTTTAATTTTTCCACACACAGACAGACTAACACACGCCACTAGACATTTATATTATATATATACACCATTGCATTAAAAGAACTATTAATTTATTTTACTAAAATGCCTGCTCCCAGGTTACACCATCCTGACCCATTACTCCAACAACTGTAATATGAACTGTACTTTATACTTCATACTTGAGACTCCTGAATTCCGAGCAGGTCTTCCGGACTCCCGGGAGAGCAGGCATTTTCCGCCACCCTGCTCACTTCCTATTCTGCAGTGTGTATGCATTCTGCAGAATTGGAACGACAGATGAGGCACACATACCTGCAGGCTGAGAGAATGGGGGCGGGTCCCTGCTGAGAGATAGTCTGACAGCCAGCCAATGGTTATGACAAATGAAGATCACAGATCTGAAGGTAATCGTGTACGGTGTGTATACATGAATCGACATGCTGATCGGGACTTTGTTGTTTTTTTCCTGTCGTTGGTAGATTACTGATCGTTAGAATTTTTCTCTAGTGTGTACCAAGCCTGAGAAAGGGTATCGATAATAACAGAAATCACACAGTACATGAATATTCGTCAGCTATGCTAATGTTTCAAAGACGGCTCTGCTGATGGTCACCTGGGAAAGCCTAAAAACATATTATTAATTGTTAAACAATAAAAAAAAAATCACCTATGGGACAATTGCTGAGTGTGAAGTAATGCTATTTTTCTTCACTGTAATTAAGTCTCTCCAGACCTGTAATGAACACCCGTTGTATCCATCTATTAGCAGCAATCATACTACCTGTCTTATTAGCGGCACCTAGCCTCCAGGTTATTGGTTAAATGTATACACAGTGGTAATACACTACACCGGAGTGGGCTGTTTCCTAGAAGATATAATACACTGTTAGTCTTGTTTTTTGACTTTCACGGCATACATCAGCCTACGGAAAACAGATGGAAGCGTTACTCTGCCACAAACTGGGAACGCGTGCTGAACTAATTGGAACCAGACACTGCTTTATAACATTGGATACAATTACCCATTATGAGCCTGGTTGCGAAATTTCCAGCAAATCACGTGACTGAGGAAGCAAATGGGAAAATCATTCGCACTGGCTAATTGGTTGTAAGGAACAATTTACTCATTTTTGCAATATTATATTTGCATTTATTGCAAATGACTTATTGTAAAGAAATATATCATTTATACATGTCAAATGTTGCAATATAGTAATGTTACATCCTGGGACCCAGCGAGGCTGTGGAATTTGTATATTTAACATCTTTCCCAACAAGCTCCAAAAAGTGACACATTTTATTGAGTTTATTTGTATACATTTTATCAAATTAAGCCTCACAAGAAAATCTTCAACCTTTATTTGGTTTACAATAAATAAATGCTTATTCTACCCAAAACTGGAAATTCAGTTGTCGGTAGGATTCCATAAATATACATGCAGAAAATTACTTAACTGTGGTCTGTCAATCACCCAGTTTGACAGGTAACCTAAGGTCTGTGGCGGTCATGGGAGGCTGTCCATGTGCAAGCCGCTGTCAGTGTGATAAAGGCCGACCACAGCGGAGGCAGGAGAGTATCCCTGGCCTGCAGCGCATTTTCTTCTCCTAGTCAGATATATCCCAATATTCAGCATTACATAAGCACAGGTATTTCAAATTAATTGAATCAGCTTCATCACACATGTCCCAATAGTCAGCATTGTATACACAAGGGAATTTTAAATCAAACAGCATTATTATCATCATCATCACAAATATGCCATATAATCAGTATTATATTTCAAATCAAATTATATCATCATCATTACCAAAGGTGGAAATTTCCAAATGTTGGTATGGTAAATGTAACTGAATGGCTGGACGGAAGCACAAACTATGACTTTGTATTTTAATAAATAGTGTTAAATGGCATCTAAAATTATGGCTCTGTGTCCCTCATCTCACCAATGTCACACATGCACACAGGACACACAGACATGGGGCACACAGATATGGGGCACACAGACATGGGGCACACAGATAGACATATACACATAGAACAGAGACTGAGGATAACATGCAGTATGCAGGGTCTGATCAACCAACAGGCTGATCAGGCTGCAGCCTGGGGCACTGGGACCTGGGGGGCGCAACGCTGGCAGCATGTAAGATTTTTTTTTTTATTATTATTATTTTTTTACTATTGATTATGTGCACATGGAGGCGCCCCTCTCCCCTCTCCTCCTGCCCACTCCTCTCCTCTCCTCTCCTCCCGTGTCCTCCCTCCTCCCTGGCTGTCGGACGTGATGTCATCATCACGTCCCGACTGTGTCAGTGAGGAGCTGCAGTGAGAGGAGCTGACTGCCGGTGGAAGAGAGGAAGACAGCTAAGTAGATGTGTGTTTATGAAGGGGGGCAGTGCAGAGTGTGTGCGCAGAAAGGGGGGCAGAGTGTGTGTTTCAAAGGGGGATAGAGTGTGTGCGCAGAAAGGGGGGCAGAGTGTGTGTTTTGAAGGGGGATAGAGTGTGTGCGCAGAAAGGGGGGCAGAGTGTGTGCGCAGAAAGGGGGGCAGAGTGTGTGCGCAGAAAGGGGGCAGAGTGTGTGCGCAGAAAGGGGGGCAGAGTGTGTGTTTTGAAGAGGGATAGAGTGTGTGTGCAGAAAGGGGGACAGAGTATATTCTGAGGGACAGTGTGCAGGGGAGTCATAAATTGGCCGCTGTGCTGTGATGAAATGGCTGGGGGGTCATGAATTGGCTGCTTGTGGGGAGGTATGATCTCTGCATTGTGTGCTGGTAATGAGGATGCTTTCTAAATAGCCTAATCATTGAGGGGTTGTAATGTTTGCACATTTCCAAACCAGGACCCCGAGTTTCCAGAGGATAGCTAAACTGTAAGAACAGGTAAGAAAATCTGTCTAAATTTGTTTGCTGGAAAATACTCCTGAATTTTCCTTTAACGATTTGGGGTGGGGGGGGGGGGGGGTTGGGGGGTGCTATGGGTGTATTAGCCTAGGGCAGCCAGAACCCTTAATCAGTATGTATAAATCTGTCTCTATCAGTGAAGTACCGGTGTCCTGAGATAGTTGCTGAGAATGGTGTTGAGAAATGTAGATGAATGTAATGACTGTTTATTTCTTCTGAGAAGTTCCTAAATAAAGTTTTGAAAGAGTATCAATGAATTACCATCAATCAGGTGAATTAACTTCTATTTTACAACGTGTCTCTATTACTGAGTTATACAAACAGCATTGATAAGGATTGAACTATTTCTCATATTTATTAAAAAAGCAACACAGGAAAAGCAGTTCCGAAAAACTGCTGTTCCTGTGAAGTGGAAAACATACTTACCACTCAATCTTCGTTCCCGAAGCAGTATGCGGTCAACGGGGCTCCTCTTCTGACTCCAGTGCGCATGCGCCGAGTGAAACCCTCGGACATGCGCACAGACATCTCTGCTCTCTCTCTGCAACTATAGTTGCAGAGAGTGAGCGGTGAGTGACAGGGAGGGATCATGTGATCCCTCCACACATGCGCTGTCCAGCTCTGCTCTTCGGAGCAGAGCTGACAGCACTGAAACTTTTCATCTATGATAATGTACACCATTGTTTGAAAAGTTAATTACATTTATTGTTAAATAGTGTTACTGAGCACTCCCCATACATTGTTATGGGGAGTGCTCAGTAAAACGATAGGAGATGCAAAGCAGCAGATATCTATGATATGTGATGCTACTATCATAAATAGAAAATTAGTGTTTAATACCCGAAAACTTTTGTTTTCAGGGATTTTACGGGGGGGGGGGGGGGACCTTTGATAAATAGGCCTCTTAGACTGAAAAGTGCCAATATAACATAACATCGTATACTGCCTCACTTCGACCACTGATATAATGGTAATAACATTACACCCCAACACTAAATTAATGCAGAATGGAGTAAAAAAAAAAACAACACACCAGATCAATGACTAATCTTACAGTACTAGAACATGGTAACTATACGAACAAATGGACCTTAAAACATATGATAATGATTGCAATAAAGACATAGAAAATAAAATGCTCACCTGCTGCCTTGCTTAAACCTCCCTGCCTGCAGACATAAAGGGTAGGTTCTCTTCATATCTCTTACCACTAATGACAACATCTATCTAAATGAGGTAAGTGCCATGTTATAAAATTATAAATTGTTAGTGATATGAGGTTACCTTCAGGGGCGCATGCAGGGTTTGTAAGGGGGTTCCCACCCCCCCCCCCCCCGACCCCCAAAAAAAGCAAATAGAAAGCAAAAAAAAAATAAAAAACAAAAAAACAAAAAAAAAAAAAGGTAAAAAAAGGCAAAAAAAAAGCGAAAGAGCTGCAGCTCCGTTTAGGCAGCACTGTACTATACAGCAGCCGCGGCGCTGTCAAAGAAGCGGCCGCTGCGGTGCTGTATTTTACAGACCGCGGACGCTTCTATGACAGTGCCGCGGCTGCTATATAGTACAGTGCCGCTTTGCAGGGGTACTTCTTTAGCGGAGGGAGACCCAGAAACCCCCCCAGCGTGCGCCCCTGACCTTGACGTGGTAGATGGGCATCCACAGTTTCAGCAAAATGTGCACTAAGAACCTCATGTTTCTTCTAGAACTTTTGAATATATTTAGAAATAAGGATGTGTGGACCAACATTACCTAGAATTTATTAATGTCACTTTTGCCTTGTATCAAAATAAGTTGCAGAGCCCCACCTGGCCTCGGGCCCTGCAAACCTCTGGTGGCTTTAAATGCCAAAACAAATGATGATGTTTAAAAGTTATTTATAGAACGGGAGTTACTCATGGTATTCACAGAACAAGTTTATGGTGTCAGTCTGTGCAATGTTGCCCAACCTCAAGCTTTCTATGTAATTTTTAACTGAAAGGAATGTATGAAGATTGTTCCAACACTCCATTCCTCACGATGCAAAATTAATAATGTTAGTGAACTGGCAAATACCTTTAGGAATTGCTTTTAATTATTTTAAAAACATAGAGTATGTATTCTAATTTTTAATATGATCCTGAAATAAAATACTAATATCTGTTTTACAGGGACTTCCTTGGTTAGTAAAACCAGACAGAGCTGTTTTTTTTTTATTCAAAAGTGAATGTTTGGTATCTGCAATTGTTGTGTAGCTTTCACAACACATTGTCCACTATGTGTCACTGTTCTGTTAGTGTATATGAGGTATATTTACTAAACTGCAGGTTTGAAAAAGTGGAGATGTTGCCCGTAGCAACCAATCAGATTCTAGGGCCTGATTCATTAAGGATCTTAACTTAAGAAACTTCTTATTTAAGTCTCCTGGACAAAACCATGTTACAATGCAAGGGGTGCAAATTGGTATTCTGTTTTGCACATAAGTTAAATACTAGCTGTTTTTTCATGTAGCACACAAACATCAACTTTAAATTTCAGTGTACAAATAAGCTATCAAGTATTTATGTGCTATTGACACATCCACTCTGAAAATGAGAGCTCTTAAAAATACTATACTGTTGAATAGATTGCATTCTTTAGAGCAACACGTGAGGAGTAGTGATGTGCATTGTGTGTTTAAACAAATGGTGTGCGCTGTTTTTAAACAGTAAAATAGAAAAACTGTAAAAAAAATGTCAACTGTCCTGGAACATATGGGAGACTCTACATCTGTTTGCTACCCTCCAGGATCCCGCCCCTCCTTCTTGTAAATAGGACAGGGTCTTGGTGACATGATTTGGCATCATCAGGCCTCGTTGGGCTGGTTTTGATGACGCACTTAGCGCTGCCAGGGCCCCGCCCACTAGTGCGCAATGACGCACTTGTCCTTTGGAGGGAAAGTCTAAAAAGTAAGCAAACATAGAAAAATGTCACCCCTGTACAACAGCATCAATTATAAAAAAAATCAATATACATCCCACCAAGAGTTGTAATTGGCCATCGAGTCCTGCCAGCACATGTTGAATGTAGAGCAGAAATATGCAAGAATTCATAAAAATAAACTCACTGTTCTAATTAAACTGAATGATCAGAACAAATAGATTTCAAAATTGAACTTGAAACATAAAGATCCCTTGCGTAGGTTTGCACTGAACAGCAGATTCTCAAAGTAGGGCGGGGTTCTCATTTTAACGGCTTAATTTTAAGATTGTCAACTTAACAAACACGTTAAAAGTCATCGAACAGGCAAAAAATGGAAAATTGTATTTATGGAGGTGGTCCAGAATGATTGTATTGTATTTTGCTGGTGTAGTCCTATGATGGTCCACACGCACATATATGGTTGTGCAAAGCATCTACATATCAAGGACATACACATAGTTATGTGTACAGTCACCTAACAAGACATTTGCACAAAAACTATTCACTCCATGTCCACATTTTCTAGCTTATAAATGACCCATACCAACAGGATAGGAAAATTCAAAACAACTAGCTAATTCCAATATTGTGATTGCTATTGGAAGGTAGCACATCCGGGGGTAAATATACCAAGCTGAGAGTTTTCCGGTGGGTTTGAAAAACCAATCAGATTCTAGTTATCATTTGTTAAATACATTCTACATAATGACAGCTAGAATCTGATTGGTTGCTATAGGCAACATCTCAACTTTTCAAACACGTTGGAAAACTCTCAGCTTGATACCTTTACCCCCCCACGATCTTGTTGCCTTGTACCATTAAACTACATTGTGATTGACTGAATACCATACAGGACCAAATATATATAGCCGGATACCAAAACAAATTCTAAGTTGCAAATGACAACAAAAATGTAGTGGGAAGGGCCATATAATTCGCACAGATCCGCAATTGGATGCATTTTGTTACTTGCATGCTGTAATTTATTTGTGCCTGAAATCAATCCAAGGCTGGGAATTCATCCAGCATGAATTTCTGGATAACATTTTCATTTAGTAATGTGAAAGTATAACATATTTGTGATATCTGCTCAACCCACTTGTAAGAAGTATCTGAAACAGGGGCATAACGCTGCATCACTGAGCCCCAGATCAAAAATTTGGGGGGAGAGCATGGGGATGCCGGTCCGTTCCCAAGGCCCCCTCTGTTCTTCTGAACATGCACAGGACGTTCTAGAACGGAAAACCCAAATAGAGCAGAACAGTGGCTGATAGACTGACCCCATAGCCCCCTGCATGTAACGAACAATGACTAGGTCTGCCCAATGTTTAGAGTCACATGATTTAAAGAAGATTATGGAATGCAGTAAGCAAGATACAAGTTTTACTTTATAAAAGTCGTTTAACATATAGAATTATTTTATTAGAAAAAATTGCATATTGTCATTGACTAAAGCTCTTAAAGGGCGTGTTTTGACAGTGTTTAGCAGACAGCTTTGAAGAGAGTTGTTAGCAGTCTACAATTAATCAGATGCCACCATATGTGGCATTAGATCCTGCCACCCTTTGATGCTTTCTCCTGCAGGTCCTGATGGCACTGTTGTTGTTCTGTGTCAAACAAAGCAATATGAGGACACCGCAGCTTCCATTTGGCTGCCTAGGCCTCTAATCCTAATTTCTCCCACCATAGAGGTGAACAAATATAAACATAAAAAAAAAATGACCATGGCAATGTCCGTCCTCGTTGGGTATAGAGGTCCGTGTATCGAGATGTCGCTGACCACGTTCGATGCCACTGTGGTCATATACAAATTGGAGAAGCAGGCCAAGGGCTAGATTTACTAAACTGCGGGTTTGAAAAAGTGGAGATGTTGCCTATAGCAACCAATAAGCTTGTAGCTGTCATTTTGTAGAATGCACTAAATAAATGACAGCTAGAATCTGATTGGTTGCTATAGGCAACATCTCCACTATTCCAAACCCCCAGTTTAGTAAATATACCCCCACGTGTTCTCATTCTCAATTCTGTTTGTGAACTTTCCCTGTTACAACAGAAATGTACCTGGATATGCCTGGAAACATGGTTTAAAAAGAGTATATAACACTAATGCTTTCACTAATTGTTCTGCACTGTATATGACATATGGCCTGACTTTACTCACTTAATTCTGGTTATGCCTTTGAATATATTGTTGTTGACCATCCAAAAAAAAGAATTTATTAAAAAAGTGTATAAAGAGTATAAAAAAGTAAAACACTGATGAAAAGAGTAAAAGAATGAGTTTAAAAAAGACTTAAAAAATGTAACAAAGGTGAAATATAGTAAAATAAAAGTAAAAGAATAAAGAGCAAGCATAGGATAAATAAAAAAAAGCCTAAACACTACATTCAGTGTTTTGTCTTGTGTTATTCTGTTTTATATATACACATGTGAATCAGCAACACATTTTCATAAATAGTAAATAGATCTCACATTAGGGGATTATTCTGAATGCATCTCACCCTTTACAAAGACTACCATGGTGCGCAAGTCTGCTAAAAAATAAAAACCATGTAAGAATGTATTTCAGTTTCTTACAGACATATATAATTATTTGCAGACACAAAAGGTGCACTTTCTATACCGATTTACTGAGGAATAGATGACAGAATGCCATCTATAGCTGCCTGATTCACTGAACTCAAGAATCATCTCAAGACATAAACCCAATAGCAATTTTTTTTTTTAGAACAGTTTATGGGAGAGTGGTTTCTGTTTCTAATATTAGATGTTTAATAATATCCGCAACCACAAGTTGCTGATCTCATAAAACCATCCATTCTGAGCAGGCTGCAGACAATCGGCTGAACTGTGATAATCTAGCGTTCAGGAAATAAAGTGATAGGGCAGGATTACACCTTTCGTGTCATTGTGTAACATTATGTTTGCATTACACTTTTTAATTAGATTGTAAACAAAATAGTAAGACAATTAACATAAAAAAACCAAAGAGCACACTTATCTGATATACTCTGTGTGCTGGGTCTGCCAGAGGTGCCCCCATGAGTGTAATAATCCAATTGTACACTTCATTCTACCGTTCGCACTTTTATTGTTTGAAACAAATCAATGCCCTATCCCCCATGAATCTATTTGCCTGAGTATCAGGATTGTTTCAATTTATTGACCTGTATGGGTGGCCAAAACTGGACCCAGATCCGGTCTCTCTATGCTCAGGTAACACTCTCCTGCCTCTGACATCTGAGTATCGATCCCAACATTACTACAAATGTGCTGGATCTCCCTGCAGCTCTTCGTGGGTACCGCTAGATTCCCACCCGGAACTCTACCCAGCATAACTCTCAATTGTAACCTTCTCATGCTGGTATCCGTATAACTCTGGTTGAGCAGAAGGCAAGGTCAAGGTTATTATTGATAGGCTTGAATCAAATAACTCAGACTCCCCAGAAATAGGGATAATTTCAGGGAATCTGAGAAAGTATTTACATTCACTGATCCTATGACTAACTCCCGATCCAGCCCTGTGGGTGATACTCCCAACCCATCTAAACTACTGGGTGCCAGGGCCTGATAAAGGGATTAGGCTGCCCTAGGCTAATACGTTTGTAGCGTCCCTGCCTTCCATGCCAACTAAAAATGAACTCTTCTTAAATTTAAAACCAGGCTTCCTTCACCCCATCCCCACCAATGTTTATGTTCCCATGTTTTTGAAACTCAGATCCACTTGGCTTTTTTTTAAGGGTTACGGAAATCTTTGTCACTCATTTTATTTTCATTAAAATCAGAACTGTATAGTAGAACGCCGGCATTAATGAGCTCTACTGAGGGTGAAGGAGGAGGGAGCTGTCAGACCTGCGCCTGTCGGCATCCTTGTCTCTCCTACTCGCTTATTCTCAAGTGCCCGCCCAAGACAGACCTGTTGTCTTCAGCCTTTACCATGGGAACACGTTGGGTTTACTACATTTTTATTTAATGTTTTCCTTTTACTTTGGAGAACAACTATTCTTATATTTAAAAATTAATTTTAGTTCTTACCTTTCTCTGTCTCAATATTGCAGTCCTAAAATTGTAGCAAAAAAAAAATTAGAACCTCATGAGGCCTATTTATCAAAGACATTTTTTCATTGAAATCCCTATAGCAGCATATTGAGGTATCTTCTTAATTTATGACAGCAGATATCGCAGCAGCTATCAGAGATAGCTGCTGCTTTCCCTGTAACTTCGAACTCAAAAGCAGTCCCCATAGGTTTCTATGGGTACTGCTATTTTGCACCATTTAACAAGTTCCAACTTGTGTGAATAGTCACAATATTTCAATCCTTATTTTATAAGGATTGAAATGAATTGTGTTGAAAATACAGTGGTTAATCAGGGGCAGGCTGGGCTGGGGGGCATCTGCCCCCTGGGAGGGTCCCATAGTGGGCTACCTTGGTCTGGCTCAGTGGGCCACCTACATTTTGTTCCTTTAAAATGTTCCTAATCAGGGGCAAACGCAGGATTTTTAAGGGGGGTTTCCTTGCCCCCCCCCAAAAAAAAATAAAGAGAGAGCTGCTGCGCATGTGGCCGTGCATGCGCAGCAGCTCCATTTTTTTGCGATGCTGTACTGTACAGCAGCCGCGTCGCTGTCAAAGAAGCGTCCGCGGTAGTGCTGTGTTGTAGAACAATACAGCACCACCGCAGACACTTCTGTGACAGTGCCGTGGCTGCTGTACAGTACAGGGCAATGTTTAGTGCCCGTTCGTTCGCGGAGGAGGGGGGGGGTTGTTTCTGGAGAACCAGCATAAACCACCCCTGCGTGCACCCCTGCTAATAGGCTTCTGAGTCAAGTTTTCACCCCCTGGGCTAAAATTTGCCATCCCTCCCCTTTGGTTAATAAATATGCCTCCATGTATCATGGTGGCTAAGTGGTTAGCACTTCTGCCTCACAGGTCATGAGCTCAATTCCCGACCATGGCCTTATCTGTGTGGAGTTTGTATGTTCTCCCCGTGTTTGCGTGGGTTTCCTCCGGGTGCTCCGGTTTCCTCCCACACTCCAAAAACATACTAGTAGGTTAATTGGCTGCTATCAAATTTACCCTAGTCTCTCTCTCTCTCGGTCTGTGTGTGTGTATGTAAGGGAATTTAGACTGTAAGCTCCAATGGGGGCAGGGACTGATGTGAGTGAGTTCTCTGTACAGCGCTGCGGAATTAGTGGCGCTATATAAATAAATGGTGGTGATGATGATGATGATGATGATGATGTATGAAAATGATCTGCAAATACCTGGGCTATTAAAAACAATAGGTGTACACCAGCAGTGGGAAACTAGTTTGGGAGCAAAATATAAATACTAGCAGGTGGCCACAGAGAGGGGATCAGAATAAACGGGTACACAGGTAAAGAAAATAGATAGATGTAAAGGGGCTTAAGTGAGAACGAAGGAGAAGAAATGAGTGAGTGAGATGGAGTGAAGGAGAGAGAAATAAAAGAGGAGGAGGGGGAGAGGGGAGTGAGGTGATGAGGGTGGGGGAGAAAAACAGAAGGCAAGAGGAAGGGGATAGATAGAGAGAGGGGGTAAAAGGGAGAAAGAAGAAGAGGGAAAGTGAGGGAGGAGTGTGAGGGGTAGAAACAGAGGTTTGTTGGATGTGGAGAACTATTTCAGTGACCGCTGGGGGGCAGTCTTGAGGTAGGGCAGAGATATGACCGGGAGGTATGAGTGTCTCATAAGGTAAAGAGAAGCAGATAGAGACTGGGGTGGATCAGAGAAAGTGAACAAAGTCTACTGGTGCCAGCAGATTCTTACTATATTCCCACCCAGAGGGAGGAGACGGCTGCACAGCCTGGGAGACAGCTCAGAGACCGGATATATCGCAGCAGAGGGACGGAGACATTGCAAAGTGTGAGCTGAGATAGGAGAGAGAGATGTCACAAGGACACACAACTTAGAGAGCAGCACAACTGTGGAAGAGACAGCTGACACTTGTCACAGGTGCTGCAGAGACTGCTCCTAGCTCAGAGACTGTTCCTAGCTCAGAGACTGCTCCTAACACAGTGTGCTCTCAGTGCTGTACAGAGCACACTGACACATTACCAGGGAGAGACCCATCTGCTCTGCAGCCCCCCGGGCTCCCGTTCCTGCTTGGGGTGGTCTTCTACATGGAAGTGGCTTTTGGATCCAGGGTCTCCGGTTAGTGAGCCTCAGCTGTAAGTAAGAACTTGGCTGGCACTCTATAGCGCCTCCATATACCGTGGTGTGGTGTGAGCTGTGTCTATATATATTACCATTAGTGAGGCTTGTGTTGTGCCTCTACATGTCATATACAATCAGAAATCTGATGTACCTCTAGGCTTAATATATATTCAGTAATTATGTACATGTACTATGTGCTTTGCTTCTATACATATACCAACCATGTGTTCTTTTGGCTGTATCTGTACTATACCATCAGTGAGCCCTGCACTGTTCTTTTTAAATGCAATATAAAATTATTAAGTGTGTGCTGTTTCTGAGGTGTGTACAATGTCTGCATATAGTATAGATTTAGTATATGACCCTTGCTTGTTCAACCCTGGCTGGTCTTTCATGAAGGTCCATTCCCCAGTATGTTTTGTGCTGTACCTACATGTATTGCAGTAGTCCTGATGAGAGCTAAATGTTGTCTTCTATGCAGTAAACATTGAGTTGCACATGTGTTATGTCTGCAAGGCTGTGTGTTCTCCCTAAGTCAGGGTACATAACAAGGAGTCCCTTGTATAACATGTGCCCTGTCCGCTGTGAGCTCCATGGTTTACAGTAAACTTCATCCCACACTCACTGAACTCTGCTGATGTATTTGCACACTTGGCTCCTCACAGTGAGCTCTTAGTTGTCAAGTACCAAAATGTAAGACAAAAGAAGCCGAACACTGTAGAGCAGCTACAGGGGACCTGAGTGACTTAAGGGGCTGCTTGGACCCTCTTTCTCTCAGAAAGGGGTGCAAAGTACCTTTTAATCCTAGTAATAAGTTAAAACAATATATATAATCAAAGAAAGAGACACCTATGTGGGTTATAAATAAGCAGACATTTTAAACAAGTGTTACAAGCTATAACAGATAAATCTGACAATAATCTGGAAGGAGCTGGGCTCAGCAGTTAAGGTCTCGGAGATGCCCGTTACTGCTGTAGTCCCTAGACAGAACCATGCCATGCCCATGTGTTATGCCAACACTGAGGTCTGTTATGTGTGTGCGCTGTACACATTGCTGTACATCTGCAGACTTTCCTACAGCTATTTTTTTTTTCTGTTTATCCATACCTTACCTAAATACAATATATATTATCACAGTATAAAGCTTTACTGTAGATTGGACTTCACACCTACAACATCAAAGTGACAGCAGGAAGTAATGCATCTGCTACATACAAAGTGCTATGTGACCTGCAGCTTATGACGCACAGTGTGGATGTGAAGTAGTGAAGGGAGCATTGTCATGATGCTGTCACTAACGTGCAGTCTGATTCAAAACAGAATGATGTGTGATTTGCACTAGGGAGTAGATGTTACGTCAGTCGGCATAGTCACCAGGAATGAGGAGGGGGGGGGGGGGGGTTAAAAAGTGCAAAAGGAACATTAGTGCACATTTAAACTAGAAATTTAGTTGTCTTACACATGTATATCATCTTGTAACTTGCAATGTTGGGGTTGTGAAAAAAAACACATACTCAGAGCCTATCATGCCAGGGTGATGTTTGTGAACGCTCTGCACATTTTTTTGGATTCAGTCCATTCCCTGGGCAGTCGTCGCCAAAAATCTGTCCTCTGTTAACGCGTATGTTACAGTAGTTCAGTGGAAAATGAATGTCAAGATTACACATTGTTGTTTGTCAGTTTAGCATAAAACCTCATAGGCGTTGGGTTTCTCTAGAATTTCTCTTACATATTCTGTAGTGTTGTACAATAAAGTGCCTACGTATTGTGCCATCATAACAGAGAATATAAATGACAGATCATATACTAATTTTGATATTTCTCTTTGAAAATCGACTGCTGATTGCAGTTTCTATCCTGCTGTAATTTGAGATATGTACCTGTTGCTTTTTTAATATCTTCCTACAACTGAAGAGTCCATGAACTTAGTGCACATTCCTCGGAGTTAATGTAACCCACATTAACTCAAGTTGTGAAACACAGCTGTACTTTCCTTGCTACTAAGATAATAAT
Organism: Mixophyes fleayi; assembly: GCF_038048845.1. Lineage (NCBI taxonomy): Eukaryota > Metazoa > Chordata > Amphibia > Anura > Limnodynastidae > Mixophyes > Mixophyes fleayi. Next base: position 79,374,421 of record NC_134411.1, on the reverse strand, counting down.
TTCATTTTGTGTATTTGAAAAACTGTACTTTGGTATATATTAAGTTAAGAAAGCCCTGAAAATAAGAATAGACTGCGAGTATAAAGATGCAGAATCATCATCACCATTAATTTATATAGCGCCACTGATTCCGCAGCGCTGTACAGAGAGCTCATTAACATCAGTCCCTGCCCCATTGGGGCTTACAGTCTAAATTCCCCAACACACAGACAGACTAGGGTCAATTTTGATAGCAGCCAATTAACCTACTAGTATGTTTTGGAGTGTGGGAGGAAACCGGAGCACACGGAGGAAACCCACGCAAACACGGGAGAACATACAAACTCCACACAGATAAGGCCATGGTCGGATATCGAACGCATGACCCCGGTGCTGAGAGGCAGAAGTGCTAACCACTGAGCCACCGTGCTGCCCCACAGAATGAGAGGATTCCTACTGTGCGGCCGGTTATTGCTGAAAAATTGGGACATTTCCAGGGCCAAAGATTTGCAAGAACAAACCTTCAAAACCTAGGACACTTCTGAGGAATTAGGGACAGTTGGCAATGGTGCGGAGATTGGATAGATAATCCAGGTAGATACACACCTGATGTACAAACCTATTCCTTTTGTTTTGCACTATGAATACATTTAGTGGACAAATAATCTTGCAAGGCTGGATTTACTAGTTCCCGCCAGCATTAACCCTGTGTGGGCACCTTCCACATTTAACTTTTGCAGTCATCTCATTACTATAAAGTCAGAAAACGTGTGTTCACTTTTTTTCTTGTGCCGACCTGTCACAGAGACATGTGCCAGCTAGTCAACCAATCATTTGAATCATCGTTATGTAAATACTGGAGTGATTTTACAGGGAGACAATCTGTCAGTATGGCCCCATTCTGTATTAATCCAGAGTAACATGAACTTTCCCAGTTGCTGGTAGGCTGCATTTTGCAGAGTGACCCATTTCTAACTGTCCACAATGGTCTGTTCCTGTTCTGCCTCTTCATTATGCAGCTGCAGTACCTGTGCTTAAATTAATTGATGGCTTAAAAAACTTTAGGAGCCTATGAGACGGACAGTTCATGTATCCACATGTTAATATTTGAAGTCACATAAAGGCCTTTGGGGTATATTTACTAAACTGCGGGTTTGAAAAAGTGGAGATGTTGCCTATAGCAACCAATCAGATTCTAGCTATCGTTTATTTAGTACATTCTACAAAATGACAGCTAGAATCTGATTGGTTGCTATAGGCAACATCTCCACTTTTTTCAAACCCGGTTTAGTAAATATACCCCTTTGTGTTGTGGCTTTGCACTTTTTTACATGACAAGCCTTATTTAGGGCTTTATTAATGAAGCACAAAATGGCCGAGGCACGGCACAAAATCGTCATTGGTAATGTGACGTGCCTTGAACTGCGCTGATCTACCTAGATTTGTGCCAAAGTGCATTGGCTTGTCTAGGGTTAGAAGCTTGCCCGGCCAATGGGAGGAGTAGGATGAAGTTTGTGTTCCTTACTAAGTATAGAGCAGGCGTACCAGTGCACCTTGTTTGCACATGCATGAAAAGAAAAGATTTCAGTGGAGAGAGTGTATTTTTAGGAAGGGAACATAGCCGTTCTCACTCTACAAAAACACTTGACTTGTGCAGCAGCTCTGAGCTGGCATTGATTGGTATTCGTCCTCTACTTTTAATAAAATACATTGCTGACGATGACTTCATAATTGTTGTGATGTCACTGGCTGAAGAGCTGGCAGCTACACCCACCACAGTTGCTTAGAAACCATGGCTCATTGTGTATGGACATCTTGTTCTTATGCATTCACATTGGTGTGTGTGAGTGATGCATGGAGTACGTCCCAGTGTCCACATGTGTTCTCTGATATCAATGCAAATGAGCTGATTCCAAACATATGTTTATTACCGTGTGGTAGCATTTCCCTACTACAATTACTGCTGTACGCCCGCAACCCTTTTGTAGTGTAAGCACAGGCCATTACAATAGTGAAATTAAGGATTTATTCACTTTGCTAAACAGAGCGTTTTGTCAGTTACCTACAAATAATAAGGCTTCATGCTTTTCCCAGTGATACCGTGTCTATCCGTGCTATTTACAGAGATCAAGAAGATAGTAATGTTTAAGCAGATTTCGAGAACAAGAGGACTTGACACAACAATTTTTATGAATTTTAATTTAAAAATGTTTTCGTAAATGATGTTTTCAATGAACTGTTCGTGCACATAGAACAATATAAATCTCATACATTTACCGTATGTACATTGAATATGAGCACAAAAAAAGAGATAGTTAATAGAACAGCATGTTTACAATTCTCCAGAACACATCTGTCTACAAACACCCGTTTTTATCAGGCCGCTCGGCCATAGACCTAGACTAACCTGTGACACTCCAGGTGTTGTGAAACTACAAGCCCCAGCATGCTTTGCCAATATATAGCAGCTTATTGCTGGAAGGGTATGCTGGGACTTGTAGTTTTACAACACCTGGAGTGTCAGAGGTTAGCCAACACTGACCTAGACTGACCCAATGAGTAGTGAGTGACTCCTCACAACCCACCAAATATTGATAACTACTATCATGTCGCAATTAGCATTTTACTAATGTTTAATTATCAATATTTATAGACAATGGTCTATAAATATGACCTGCGAGACTGTACACCAGTGATGGCTAACCTGTGACACTCCAGGTGCTGTGAAACTACAAGCGCCAGCATGCTTTGCCAGTAGATAACTAGCTGTTAGCTGGCAAAGCATGCTGGGGCTTGTAGTTTAACACCTGGAGTGTCACAGGTTAGCCATCACTGCCGTACACAATCACCAGAGTGTCAATAGGTGTTTTCAGTAAAATGTCATCCATTGAATCACCATCATGTCTGTACAAAGTGGGGTATAATGCTTAGTAAGGGGGGACGTAGACATATTCTCACCGGGCCGGTCGTAAATTAAGCTCTCACCAGCAGTGAGGGCACATGCTCTGTCAGTGTTTTCTGTTATCATGTGGCATTTGTATTTTATTTGATTTGTCATTCTGACTGTGTGGCGCTGAGGAGCTTGTGGTGCCAAATTATACAATGATGATGATTTTGCACTGCCTCTTCCTCCACTAGATATTATTTTGTTTTGGTGCCCGGTGGAGGAGGAGGTCAGACTCCCGCGCCTCCCAGCCGCTCACACAGCTCCGTATGGGCGGAGGGAGTCTGTGCAGAACCCGGTGATATCATCAGAGGGAGTCTCCTCTCTGGCACAGTCTCCCTCCCTCCATGGGGGTGAGCTGCAATGTGGGTGGCTGTAATGAGCAGCCCCTTCACCCCCCCCCCCCCCCCCTCCTCCACCTGACACCAAAGTAATGTTACAGATGGTGGAGGAGGGGGGTACTTTAAGTTCCTGATAAAGGTAGAAACCGGGAGGGGGATGATTATGTGTGACAAGCGGAGTGGGAGAGGCTTTGTGTGTGGCAAGGGGTGGATGGAGAACACAGTAGGTGACAAACGGAGGGTTTGGGGAGATTAATATGTGACAAGGAGATGGTTATGGCGGAGGGGTCATGACATGCACAGTAAGATACGCTATGTATTGTATATTACCAATAGACTCTCTGTAACAACTCTGTCATTAAGTTGGTCTCTGTATTGTATAGCCGATGCTAGAATGCTTTCTGTATTGCATAGCAGTCGCTAGAATGCTTTCTGTATTGCATAGCAGTCGCTAGAATGCTTTCTGTATTGCATAGCAGTCGCTAGAATGCACTCTGTATTGCATAGCAGTCGCTAGAATGCACTCTGTATTGCATGGCAGTCGCTAGAATGCACTCTGTATTGCTGAGCAGTCGCTAGAATGCACTCTGTATTGCTGAGCAGTCGCTAGAATGCACTCTGTATTGCTGAGCAGTCGCTAGAATGCACTCTGTATTGCATGGCAGTCGCTAGAATGCACTCTGTATTGCATGGCAGTCGCTAGAATGCACTCTGTATTGCATGGCAGTCGCTAGAATGCACTCTGTATTGCATGGCAGTCGCTAGAATGCACTCTGTATTGCATGGCAGTAGCTGGAATGCACTCTGTATTGCATGGCAGTAGCTGGAATGCACTCTGTATTGCATGGCAGTTGCTGGAATGCACTCTGTATTGCATGGCAGTCGCTGGAATGCACTCTGTATTGCTGAGCAGTCGCTAGAATGCACTCTGTATTGCTGAACAGTTGCTAGAATGCACTCTGTATTGCTGAGCAGTCACTAGAAAATCCAGAAAGCAGTCAGAATAATAATGCAATACATTTAGTAAAAGTTGCAGGTGGTTACATACAAGACAGTAAAGTTATCTGAAGGCAGAAAACACCTGCTTTTTTGTACCTCTTTTTTTTTCCTTATCAGTTTGTACTAAAGAATTCCCAAACTTCAGCTTGTATATGAGAAGGTGAGATTGTGCCGTTCATTCTATATTGGAATTACGGCATAAATACTGTAGCTGCTCTGTACAGATTTTTTTTGTCTGACTTTCCATTAACCTTGCAGTCAACAACAGCCGCTCTTGTCTGCCCCTTACACATCAACTTTATTCTTGTTTTTGTTTGAAAATATCATGCTCTTTGCACATTGCTGCGTCTATCCGAGAAAAGCCCACCCACCCCCCTTCCTGTTGTTCTTTGCCATCCTATTCCTGCAAGTACCTGCACATTTTATAAACATTATAATTCAAAATATGAAACTTGACTGGTTGTGTAACCTGAGAAATATATACATGTGGTTTATTTTTATCTCGGCAAAAGAAAACTGACATGCGACTGATTCACACTGATCATTTCATTTATCTTTCCTACAGCACAAAACTAAATGTACCAAATACACAAATCAGGGTTCAGGTTTAGTTGCGTAGTTGGATATATATTTGCAGGACAATTCTGTATTTTACAGAATCCTAAAATATATTATGTGCATTCCTATTAACAGATAAAGCTCATTGAATTGTGGTGCCATTTTTTTTTTCCTTTGCATTGATTTTTGGGCACGCAGTTGCTGTTTTTCCCTAGAAAGCAGCATCCTGCGTTTTTTTGGCACTTGTGTGTGTGTTTTTGCACTATAAAAAGACATTAAAATGTGTGAAAACTACATCTAGAAACATAGAATTTGACGGCAGATAAGAACCGCTTGGCCCATCTAGTCTGCTCATTTTTTATCCTATGGTAACCTCAAACCCCATTTGGTCCTTTAATCTCTGCAAGGGTATCCCTATGTCTATCCCAAACATGTTTAAATTGCTTGACTGTATTAGCCTCTACCACCTCTGATGGGAGCTATTCCACTTATCCACTAACCTTTCTGTGAAGTAATTTTTCCTCAAATTTCCACTGAACCTACTTCCCCCCCCCCCTCCCCCAGTGTCAGTACATGTCCTCGTGTTCTAATGTTTTCCTCTTGTACCTTGTTAAAACCCTTGATATATTTAACCCAATATATATATTTTCTATCATGTCTCCCCTTTCCCTTCTCTGCTCCAAACTAAATGTCGTAAGATAAACGTTTGTCAGAGAGAGTTTTTCTGAATCATATAAAACGAACTGCGTGCATTGTGGCCCTGTACAAGTTATAGCTGGAGGTATTATTTTGGGTGTCCTTTAGTAGTTGATGCAGTTTTAAAGCTGCTGATGTCCTTTATTGGTTGAAACGTGACCTCACATTGATCTTCCGAGGTTCTCCCAGGACAGTTCCTGTTTTGCCAGAGGAAATCTTTAACGTAGCGTGCTCATGTTTGTGTTTAGACTGCTGGCTGCTGATGAATGGTGGTGTAACAGTTTGGGCCGCAGAGCTTGCGACTGTGACATACAACTTGCTCCAACTTTACATGACACAGTGCATGCCTGACATGACTAGACTCCTCTGTCTGAGATTTCACTGTCAATCATTCATAAATTCCCAACCCTGTAAAAGTCAGTACACAGCGTTCGTTCATAGACAGCGTTCGTTCGTAGACGGCGTTTGTTCATACACGGCGTTTGTTCGTAGATGGCGTTTGTTCATACACAGCGTTTGTTCATACACAGCGTTTGTTCATACACAGCGTTCACACACAGCGTTCGTTCACACACAGCGTTCGTTCACACACAGCGTTCGTTCACACACAGCGTTCGTTCACACACAGCGTTCACACACAGCGTTCATTCATACACAGCGTTCATTCATACACAGCGTTCGTTCATACACAGCGTTCACACACAGCGTTCATTCATACACAGCGTTCATTCATACACAGCGTTCGTTCATACACAGCGTTCGTTCATACACAGCGTTCGTTCATACCCAACGTTCATACACAGCGTTCGTTCATACACAGCGTTCGTTCATACACCGCGTTCATACACAGTGTTCGTTCATACACAATGTTCATACACAGAGTTCGTTCATACACAACGTTCATACACAGCGTTCATTCATACATATGTTCATACACAGCGTTCATCTTTTTAATGGATGAAAATCTAATGGCAATGGGGTTTTATTCTCTCTTACAATATCATATCAGTGGCTTTGAGTCACAGCTGTAGCCAGCCAGTTGGGGCCAATACTATGTGATAGACTATGGCGCAGTGGTGGAACTACCATTGGTACAGCCGGTGCAGTGCATCAGGGCCCATGGAGATAATGGGGCCCGCTATACGGAAACTAGTGAGCTGTGGGCCCCGGTTCCCTCCTCTCTGCTACCCTGCATCAGGGCCCACAGCGCGCTAGTTCCGCCTCTGCTATGGCGCCTTTGCATGGAAAAGCCTGTTTATCAAGGATCGTGACGGTACACGTAGCATCACAATACTTGTTCTGTTACCATCACCTCAGAATAGCTAGGAAAAGAAAGTCACTGAAGAAAAATAATTTTTGAGAGGGGGATGTGATGTAGTGCGCGAACATCGCCAGCAAGTACGGTACAAATCTCTGCACCATAGAGGTGCCAGGAAAAATGAGTGGAAGATTTTACAGAAATCTCCGCCACAAAGTGTCTAACGAACTTGCCGGGAGCATGTTGGATTCCCGCCTGTGAATAGAGTGGTTTTTTTTCTCAATACTCATTAAAAAAATATTTTATTATTAACTTAGTAGAACTGGACTTGCACAGGCCAGCTAGTTGTTCCTCTCATGCCCATATTGGTCTGGTGAAGCAGTAAGTTGACCTCTATGGGGCTGCTGAGTAAGTAAGATTTTTTTGCCAAATTGCGAAAATAAGAGATGTAAAATAATTAAAACTGTGCAATTGGCTAAAGACGATACACACCGTAGGAGAATAAAATGTGAAAATGCCAAATGGGGTGAATAATTTACTAATTTTATAGACAATTTTTTTTTAATCTTTTTTTGAGGCACATGCAATTACATAACTCAAGGCTCTAATTTTATATATTTTGACCTATGTACAACTGTGGCCTAACCTTACCAGAACCGTCTGAAAGCGTTGTTAGTAATGTAACCTCCCAACCGCCCTGATTAGTGGACCTAGAAAGAATGGTCTGGTTTGCGCCTGGACCTTCCACATAGTTGTGGATTAAGAAACCATCTATTTGCTGTATATTGATACTAAGATCATCTTCATCATCATCAGCTATTTATATAGCGCCACTAATTCCGCAGCGCTGTACAGAGAACTCACTCACATCAGTCCCTGCCCCATTGGAGCCTACAGTCTAAATCCCCTAACACACACACACACACACACACACACACACAGAGACTAGGGTCAATTTTGTTAGCAGCCAATTAACCTACCGGTATGTTTTTGGAGTGTGGGAGGAAACCGGAGCCCCCGGAGGAAACCCATCTTAGACTATTTAATCTATGTGTACTGGCCAGACACTTTTATTTTTATATGAGGGCACCTATATTTGTATTCCAAGTGCATTTTCATTGTTTTATTTATTATAGACACATGAGTGTCTTCGTATTTTTGGTTTATTCCTTTATGTTTTGTGTTGATTTTTTTTCACTTTATAATAAATATTTTTAACAAGGTCTGCCACTCTGTGTATATACACATTTCTTTTATGATCCACCGCTTGGCGCACCCCATCATGTTATTCTCTGGTTTGAGTGGGGCTTATTTTGTCCCTGTTTCGCAAATCTAAGGGCTAGATTTACTAAACGGCGGGTTTGAAAAAGTGGAGATGTTGCCTATGGCAACCAATCAGATTCTAGCTGTCATTTATTTACTGCATTCTACAAAATGACAACTAGAATCTGATTGGTTGCCATAGGCAACATCTCCACTTTTTCAACCCCGCAGTTTAGTAAATATACCCCTAAATGTTGGGAGGTATGGGTGTAAGGTTACTATGGTAACTTGTGAAAATCCGCACAGTAACACAACAATACTTTTTACAGGCCTGCACAGCGCAATTGGTGGCGCTATGTGAGTACCAATGATGATTATAATCTATATCCTTCCCTAGCAATATGTTGTTTTGTGTTTTTTCCTCATACCCTCTAGATATATTGAATTGTGAGGCACTTAGGGCCGGAGTCATTAAGGAGAGTAAAGCAGAAAAAACTTTGCACCTGGGCAAAACCATGTGGCATTGGAGGGGGAGGTGAATTTAAAATGTGGTGACAGATTTATAGTTGGGTTAGGGCATGTCCTAGATCAACTTTAAATTTCAGTTTAAAAATAAATCTATCAAGTATTTGTGTGCCAGATAAAAAACAGACAGTGTTTAACTTATGTGCAAAATAATAAACTAATTTGCACCCCTTGCTTTGTAACATGGTTTGTCCCAGAGACCATTTACTCCTTTTTTTTTACATTACTTTTCCTTAATGACTCGGACACTAAATTGTTAGTCCATGATACAACTGGAGCGGACGCTGGCTTGGTCTGTTTTTAGTATTATTGATATTGTAAATAACTCTTTTTTGTATGTGATTAATTGCAAAAATTGAATTTGCAGTTATCATGCAGTAAAATGGGAGATATACACAGCTATAATATACAGAAGAGAAAGAAGACTAACGATCTGACACTAAATTACTGTTTGCTTTGTGTCCTGAGAACAGACTGCCCCCTCTGCTCTTGTTACTGGCATGTGCATCTGACATGGCCAATTGGTGAGAACACATTATGTGTTAGTCCTGCTGTGTCTGATGGTCTAAGAAAAATAACAGACCATGAGACAAAACGCCAATGGGAATCTCTAAACTCTTATACTGACGAGAAATGCTGGTAGCATCAAATCATTCTCCATCTTGAACAATGCACCGTGTTCTAAAATGTTCACGTCTGGATGAAAATTTACACATAGCTGAAAGAATGCAATTTGCAAATGGCCATTTGTGTGCAAACGCTTAGAAAGGGTTGTAAATCCTTTTTTTTTTCTGTAGTGCTGGCTCTAAATGTCCTTGTAAAGTGATATACAGTAAAATCTATGCTTTAGTTTCACCAAAGGGAAAGATATTATGAGCACCCAAGTGTAGATACCCAAAGGAGAGACTTGCAAAATTAAATATAGTTCACTGCCACATCTGTAAATGCAGAATGTGTAACAACGTGGAGAGTGCTAGCCAAAAATAAATAGGTCAAGTGATGTTAATTTATTGGAAAGGACAGGAAGAAAAATTGCACTTACAATTTTCGGAAGAGGTGATATAAACTATGGAAATTTAGCGGCTATATCACCATGATTCAGATTACCCAGGATACAAAGTGTTTCCATATTAAATGTTTGTTATTTAAATACATATTAATTAATATGATAATTAAGAACATTGTCCAAGCACGATGAAGTAAAAAAAAAAAGAAGATATTTATATTAAAGAGCTGTATATTACTGCAGCAACACACATTTCAACATCTGTCTGTTTATTATTATGTTTATTAACTTTTATTTATAAAACACAACATATTAGCATTGTACATTGATATGATTGTGATATAAATTAATAACATACAATGACTTTAAACAGAAGGTAAAATGCCCAAATTATTTTACAATCTAAGAGGTTTCAATAACTACTAATGATAGGAGTACCATCTTTGTTCTGCGTTCCACGATCTGGAGCTGTTAGAGATTTCTGTGACTGAAGTTGTGTTGATTTTCAAACAATGTACTAAAGGCATTTGGCTGGAAAGCTCCTGTTCCTTCTTGTGGATCTTCTAACTGGTACTACGCGCTCTGATTCTTGGATAGCTGGATTTTAGTGTCACTTTGCCTGTAACAGAGCTTTAGCTCAGACCGAACGTTGTCAATTACCACACTTCTGTCATTTGTTACCTTGTTGGTGTCCTGGTGTATCCTTTTTGTCTCTTTCTGTAGCCTACCAGAATTATTTTATTTGTATGAACTTCTTACTTGGCACTGTGTTTTTCTTTGGAACATGTACATAGGCCTTGTTTCTAAAATATTCTAATATCCCTCAGCTCAGGGTTCTTTCTGTTCCACTGTTCATACGGAGTTTTTTTTTCTCTAGCCCTACTGTTTAAACTATTTTAGAGGCTGTCATTCTAATATGTTATTGGCATATCTGCATTAAAGAGCATACTGGGACAGAATATCTCTGCTATACCATTCTGTTCATTATGCGGTACTGTGCTCTGCAACACAAATCCATGTTGGTAATTAAATTCGGTGTGATGTGCCACGGGACCTCGCATCAATATCTGGTTGCCCACACGGTCGACTATTACGGTAAGGAGTCTCCGCTCATTTTTTTTGCCCACTTCTATGGGTTGTGAGAAACATGACCACTGAGTGTGTTCGCACTTCGCAGACTGTTCCAGAGGCTCTCCGTGGCACTTCCCGCTGAATTTAATCCCCCCCCCATGTTTTTTCTAGGCGACATGTGTCTTACCACTTGTATACTTAATCCCATTATATACATGGTGTAGGTTGTGGCATTCTGTCATCATCATCATCATCATCATTTATTTATATAGCGCCACTGATTCCGCAGCGCTGTACAGAGAACTCATTCACATCAGTCCCTGCCCCATTGGAGCTTACAGTCTAAATTCCCTAACACACACACAGACAGACAGAGAGAGAGACTAGGGTCAATTTTGATAGCAGCCAATTAACCTACCAGTATGTTTTTGGAGTGTGGGAGGAAACCGGAGCACCCGGAGGAAACCCACGCAAACATGGGGAGAACATACAAACTCCACACAGATAAGGCCATGGACGGGAATTGAACTCATGACCCCAGTGCTGTGAGGCAGAAGTGCTAACCACTACGCCACCGTGCTGCACAAACATGTTGTCTTGTTGAGCAAGGTATTCAGGCACTGGCTGGGCAGGGGGGCCATAGTGGACTACCTTGGTTTGAGTCACTGGGCCACCTGCGTTTTTTTTCCTTCAAAATAAGCTGCTGAGTAGAGTCTTGGCCCCCAGGATAAAATTTGTCAGCCCTCCCCTAAAGGTATTGGTTGCTTCAGTTCAGAAAGACGGGGAGAATATAGTTACCAGCATTTGACCTGCAATTTTCTTTCTCCACATTAACACAGCCAACTATGGCTTTTAAAACATCAGTAACGGCAGTCAGTTAATTTGGCCATAAGTGGACAGATCTGGCCGTACAACCCAACCGCTGAGCATTTGTGGCCAAATCGCAAATTTTGAACAGCCAGATGCTATGGGGCACAGTTAGGGCATAGGGTCAATGACCACCGCTATATGAGCGGATGAGGCGATCATTACCTCACAGCTTGTCATTTAATTACTCTTGGCACATTCCATGTGGAAAGCTAAAGTGCGAGGCAACTCGCAACGAATTGAATCGCTCCCAAAATTTTGGTATCCACTGTATGGAGGGACAGGGGTACACTTCAGATTTTGGATTTCATGCACTTTTCACTTACGGAGTTTATAGGTTGGTTCCATTGCTGTTGATTTCTGTGGTAAAGTCTACTGATATCGACTCTTAGCAGCTACATTTATTACCAATATGGCAGCCTGCACCAATTTTACACAAATATGCTGCAAACACCTCTTTTAACAGACATGTCCAAGGGCTTTACTGATAATTAAGGGATATAGTGTGCATTTAACACAAAATATACTGTACTTTGAATGACAGGTGCTTAATAACGTGAAGTTTATTAAAGAAGGAAGTGGAAAGTCTCAATGAAGTAAAAATATGCAAAATAAATAATAATAATAATAAAAAAAAACATTCCTGTGACATTTCCAAGCAGATCGTGTCATGTTGTGTGTATTTATCTGGGAATTACACTTATGCTGGCTGAAGTCTCTCTCTTCCTTTGTTCAGTACAAATGGCTGCCATGGCAACCAGAACATGACCTGTCCATGCCATACCACAGCCTGAGCTTGTCCCGCACCGTGACAGCCACATCTAAATATAAAATACATTCATATGCCAAATATTCCTATCTGTTGGGGTTTTATGTGTCTGTCTTAAAATTTGTGACTCTAGCAATTCATATTCAGGAGTAACCAATCAATCTCAGAAATGGAGAACAGGCCTCTTCCATTTACCGTATGAGGATAACATTCAAGTCGTGATGCGAGGCATCAGGGCGTGTCTTATTTAAAAATAGGGGTAGCAGAATCTCTAAGGTGGGACCGGGGAACGGTGATCCCTGTTCACTTTGATGTTATGCTGAATGTGCTTATCACTGCTTTTAAAAGCCGCTTTTTTCAGGTCACAAAATTGTGCCGTTCTAAAACGCTCGTCTAGGCCTGTTCTTAGACTGGCCAAAGGAAAAATATCACACATACCCTGCTAATGACGAAAGAAGAAGCGTCTAGGTCATCAAAGGAGTTTACCACAGGCGTGGTGGTGTGTGGGTGACGATTACAAGACCTGTGAGAAATTCCTTCTTTGCAGTCATATAGATTATTGATATATTTTCAACATTTTATTCTAGCAGAGTCAAACGATACAAAACATTAGGAATCTAATATAGCAATGCCACGTATCAAACCAACAATACAAGCTATAAAGGACAACAGCATTAACATATCAGGGGCGCACGCAGGATTGTCAGGGGGGGGGGGGCTCCCCCCCTGACCCAAAAAACCCCAAAAAACACACGAGAGAGAGCTGCTGCTCTGTTTCGGCAGCGCTGTCCTATACAGCAGCCGCGGCGCTGTCAAAGAAGCGTGCACTGCCGCGGACGCTTCTTTGACAGCGCCGCGGCTGCTGTATAGGACAGTGCCGCTATGGTGGCCACTTAGTTAGCGCAAGGGGGGTTTCTGGAGTCTCAGAAACCCCCCCCCCCCTACGTGCGCCACTGCATATAAGGAGGAAGGTTAAGGCAGAGAAGGGAAGAGGGACGGCGTGGCTAGAGCCGTGGAGAAAGAACGAAGAAGTGGGAGAGGAAGGAATTTGCCCTGAATGTTCGTATCTATAAACACATAGGTGGAAGGAGATGAGCTTCTCTTAGGTCAGATGAAGGGAGAGCGAAAGTTGATGAAAGGTAACTATGGGGACCAAATTTTATTAAAGGATTTAGAGGAGTTTTTGAGAATGATGGTTATAAATTCCATACGCTGAATGTGTCAATTATAGATTGGATGGAAGGAGGGTTCGGCTGATTCCGGTCAGTGGCTGGTTGGCATGTGGCTGCCATCAAAATATATCCAATGAGTTTGTTTTGGTGACGTGTAGCCCCAGGTATTCCTAACGGTTGTAGAAAATACTTAGGTTCCATGGGGACAGTGATCTGCAGGATAGCAGTTATCAAGTTAGTCAGTTCGGGCCAGACGTGAGACAGTTTCGGGCAGATCCACCATATGTGAAGGAACGTCCTATACATATATTATGTATATTGAGCCAATAGGAGTCAAAGCAGTTTACACATTTTGCAGACAGTGAGGCAGCCATCTTGGGCACGCTCAGCTGCTGTCCTGTGTAATCATGCACATTAGTCCCTGCCCCATTGTAGCTTACAGTCTAAATTCCCTACCACATACACTAGGATCTATTTTTGCTAGAAGCAGGTGTGAAATGTGTTTAAGGAAGGACTGGACAGTAGACACCTGCCGGGTCCTCACATTGCCCCCTTAGTAGCATGAACGCTACTGACGCTATCTTCTAATGACGGAATTCTTCTCATTCGGTTTTCCAACAAGTCGCGTTTGAGTCCACCTCAGAATGACAGCACTGGGATTTGTAGTGTCTGTATAAGTGCTGTAGTGTTTGTGTTCACACTGGTGACTACCACCGGGGTTTTTTGATGTGCACCCATCAACAGGCACATATTAGTCACCTTTTGAGTACTGTAAATGAGTTTCATGTTGTAATTAAGAATAAAAAATAAAATCAAGGTCTGTTCCAAACAGTAATTATTCCCCAAACAGCACCCAGGCAAAATTCCATCTAAGAAAATTACATATTATTGAAGTCTGTACCATTTTTTCCATTGCATCATTTTTCTAAGACTGTGAGAAGTCTTAAGTTTTCCAAGTATAACAGTGTGTTCTTTCTATCGCCGACTAGACATGTGCTCAGTATTCACCAACCAGAGGTCTCTGGAGATGGATGGTAAGTGATAGAGATGTTAAACATAGAATTAATAGGACGTATATGTCAACTGTCTTCTGTGCGCTTTAATGCTAATAGTTTTTGGTCCTTCATTCCTTTCTATTTCATGGAGAACATAATGAAACTTACAGGAGCTATTGCAATAAATATACTACAAATATATCTCCGCTCGTGGTAAAGCCAGTGGGGGGCACTTCATAAAACTGGGGCACAGCAGAAATAGGGCAGACATTTATAGAAATGTTAAACAGCTTCTATCTATTGTCCCTTTTTTTTTGTTTTAAAGTCCTCCTGTGGGTGCCAGGTATATACAGATATTCATTGTACAGCTCAGAAAAAAAATTTTTTGTTTTTTTTTATTATTATTATTATTATTATTATTATTATTATTATTATTATGTCAGAAGCTTTGCGTGGAGATTTCCCACCCAATGCAGCACTGTGGAACAATGGTTAGCATTGGGGTCAGGGGTTTGATTCTGACCAGGGGCCCTATCTGTGTGTATTGTGAATGTTGTATAGGGCTGACTGTCCAATTTTACCCCGGGGGGCGCAACTCTGCTTAGCAGCATATTAGGAATATTTTAAAGGAAATACATGCAGGTAGCCCAATTTTCCAGCCTAATGTAGCCCACTATGGGATTGGCCGAGAGGAGTGGGAACAGATGCCCCCCAGCCCAGCCAGAGCGTGATGTTCTTCCCATGTTTGGTTTCCTTCCACATCCCCAAAAAATATTAGTAGGTTAAATGGCTTATGACAAAATGGACCCGAATCTGGAACTTAGATTGTAAGCTGCACTGGGGCAGGGACTGATGTGAATGATAAATATATGTACAGCGCTTCATAACATGATTGGTGCTAAATAATTAAAACATAATAACTCATACCCCCTTTTAGTGACAGGAAGAGTCACTAACACTTGCTACGGGTGACAGAAGATTCAATTTTAATTATGAGTACAGCATTTAGTGCACTAAATCTTGACATGACGCCTATAAATGTCTTATTGCGGAACAGGGATAACTAGACAAATCCTTCATTGTTTTAAAAGGTACTTTTGCATTTTAATGTGAGCTTTACAGCAATGTACCATTGTTTTGCTGAGGAGGAAGACCTGAGGTAAACTTTACTTGTGTTGTGAAATGTATGTTTACCGTGCACAAACCGAATCTGTCGTACACCACTAGAAAGGGCTTGTTAAAGGGAAGTCCCATTACAATAAAATAATTACGAGATAAAACAGAGGAAATCCTACAAGCGACGCCTTTATTTCTCTGTGGACGCATCGAAAAGAATAATACCCTGTACTAAGGTTAACTGATATCCATCTGCTTGTGGTTTCATTATTCCAGCTTTGATGTTTAGTCAGCACTTTTTCATTTTGATCACTTAATTTCAAGCGTTGTTCTTCCTCCCATTGTATATATTGTTTTACCTTACAAATAACTGTACCCGCACGTTCATGGTGTACCAAGCTTTGATCCTTATTACTGAAAGTATTAGCTGATCTTCCCCACTGCTCTTACTCTTACGTCTGGAGGTTGTGATATTAAACGGCAGGTAAATAACCTGTTGGCACGTGGGTCTTATGCTGTGCCAATGTCAATATCAGGCAAGCGTTCCAGTGAAGCAGTTTGCTAGGATTCCTTAGTGTCTGAACACAGGTCTACAGCATTCGTTGCCACTTACATGGAATATCCAAGTTCTGTAGAATTTCCTGCTGACATCATTACAGGGATCCTTCAGCAGGAATGTCTCTCTAATCTGATTTTCCCGTGGTAGAAAATGTTAAATTGAGAGTTGTATTCATTTATATACCTGAAAGATGTCTCTGACATTTTATCTGCGGTTAGATCCAACGCTTTCATGGTGTAACCGACCGGTGCATTTTCATCATCATCATCATCATCATCATCATCATTTATTTATATAGCGCCACTAATTCCGCAGCGCTGTACAGAGAACTCATTCACATCAGTCCTTGCCCCATTGGAGCTTGCCGTCTAAATTTCCTAACACACACACACACACACACAGAGAAACTAGGGTCAATTTGATAGCAGCCAATTAACCTGCCAGTATGTTTTTGGAATGTGGAAGGAAACCGGAGCACCCAGTGGAAACCCACGCAAACACGGGGAGAACATACAAACTCCACACAGATAAGGCCATGGTCGGGAATCGAACGCATGACCATTTTAATCATAAAATGAAATTATTTCAGTTCCCGCCAGTGGGATGAATGAAAGAAACAGTTTAATACAATTTAGAGCATTAATTTGAATATAAGTAAATAAAATTACTCTAAACAATTATCCTAACTACAATGAAGCAATGTTTCTGTTTGTCTATTTTGCATAGAAATTATAAGATGCAGATTATTCCCCAGTGTGGTGTTTTCTTGTGAGAGAGGAAAGAATGTGCCCATGTCTTGTTTCACCAATTATAATCTAAGTAACTGAATTTTGGGAGACAGGCTTTCAGTTTAATGTAAATTGATGAACATATTTGCTAATCATAACCAGGTTGACTGTGTTATAACTTGAATACAGAGACGGGGGCAGCATTGTGTCATAATACTGTAGTTACACATCTTCCTGTTATGGGCTGGCAATAAAGTTGCACAATTATATTGAAAGTAGCCCAATATTTTAGCAAATAAATGCTGCAACTTTTATCTTTTAGTAGATTGTTAATTGTTTTACATCCTTTTCTTTTTTTTTAATCAGGATCCCTTGGATTTATCATTCCTATTCACTAAGAAACACAGATAAGGGCACTTAATTGAACCTGTCATTTCCACTTAGTCACAATGCTGGGCCCTGCACATTGTCACAAATTTACTTTAACCCTCTGCCCGCAACTTAACATAATTGGTCTGAAGATTGAGACACCTTCTATGGGAGGTATTAATAAATATTGTATACGTAGTAAACTCATACTTGCTTACTTTCAGTAGGCGATGTCTGGGAGAGGGGTGTGACTAATGGGCGGGAAGGGGCGGGATGCCTCAAATCACCCCGCCCCCACAAACAAAATGACGTGATTCTCGGTGAATCACGTCATTTTACAAGGGAATTCCGGGATGCGCTGAGAAATGCCAGCTCTCGGGAGCCCGGGAGACTGACCTTAATTTCGGGAGTCTCCCGGACTATACGGGAGAGTTGGCAAGGATGAGTAAACTTGCAGAATGTGGGGGAATTCGATTAGCCTCAAAGGGGCCGATTCAATAGCGCAGCGTTAACAGTATTATCGTTAATACGGTAACTTTAACCTGGATTTCATCCCGCAGCTCAGGGAGCCACGAGTAAAAATCCACCGTTGAAATTACAGCATTAAGGGTAATTATGCGCAGTTTTACCGTAATGATAAAACTGCTAACGCCGCGTTATTCTCGGCAGAACTGAATCGGCCCCAAACGTCCAAAACGTCCGTGAGACACTTTTGCGGTTGAGATTTGTCAGAAATCTCAGCTCATTTTTCCTTGCATAGGGTGCAAAGAAAAACGAGAGGAAATTTCTACCATAATTACCGGCAATGTGAACGGCGAGAGGTCTGCGCGCCGCATCGCCGGCAATTCAATTCCCCCTGTAAGTAAATGTTTTCCTTGCTCACTTACATCCGCCCTACCCTAATAAACAGAAAACGGAATTGTAGCAATTCAGTGTCGTGTTAGGCTGGATCCTCAATGAAACCATGCATACGGTATGTTCACTATACCATATACATATTGAGAATGCAAATATGTCTTCATTATTTCTAAAAAATATGGGGGTTCACTTATCATTAACCGGTGATTTCAAAGGTTTTCTTCGCCGGTTATCACCTATAGAAAATTTTCTCTCGCTGCAGTTTACTTATTTAAATGTCACTGGGGTAACTGAGTGATACTCTGCTCCTTGGCGATACCGGCTGTAAGCGGTGAGGCTAAACTTATCGCCTCGACAGGCCAGGTTGGAGGTAAATGCCATGAGCAGACTGCCTTTTCCTTGAGCATCCAGCTCTACTTTCGATTAAAAATAAAAAAAGTGAAAATAGGTTCATGTATGTGTTACAGAACAAAATAACAATAAAGTTTAACCAAACGAAATATAAACAAAAAAAATACAAATAGAAAAAATGCTGAATTTAAATAATGAAGCATTTTTATAGTGACCAACATAGTATCCCTTTATCTTATTGGACTACATAATTCACTTTGAAAGCTTAAGGGACCCTGTGTCCCTTATTCCCCACGTATTCTAGTAGTAACCCACTGCCTCACTTGCTTACATGTACTGCTATTGTGTGTTTTTGTTTTTGTGTTTAATACAATTTTAGTTTTGTGACAGATGTCTGATTGATGATACAGAGAAGCTTTGTAGAACATATAAACCTTTACACGATCAAAGGCTTTTTTTTTTTTTTTTATTGAAGACTGTAAATAGTCCACTAAGTTTTGAAGATTGATGCGATGTAATCTGAATAGTATACAGCCATCAGGCTTTTTTTTTATACAAATAGGCTATACATTTTTCATGTGCTTTGCCCAGGCACACCCTGATGTATTTGACGTCTCTAGGTATAGTGAACAAAGATTGTAGATTAAAGGCATGTTTCTTCCAGTATTAATTTAAAGATGGTAGATATTTCTTTTTTTTTTTGCAATTTACAGTTTATTTCTATACCAAACCGTGAGTGGAATATTACTCAGCCCAGGGACCCAGTTTATTCATGTTAAACACAATCTGGAAAAAGGGGGAGGTCAGCGTCGCTCCTCACAGTTCATTAACGTTCTTATTTAGGAGAAAGGAGAGAGGACAGAAGACGTTTTCTTGAAACCACATAGACAAGGTCAATGCAGCTGTCATTACCAGAGGGACTAATGACCTGGTTAGAGATGGAACCTGTCAAGCGAGTGCTGAAGATAGACATATGGCCAGGATACATATCATAATGGAAGAACAGGGCTCGGTACACCAGAGACATTTCTATGTGTGGAGATGATGCCTGTAGCAACCAATCAGATTCTAGCTGTCATTTTGTAGAATGTACTAAATGAATGATAACTAGAATCTGATTGGTTGCTATAGGCAACATCACCACTTTTTCAAACCCGCAGCTTGATACATTTACCCCCAATATCTTTTTGTACATTTTATAGTTTTCTCTAAGTGCTGTACATTAAAAGGTGAGCGTAGCTTTATAATTTTTCAAAAATAGAGAATTCTTTGAGTAATGCTACCTAGACATTGAATAAATAATTATTTTTGGACTACAGATAAAATATTTATACTCATACTTGCCTACTCTCCCAGGAGGCTCTCGAATTTCGGGGGGTCCTCACAGACTCCTGGAAGAGTAGGCAACCCTCCCGGAACCTAAAAAATGGCGAAATTTACTGCATATAATAGCAGAGGGGTGGGGCTTAATGGCACAATTAAGCCCCACCCCTCTGCTATTATATGCAGTAAATTTAGGCATTTTATAGTGGGGGCGTGGCTACGGTGACGTAAAGACGTCACCATGTCCCCTACTACCCGTGTCACGTGACCTGTCCTCCCGGAAGGCAGAGTCACAAAATCGGCAACTATGTTTATACCACAGGTTTACTGTATCTAGTAAAAATTATTTGTGAAAAAATATCACTGTTACTGTGCATTTGTTGTTGGTTTTTTTTGGTGGTGGAGTAGTGTTGTGTAATCAGCCAAATACCATTTTCCAGTCAGTTATTATCAGAAAATAAGATAACTCTCAGTAATTCTGCTTCCGTACTACTTTGTAAATAAATTTGTGCGGCTTCCTGCTCAAGGTCGAGAAGAACGAAAGCCGGTGAGTATGGAGAATGTGAGGACGTTTTCATGGTGTAGTAAATGGGACTATGTGTGGGGTGAAGGGGTCCATTCAGTGTTACTAGCGGGGTCAGATGTGCCCGGGTACCTCTCCACTAGGTGGGGCGGCATCCACAAGTCATTACAGGTGTTCGGCTATCTGGAATAAGCAGGGAAGTCCTGGAATGGAAGGAGGACGGGATCCCATGTCTTGTCCAGGGAAGCCTCTTTGATTAACAAGTATCATGTTCACTCTTTTACATGTCTGCTTGATGTTAGCCAGAAA
The DNA here is from genome assembly GCF_038048845.1 of Mixophyes fleayi. Lineage (NCBI taxonomy): Eukaryota > Metazoa > Chordata > Amphibia > Anura > Limnodynastidae > Mixophyes > Mixophyes fleayi. The sequence goes on along the minus strand of NC_134411.1, from coordinate 79,353,842 downwards.
TAAATATACAATATTATTAATAAAAGGCCATAATACTGTCAGGAACATGTTCACTGTGCTCTAGAGGAACATACTGTGACGTCAAACTAATGGACACGTGCCAATTGTCTGCTTGTTGGCTCTGAATCATCATCATCACCATTTATTTATATAGCGCCACTGATTCCGCAGCGCTGTACAGAGAACTCGCTCACATCAGTCCCTGCCCCATTGGGGCTTACAGTCTAAATTTCCCGACACAGACTAACGTCCATTTAATAGCAGCCAGTTAACCTACTAGTATGTTTTTTGGAGTGTGGGAGGAAACCGGAGCACCCAGAGGAAACCCACGCAAACACGGGGACAACATGCAAACTCCACACAGATAAGGCCATGGTCAGGAATCGAACTCATAACCCCAGTGCTGTGAGGAAGACGTGCTAACCACTGAGCCACTGTGCTGCCCCAATCTATTGATCACATAGATTAGTACGTGCATTAATAACTGTATGTAGCAGGCAGCCTTTTACTCAGACTGTTCTATTGACGTTACATTTTTCAAGACTGCTTGATAGGTGCACTTCAATGCAAGTGATGTCTCAACATAAAGTCAGTCAGTCATAAATGGCCCAGTACCAAGTACTGGAGCACTGGATTGTGATGGCTGCAGTGAGTCATTTCATAGCTGACTGATTGTGAAACTGTGCTCGATACAGTCCACTCTAAAAGGGCGCGTGTGAAACTTCCATTATTGTGTGTGTGTGGAAAATAGAATTGTTTATCTGTGAGCTGTATAAATAGAACTGTGTACAATTTAGTCATGAGGAGGATGACATCACACAACAAGTTGTATTATTGAGAAACTATTATATGAACCTCAGGGAGGGGACGTGGAAAGTACAGGGCATAATACAAGCATGGTGCGTGAGTGACCTCATTATTCTGAAAGTGAAAATTCTTATTTTGAAGCAGAAAATAGCTTTCTGCTATGTACCGCCTCTGGGTTTAACACAGAAGTAGGAGCTGGTTGTCATATTTGTGAAAAGACCAAAGTCCTGAAGTAACACTGTACCTAAGGGAATTTGCTGGTGGCACAGTGGTAATATGTATATGTTTGTATATGTAGCATAAATGATATTTGCAGCAGCCTTACAAGTTTTTTTTATTAAGCAGACTTTTATGAGAGTACTGTGTTTATGTTTGTGATTTTATTTTTGTTTGTAAGATTATTTTTATTTCCACATGACTATGGGGGGGAATTCAATTGGCCGCGTTACTGTAAAAAGTAACGCGGCCTGCGCACTATTACTGTTATTACGGTAATAGTGCGCTTACATACCGTTATTGCGGTAGTTTCAACGCCGGCTGCGAGCAGAAAGCCGGCTTAACTTTATCCTAAAAACGGTTATAGAGTTATTGTGGCAATACTTCAGGGGGAATTGAATCCTCCCCTATATCTAGCTGCTTTACTGATAAAGTTACCTATTATGGACCTCATTTAGAATCAGACGCAAAGTCCGTGTAAGGAGTATAGGAGTGGGAGTGTGCCGCAGCTTGGTAGGGTATTACGAGTAGCAAGTGTTAAAGTAATTCTATCGTTTTCAAATAAGCATTGCATAGGCGAATGTATTGTGTTTCTAACGCACAAAGTGATTTATTTTAGCAGATGTAAATAGTCAACAATTCAATACATTATTATATTATGGTACAGTACAGCCAATACCAAAAGATACATACATACCGCGCTCTTATCGCATGCGCTCGCTGCGCTAACCACGGGATATCTGTTAGAATACTGTGATCAGTGAAGACTGAGGGCCATGGGGGTGCAGCTATGATTATATACAGTACAGTGTTACACAGTGAACAATAGAGATGACGTAGCTTGCTTCTATAGGTCCAGACAAGGGTGGTTCCAGGGTAAACAGGTCATAGGCTGATTCAATCTAAGGAATCCAAAGGTGGGGGTCGTCTCTCCAGGGGGTCTGCTCCTTTCATAGCCAGCATCAAACAAAGGTTTATTCCCTAATATCAATAACTAAAGCATGCAATGTGTGATCTCTTCACCAACTGCACCGGACAGCTGCTGATCATTAGGGTTTCAATATGATACTAGGCACAATACCTTTCCTATAACCTGAACCTTGAATATCACTGAAGTGTACATATAATCATTTTATATATATATATATATATATATATATATATATACTAATAATAAACCAAATACTATCTGCTCATAAACTACAGTGTAACGGAACCAATATGAATATGAATTATATAAATAACTAAATGTGGTAATGCGAGTGTGTGCGTGCGTATTTTACCATGCGATCGCACCACACCACGTGTTACGTGGCATACTGATCGCAATCGCACGGCAAAACAATATTAACCAATATACTTTCGTTCATCCAATTATACGACTTCGACACAAGCAGCCCCAGTTGCGTCCCACTCTTAATATCCTACCAAGCTGCGAGCAGTTCCTGCAGCTAGCTAATGCTTGCGCCACCTAATTCCCGCCGCACAGCTTCAGCCCTGTTTTGACGTGTGTTGCGTCTGCGCCTCACTGCGACTAGGATTGGTAGATCCCTGTCTTCTGTGCTCGTTTCACCGCTAACTCAAATCTGTAATCTCTCACTCTCTACTGGCATCTTTCCATCACTATACAAGCATGCAGTGATTACTCCTATTCTAAAAAAACAAAACTCCGACCCAAACTCTCTCTCAAATTACCGTCCCATCTCTCAGCTCCCTTGCCCCTCCAAGCTTCTAGAGAGACTTGCCTACACTCGCCTCACACGCTTTCTTTCCGCAAACAACCTGTTGGATCCTCTTCAGTCTGGCTTTCGTTCTCAACACTCCACAGAGACTGCGCTGACCAAAATTGTTAATGATCTGATCACTGCTAAGACTGAACGCGATTACTCTCTCCTAATTCTCCTGGATCTCTCGGCTGCATTTGACACCGTTGACCAATCTCTTCTCATACAAACGCTGCAATCCCTAGGTCTTCAAGACACAGTTCTATCCTGGTTCTCATCTTACCTCTCTAATCGCTCTTTCACTGTTAATTTCTCTGGAGCCACCTCTGCTCCACTTCCCCTATCAGTTGGAGTACCACAAGGCTCAGTGCTAGGTCCTCTGCTGTTCTCTATCTATACCGCTTCTCTTGGAAATCTAATAAGTTCCTTTGGCTTTTAGTATCATCTCTATGCGGATGATACCCAAATCTATCTATCCTCTCCTGATATCTCGACATCTGTGTTGTCCCGTGTAACTGACTGTCTTTCTGCCATATCATCTTGGATGTCCTCTCATCAACTCAAACTTAATCTTTCTAAAACAGAGTTAATAATATTCCCACCCGCCAACAAGAGCATACCTGACATTTCTATCTCTGTTGATAACATGACCATAAATCCCACCCCACAAGCTCGCTGCCTAGGTGTAATCCTTGATTCACGCCTATCCTTTGTTCCCCACATTGACTCTATATCTAAATCATGTTACATACATCTAAAGAACATTTCCAGAATCCGTACATATCTCACACAAGACACTGCTAAAACCTTAATTCATGCACTAATCATCTCCCGCATTGACTATTGCAATTCCCTTCTTACTGGTCTTCCAAAAAACAGACTCAAACCCCTAAAATCTATTTTGCATGCTTCGGCAAGACTGATTTTCCTTGCAAATAGCTATTCCTCTGTTGAATCACTCTGTATGTCTCTACACTGGCTGCCTGTCTTCTACCGAATCCAATATAAAATACTTTTACTAACCTACAAGGCCATCAACAAAGCTGCACCAACATACATCTCCTCTCTTGTCTCAAAATATCTCCCAACTCGGCAACTCCGTTCTGCAAAAGATCTGCGTCTCTCATCCACCCTCATTACATCCTCCCATTCCCGGTTACAGGACTTTTTTCGGGCTGCACCCACTCTATGGAACTCTCTCCCTCGCACAATAAGACTCTCCTCTGGTCTACAAACTTTCAAGCGTTCTCTGAAAACCTACCTATTCAGACAAGCTTATAATATTCCTCAACCACCATCTTAACCTCACTACCTTTAGCCTGTTACACAATTTCACAGAAGACAACTACCCCCGGACCAACATTGTTGTGTGACAGGATCATTTAGCTTATGAGTCACCTTACCTTTGCAGTCTGGCTGGGCCAAGATGCAAAATGTATACTTAACCTCATGTGTCAATCTCCCATTGTCCCATAGATTGTAAGCTTGCGAGCAGGGCCTTCTCACCTCTTTGTCTGTTTTACCCAGTTTGTTTATTAGTTTATTACGTTTGTCCCCAATTGTAAAGCGCTACGGAATATGTTGGCGCTATATAAATAAATGATGATGATGATGTATTTACATGGTCATTCCTTCATAATTCCGTGTTCCTTCCATTCTCTCGTAGTGAGTCGCAAGCTGTCGCAAGTGTTAATTCCGACCAAGATGCAGGCGGATTTGGTGCTTTCTGCACATGCGCAGTGGTGTTTTTGGGTTAGATGCGCCTAAAACAGACTTTGCGTCCGACTCTAAATGAGGTCCTATATGCGTTCTTCATTAAGTTAGCCATGATAAAGACCAGTCTTCAGATCCTTGCTCTTTTTGTTGTACGATAAAAATGGCTGACTTTGCTGTGCACAGACTACAGGTAGACTTTAAAATATATGGTAAAGTAGATCAGTAATTAGTCTACTTTATGAGATATAAAGTAGCCAAGCGAGGCAGCCATTTTGTGTGCTACATGAGAACGCAACTTGTTAATTTTGTAGGAATTTATATCACCGATTCCTAGTGAATTTGTATTTGTACATGGGTTCAGTCACAAAGTGGCTGTTTTCTTGTTTGTTTGTTTTTTAACAATGTACCTGTGGTTGATATCAATAAATCAAAACAAATGTGGTCAATATTCAAACTACACTACATTGTAGAGTAAAATATGGTCTAATGCTAAAGTATTGTGAAAATAACACCATGTATTATTATAAAAAATGTCATAGGTTAAAAAATATTTCATATTTACAAAGTCATTGAAGTCAGTTGTTAATGTTTTTGATAAAGTAATAAAATGAGTCCCTTGTTTACAAAGAGCAGTAAATAGTGGTCTATAAAACTGCTGTCAATTTTTGAAGTAAAAAAATATTTTTCAATGTTGTGTAAAAAGTTAGTTTGAGGCTAAAAAGTAATTTATGACATCAGTTTGCTCCTCATAATTTGAGGCTGCTTTTTGGTTTCAATGCTAAGGAAAACTTATAAAAGTGAAGTAATTTGGAAACAAGCGTCCTTTAGCGAATTAAAATGCGATTTACAATGTATGGTTCTAAAATGAAGATAAATGTTGCTGTTCATTTTTATAGACTTATTGAGTACCATTTTTACATTTGATTTTAGTCAATTTCTATACTAAACACTTATAGAAAACCCCATTTTCACAGTGGACTAGAGACAAATCTCGCAGTGCATTCTCTCAGTTGTTTATTTTCTGACCAGTTGTGTATTTGTTCCCTCAGATTGTCGTGCTTTATTGAAGCCCATGGCCTACACATACAGCACCCCCTCCGCCGGTCCTGTGGGGACCCAATACTGCGTCTGCCGAGTGGAACTTTCTGTTTCCTGTCAGAACCTCCTCGACCGGGATGTAGCCTCCAAATCTGACCCCTTTTGCGTCTTATTTTTGGAAGTCGATGAAAAATGGACTGAGGTACTGTGATGAACGTGTAATTTAAGTCCCAATGAAATAAGTGCAGCATTATCTCGCATTGTGGAATTATTGATTTATACGTTTCATAAAGTGGCTCAGAAACCAGATTTCGAGCCAGAGGTTTTAAGTTGTATTGTCCCTGGGGCCCAGAAGGTGACCTTCATTTTATCATTCACTCTGATTTGACCATTCAGAAAATGCATCTAGTTTTTCCATGTTGGGGCCGTGTAATTTATTAAGGGGGGCTATGTGTGTTTATAACCCCCATAAACATGCAATACGCATAATAAACAGTGTAATAAAGATTAGGGGCCCCTCTTCCCTCCTGTCTCCACACCTGTTCTTCCGCTACATCTCTACTGTATTTGCCTGCCCGGAGTTTCTGAAGTACTGGTACTTTGTGTTTATTGTTCTGTACTGGTTTACCCTGTATAGTCTACTGTTCGTACCTTGTACGGCGCGGCGGAAACCTTGTGGCGCCTAACAAATAAATAATAATAATAATAATAATAGGGGCCTGAGTCATTAAGGAGAGCAAAGCATAAAAAAGGAGTAACTTTGGGCAAAACCATGTTGCATTGGAGGGGGATGTACATTTAGAATGTGGGGACAGATTTATAGTTGGGGTAGGACATGTCCTAGATCAACCTTCAAATTTCAGTGTAAAAATAAAGCTATCAAGTATTTGTGCTAGATGAAAAAACAACCAGCATTTTCCTTATGAGCCAAATAATAAACTAATTTGCACCCCTTGCACTGTAACTTGTTTTATCCTGGAGAACATTTACTCCTTTTTTATGCCTTACTTTCCCTAATGACTCAGGCCCTAGGTTCTTTGTGCACATATTGTTAAATGTCTATCTGTCAGACCAAGCTGACTTCATTTAGATGGGTGCCCACACTGCAAATATATATCTCTTCACTCCTCTCTCTATCCTCTGACTTTTGCACGTCATATACATATTTTAATTACCCTCCCATTTGGGTCCCGGTCCCTTGCCTGAGAACCCCAATTTGTTGTGTTATTCAGGAACATGCTAACAGCCAGAACCTTCACTTTCAGCAACATTCAGGCAGCTCCAGAGCAGGGGAATATGACGCAGCACACCTCTAACTGAGGATACATCTTAAGCACAAGAAACAAGCAGGTTTTTAAACTGTGCAAACATTCTCTTTTTCCTGGCAGTTTTAAAAGTGCTGTTGTTCGGATAAGTGCAAAACTTCATGAAAGTGCATAGCCTGCGTTTGAATTAAATACAGGGCTTTGGGGTTTCCTTGTATTATTAAGGCAGGGTATTAAAGTCGGACGGGAGAGAGAAAACAAATTGTGTAATCACCTTTTAAATAATTTCAGCTGCTGCTGTTTGGTGCCTCTAACTGAGGCTATATCTTAAGTGCAAAACAAAGGGAGGTTATTGTTGTGTGTGAAGTTGTTTCATTTTCCTGCCAACTCTGGCTCAACTCCGCCAAAACTCTTGTCCACGCTCTAATCCTCTCTAGTCTTGACTATTTCAACCTCCTCCTGTCTGTCCTACCCCTCACTTTCCCTCTCCTCTTCAACCCACCAGCTCCCTGTCCTCTATAGTATTCAAACTCCTCGCTCTCATAAGCCCTTGTCCTGTCCTATCCCCTACATCTCCATCTACGTCTCTTTAAATGCTCCTCTGGTTGTCCAATGACCGGTACCATGCCCCTCTCTGGTAACCACATTTCACTCCCACCTCCAAGACTTCTCCCTTGCTGCTCCCCACCTCCTGGAACTCTGTCCCTCTTTCTATCCAACTTTCTTCCAGCATCCCTTCCTGTTTCCTAACCTTCTCTATCGTCCAGGTTTTTTTGCTCTCTAGCCTGTTATCCAGGGTTTGCTAGTTTATGCTTCTGCTCTCAGTTACCCATGTTATCATTATCATCATTTATTTATCTAGCGTCACTAATTCCGCAGCGCTGTACAGAGAACTCACTCACATCAGTCCCTGCCCCATAGGGCTTACAGTCTAAATTCCCTAACATACACACATACACACACACACACACACACACACACAGAGTTGGGTCAATTTGTTAGTAGCCAATTAACCTACCACTATGTTTTTGGAGTGTGGGAGGAAACCAGAGCACCTGGAGGAAACCCACGCAAACACGGGGAGAACATACAAACTCCACATAGATAAGGCCATGGTCGGGAATTGAACTCATGACCCCAGTGTAAAGCAGAAGTACTAACCACATTTCGTAATGCTAATTGCGTTGTGTCGCCCTTGTATCTTTGTAACTCGTGTCATGTACTCAAGTTATAATGTTTATCTGTGTTTTACAGTGCTGCATAATTTTGGGCGCCCTACAATTAAACAATATTAATAGTATTAATTATTGTGATATCTGCTTAGTTCACTAAAAAGTTTTATACGGAAGCTAGAAAAATATACATTTCAGAAGGGCAAAATGTAATCCGCTCAGAGGAGCATTGAAGATTGCAGACTCGGGAAGTGTATTCTGACATAGAAACATGAAAATGAAATGAGAATGGTTTAGTTTTATATTTTAGACAAGTGATAAATTGGTCCGTGAAATGTCAGATGAGATATACTGTGACAAATGTGGAGTTAAGCACCTAGACAGTGGTAATAAGTTTGCTACTAACACATTAAATTGAATACCACCTAGGGAAAACTGTGATTAATATGGACATAGGAATACTAGTCAGAAAACTGGGAGATAGTAGAAAAAGTTGGTTTGTTTCTTTGGAAAAATGTTGCCTATTAGGTAACCTAGTTAATACGTTTAAATATATCCAAGGTTTCCTCAAAGATTTGTCTGAGGAAGTTTTCATGCCAAGGTCTGTACGGAGGACAAGAGGTCATCGGGTGCGTATAGAAGAAAGGTTTCACCATCAGTATAGAAAAGGGTTATCACAATCGCTAAAAATGATAGAAAACAATGATGAAACATAGTAAACAGATAAACAAACTAATTATTGTCTCACTGTATGTGTGTTAGCAGTCGCGGCGGCCGCGGGCACCGCCGCGACTCCCTTCCTGTCTACAGGCGTCCCGACTATGACGACCGGGACGTCACTTGCGGGATTTACCAAGGCAACAGTCGGACGCTAACTGCAGCAGCGCCACGTCCCAGCGGCTGGGGACAGCTGGGAACTGCAATCTGCTGCCGACCCTTGACCTCTGCGTCGACCTCACTCCGCTGGCCTGGGTTCTCCCCCCCCGGCACACACTTCACGACCGTCTGTCAGTCTGCAGCCCAGTCTGTCCCCACCACCAGGGGCTCCAGTGAACACCTGATTGGCAGAGTAGACTCCGGGTTGTGTTGTGCCGGCTGGAGGGGTTCCTAACATTATAACCGGCCAGAAACAGACGTTCCGGAGATGAAGTTTGAGATGGATGGAAGCGGAACTTCACCGTCTCCGTCGCAAGCCCTAGCGGGCCATGTGGAGTCCCTGTACCAAATGATCCAGGGATTGTCTGAGCGTTTGTCCGTTCAAGAAGAAGCCGCGAAAACCTCACAACCCACTCCGAGTTCCACCTGTGAACCTAAGATGAATTTGCCGGATCGGTTCTCTGGAAATAGATCCCTGTTTCGGAATTTCAGGGAGAGCTGCAAGCTCTATTTCCGGTTGAGACCCCGCTCCTCCAGTTCAGAGCAACAAAGAGTCGGGATTATCATTTCCCTCCTACAGGGTGACCCCCAGTCCTGGGCCTCTTCTTTGCCACAGACCAGTCCTGCCATGCAGTCCGTAGAGACGTTCTTTGAGGCATTAGGTCTACTATATGATGACCCGGATCGAATGGCCTCCGCTGAAGCTCATCTACGGGCCTTGAAACAAGGCCGGCGGTCGGCAGAGGAATACTGCGCTGAATTTCATAGATGGTCACCTGACAGTGGATGGAATGACCCTGCCTTACGCAGTCAGTTTAGTCTAGGCCTGTCGGAACAAATTAAAGACTCCTTAGTGCAATATCCGTCTCCTACCTCACTGGAGGATCTGATGCACCTCTCCATTAAAATTGACAGGAGAATTAAAGAGCGAAAATCGGAAAAGGAGGCATCTTCTCCTCTATCCGCTCTGATTCCTGTTTCCACGGATGATGAGGAGCCTGTGCAATTAGGAGCGTATCTTCTCTCTTCTGAGGAAAGAGACAGGAGTCGATCACAAGGTCTATGTCTCTACTGTGGCACTAAAGGCCACTTCTCCCGTTCCTGCCCTAATAATCCGGGAAAAGAGCACGCCTAGGGAATGAGGGGAAAATTCACCTAGGTCTACAAATTGTTTCCTCGAAAAATGCTGTATTAATTCCTGCACAACTCACGTCCAGTGCTGGTTCTGTGAACTTGTTGGCCTTCATTCACAGCGGAGCTGCAGGCAACTTTCTCGACATCGGGTTTGCCCGTTCTGCTGGAATTCCGATGATTAAACTCAAATCGGCCATTACTGTATGTGGCTTAGATGGGAGTCCATTGCCTGGCGGTAAGATTACCTGGGAGACCCCGCTACTACAATTGAACATTGGAGCTCTCCATTCGGAGTCCATAGTCTTCTTCCTTATCGAATGTCCATCAGTTCCCTTGATTCTGGGTCACCCTTGGCTATTCCGCCATAACCCTGTCATGGATTGGATAAAAGGAGAAATTGTCCAGTGGAGTTCTTATTGTACACAGTCTTGCTTGACCCTACCTCTGCGTGTGATTCAGTCTATTCCGGAGCAGCTTCCCTCACAGTATCATGAATTCTGGGATGTCTTCTCCAAAAAGGCTGCTGATACTCTACCACCGCACCGGGAATTCGACTGTGCCATCGAGCGTATTCCTGGTCCTAAATTACCCAAGGGACGCTTGTACTCCCTCTTCGGTCCAGAGACCAAATCCATGCAGGAATACATTGATGAAAACCTGGAGAAAGGCTTTATCAGGCCATCCAAGTCTCCAGTAGGAGCAGGGTGCTTCTTCGTATATAAAAAAGACGGTGGACTCAGACCCTGTATCGACTACCGAGGGCTGAATCTTATTACAGTTAAAAACACCTATCCCCTTCCTCTCATCTCCGTACTTTTTGATCAACTAAGAGGGGCAACTATCTTCACAAAAATTGATCTTCGTGGCGCATATAACCTCATACGTATAAGAGCAGGTGATGAGTGAAAGACGGCATTCAATACACTCTCGGGCCACTACGAGTATCTGGTGATGCCGTTTGGGCTTAGTAATGCCCCTGCAGTATTCCAGGACCTGATTAATGAGGTGCAACGTGAGTTTCTGGGACATTTTGTTGTCGTCTACTTGGACAACATCCTCCATATATTCAGAGTCATTGTCGGTACACCAGGGTCATGTTATACAAGTCCTAAAAAAATTGCGAGAACACCATCTCTATACTAAACTCGAAAAGTGCAAGTTTGAGGTTCAGAAGGTATCCTTTCTGGGTTATATAATCTCCTCGGAAGGATTCTCTATGGACCCAACCAAGGTCCAAGCAATCCTGGACTGGGTACAACCAAATAACCTCAAGGCGGTCCAGAGATTCCTGGGATTCGCCAATTATTACAGAAGATTTATTGGCGGCTTTGCTGATATCGTGGCTCCTATTGTCACCTTGACTCGCAAGGGAAGCGATCCTGCTAATGGGTCACCACAGGCAGTAATTGCATTTAAAACCCTGAAGGAAGCCTTCGTGTCTGCTCAGGTCCTTAGACATCCAGATCCTAAGGTACCGTTTGTTCTGGAAGTTGATGCCTCTGACGTCGGTGCTGGTGCCATCTTATCACAAAAGGATCCCCATACTCACCGCCTACATCCATGTGCCTACTTTTCCCGTCAGTTCTCTTCAGCGGAAACCAACTATGATGTGGGAAACTGAGAGCTGTTGGCAATCAAATGGCGACATTGGTTGGAAGGCGGTACACACCAGATCTCCGTTATAACGGATCATAAGAATCTGCAGTATATACAGTCGGCCAAACGACTGAACCCCCGACAGGCTCGTTGGTCGCTGTTCTTCACCCGTTTTAACTTTGTAATGACTTACCGTCCAGGTTCTAAAAATGTCCGGGCAGAAGCCCTGTCCAGAAGCTTCCTGGCACACCATGCTCCGATTACTAGTCCAGAACCTATTGTTCTCTTATCTATGATCCATGCTGGGTTAACCCAAGACCTGAGCTGTACATTATAAAGGTTTCAGAAATTAGCTCCTGATAATACCCCAGTAGGGTGCTTGTTTGTCCCAGTTCATCTTAGGAAGGCAGTCATTGCTGAAGCACACAATAATCAGACTGCTGGACATCCGGGAGTTTTCAAGACATTGGAAATCCTTCTCGTACTGTATGGTGGCCATCTTTGTCTGCTGACGTCAAGAGTCACGTCCTGTCTTGTGAAATTTGTGCCAGGATCAAAGTTCCCAGGATTCGCCCGGTAGGTCAGTTGGTTCCGTTGGCCGCTCCTGCAAAACCTTGGACACATTTGTCCATGGACTTTATCGTTGATTTACCACCTTCTGCGGGACACAATACCATTTGGGTCGTGGTAGACTGCTTCAGCAAAATGGCACATTTCATTCCACTAACCCGACTTCCTACCCCCCGAGATCTAGCTATTCTCTTCATACAACATATTTTCCGTCTCCATGGACTTCCTTCTGATATCGTTTCTGATCGGGGTTCACAATTCATTGCACAATTCTGGAAATCCTTCTGTACCCTGCTCAGAATTAAAATCAGTTTATTATCCGCATACCATCCTCAGTCAAATGGGTAAACTGAAAGGGTTAACCAGTCCTTAGAGCAATTTTTACGATGCTATACATCAGAATTCCATGATAACTGGTCCTCCTTGTTACCCTGGGCGGAATTTGCTTGTAATACCTAACTCATGTCACTCATCCACCAAAACTTCTCCGTTTTTTTGCAATTATGGCTTTCACCCCAGATCCAACTCATTGTACTCACTCAAGTCCGCTGGTATCCAGGAGATCCGCTCCACTGCCAGGGACTTCAGAGCTATCTGGAAGAAAGTACAGTCATCTTTGAGACAAGCTTCATTTGTTGCAAAAAAAAAATCGGACCTCCTCCATACCATCTGCTCCCTCAAGGTGGGCCAGAAAGTATGGCTGTCTAAAAAAAATATCAGGCTCAGACAGCCTTGCAAGAAGTTGGGCCCTAAGTTCATCGGGCCGTTTTCCATCATCAAACAAGTCAATTCCGTCGCATTCAGGTTAAAAATTCCGGACTCGTTAAGAATCCCCAACACATTTCATTGTTCACTGTTGAAGCCGGTACTGTATCCTAGCCAAACCCAATCTTCAAGTGTGCCTGGGGGAAATTCGAGCAAACCACTAAGATACGTGGTTCAAAGGATCCTGGATTCTAAAAAAGTGCAAGGGCAGGTGCACTTCTTGGTGCAGTGGAGGAACCGTGGGTTAGAGGAGCAGTCTTGGGTTCCACAGAGACAACTCCATGCCCCCAGACAGTTGAAGGAGTTCTTTAGGAAATTTCCAAGAAAAACTGGATGTCGGGGTGCCTTGACCCCTCCTCAAGGGGGGGTACTGTTAGCACCGCCGCGACTCTCACTTCCTGTCTACAGGCGTCCCGGCCGTCACTATGACGACCGGGAAGTCACAAGGCAACGGTCGGACGCTAACTGCAGCAGCGCCGCGTCCCGGCGGCTAGGGACAGCCGGGCGCGGGAATAGGCAAGCCTGTGGGCTAATTAAATAAGTAATTTATATCAGGACCTCTGTACCATGTGATCCCACTGCCAGTTATAGCTTCTGCTCCCCAGTCTGCTGACCTGCTTTGTTACTGTTCCTGTCTATTTGAACTTCTACTGATTTCCCGTGTATGACCCTTGGCTTGGATTTGGACTTCTCTTGTGTATCCCATGACCCTGACCTCTGGCCTGTTTACCGTTTCTCCTGTTTGCTTGTGAACCTTGACCCCGGCTTGTTAACTGGAACTGCTGCCGGCCCTTGACCTCTGCGTCGACCTCACTCCGCTGGCCTGGGTTCTCCCCAGCCGGCACACACTTCACGACCCTCTGTCAGTCTGCAGCCCAGTCTGTCCCCACCACCAGGGGCTCCAGTGAACACCTGATTGGCAGAGTAGACTCCGGGTTGTGTGGTGCCGGCTGGAGGGGTTCCTAACAATGTAATAAAGCAATAGCGGCATATACAAGCCAAACAGTGATACAACTTTATGAATTACATACCACTTTTACTCTAACATTAGGACGATCCTGGACGGAGCAGAGTAGTGGCATGCAGAATAAATCTTACAACCTCTAATTGGAAAAACTAAGGTCCCATAAACAGTATAAGGTTAATCATGTGGTTGATCCATACCCATCAAGGAATGCCCCCAGAACTTTTTCGCCCCGCAGATGTTGTCATTTTGGCAAGAAGAAGCTCAACCCACTTTGAGAGTGCTCATCATTACAGCTGTCAGTCAGCCAAGACTAAGGGCTAGATTTACTAAACTGCGGGTTTGGAAAAGTGGAGATGTTGCCTATAGCAACCAACATCTGCGGGGCGCAATCAAAACACTTAAAACAATAAATAAAACCGTCCAAAACTTACGGAAATTGCCCCGTAAACATAATATTTTGTGTCATAACGCGTCCTGTGAATCCTCGTTTATTTCACTTTGCTCATAAATAATTATCTCTCTGCCTAATGGGACATAGCCAATGCATCGTTATCTCCAGGACATTGCGTAGTTGGAGACCCTCCAATTTTTCTATTTCCATTTTGCTGTTTTTGTTGTTCCAGGAAATTATTTGCATGTGAATCTCGGCAGTAACTTGAGCCTGCCCTGCAGGACATGGGTCACTGCACCATTCTGAACAAAATAATGTGATTTTCACACAGTTCTGGAATCTGGTTGTGTTATTGCCCCTTTTACCTGGATCTAAAAAGAACGAGTCGTTCTCGTTTCCCTGTTTGATGAGCGAGGCTGGAGCGATAATCTTTTGCATGGGCAGTTTTTCTCGCACAAAATAGTACAGTAAATTAAGACAGCAGGAACCATTTACCCTCACAGTGGCGCTAATTTTATGGTAATATTTTTCTAAGGTTTCTCTATGGCTCTAAGCGCTGGGAACGGTGACCTTTTTAAATCCGTCTCTAATGGAACCCACAGGAGCTTATATAGACCGTGTAAAAGTATTTTCTCTGTTATAAAAGAAAGCAAAGTGTTTGTAATATGCAGAATGAATGCTACATAATAACAGTCTTTATGTCTATTTGCAGCACATTGTCTGTGTCGCTTGGATTCCACTGTTAAGCCTTCTCTCCCTCTGATTCTGTGCCCTGTTCTCTCATTAATTGACATGTCTGTGATGCTAATTTTCTTTCTAAAATGGAAAAAGTCATTTTCTATATTACACTTTTTTTTTTTTAAAAGAAAAATGTAAACGCCATCATGTTCTTTAAGGTGTGGGGTGGGGTGAAGACCAGTAGACAGAAAGAATGATGTGAAGCGCTGGAAAGAATTAAAGGGAACCTGTGAGCTACTCATGGTGTGAAGACAACCACTGCGTTGAATTGTTCATTAAAATGCAGCCAATCGAGTCACTGGAAGAGTGACGACACTGTCAACGAATAATGATTAAGGAAATATTCCTGTCTTCGCTGTTTGCGTCATCCAGACAATGATTTGGGTTGCCAGGGGCTGGGGGGCAAGGGGACGGTCCCCATAGTGGGCTGATTTGGGGTGGTTCACTGGGCTATCTGTATTCTTTTTTTTTTTTTTTCCTTTTAAAATGTTCCCAACAGGCTGCGGAGCCGCGTCTACATTTGCTATTTATTTGCTGAATTTAACGGACTGAAAGAAATCCAACAGTGAAGGTGTCGTCCAAATGTTTGAGCACCAAGTCAGTTAAATTGTTTTGGTTTTTTAATGCATCAAAACTTGATTGACTTGTTATGTCTTAAATGAATCCAGACAGTTCTAGATTTTAATAAATATTCTGACCCCCCCCCTAACCTCCCGGCATGTTGTACGTAATGCAAACAACCGTGAGCTCTTCTAAGCAGCTGAGGACTCAGTGGCAGATCCAGGGAAGGGCAGCACAAGCATACCTTTTAAATTGCGGCCAAGACACCGTTCAAAATGGAGGAAGGGACAGGCCAATTGGGACCAGGAGGCGGGGCCAACCTAGACCTGCCGATCAGAATGACAGAGGGGCGTGACTATGCTAAATCTTCCCTCCTGAAAATCAAGTCTAGGTCCACCCCTGTAAGGACTTAACCACGGTGGTGGATATATTGTGCTTTTGGCATAGGAAATATTGTCCGGGTGGAATGAAGAATGGATTCAACTAAATATCAACAAATTCTAAAAGCTAATGTGCCAGAGTCAATGAAGAAATTGAAACTGAAAAGAAGTTGGATGTTTTGGCAGGACACCAATCCAAAACATAATTCAAAATCAACCATGACCTACTTACAGGAATTAAATATTACGGTTTCGGAAAAGTCTTCACAGACTCCAGAGTTGAATGTTATTGACGATCAGTGCGGTGAGCTCAAACATGCAGCAAAAAAAATTCTCAGCCAGAAGAGTACTTCAAGGAAGAATGGAAAACGGTTCCTTAAACCAGAATAGAAAGACTGTTAGCTGGCTATAAGAGAGGTTTGGAAGCTGGGATCTTTGCCAAAGGAGGCGTTCCTGAGTACTGACTGACAGGGTGCCCTTTTGCAAATGCACATTCATTGTTTCATTTTCAATATGTTAAATTTAGCAAATAGTAATTGTGCATTAAAGCTTTATAGAAATATATCATGTTTAGGTTTGTCCCTTAAGTGGTTGTGTTAATTTCTTTTCCTTTAGTGATGCTGTGAATCATGTGACTTCACCAGGGGTGCTCAAACTTTTACATTGAAATGTGTAGTGTGCACCAGGAAGCTTTTAAGTCTATCCCTTTCCTAAACGGATATATGGGTCCAATGTAGAATTGTACCATACCTCACAACATTTGTAGTCTCGAAAGAGGGACAAATAAGCCACGCCCCCATCGAGCCTAATCACTGTTCACAAACTTTCTATTTGCGCATGTGCAGTAGCGTTTTTTTACATCACCATTTATTTATATAGCGCCACTAATTCCGTAGCGCTGTACAGAGAACTCACTCACATCAGTCCCTGCCCCAATGGGGCTTACAGTCTAAATTCCCTAACACACACACAGACACAGACTAGGGTCAATTTTGTTAGCAGCCAATTAACCCAGTATGTTTTTGGAGTGTGGGAGGAAACCGGAGCACCCGGAGGAAACCCACGCAAACACTGGGAGAACATACAAACTCCACACAGACAAGGCCATGGTTGGGAATTGAACTCATGACCCCAGTGATGTAAGGCAAAAGTGCTAACCACTAAGCCACCGTCCCGCCACACTTCCTCCTAGTCCACCGGGGAAACTATCTGCTATGTCACGGTATAGGAGCATGCGCTGTAAGTCGGGTGGGACAGTCTACTGAAATCGGGACACTTAGGAGGTATGTTGTACAATAAATGTGTCTTTTCTCCTGAGAATTCTTATAAACTATGCGCAGTTTATTGAGAAGAAAATTCACCAGTTACCATTCAGTACTGTTTTGTACATTACCACTCCCTCATTAGAGTGATCAAAGATATTTTGAAATGTGAAATAACATTTGACTGTTAATAATGCACATAGAACACACAACATTGCAGTAACTTCCTGAACAAGGTTATACACCCAGACTATGCTCGTTTAGTACTGACAAACCTCAAGATAGCAGATAGAAATATATCTGTTGTACAAGATAAGCTTACATGTCCCCTAATGGGAGTGTTTATATCTGAGGGAAGCCGGGGCTGGTTATGTGTGTGAAGTGAAGGGAGTGTGTCTGTGCAGACACGAGTCACACTAATTGTGTTGGTCCAGCTATTTACCCTACAAATTTGTTTTTTGTTTTTTCCATCTATCTAGCACCTGTACGAAATTGATGCTTTATGCCGTAAAATACACCAATTGGGAGTGAAATTTAATTAATGTATTGGTTTTAATATTGATTTATGAGGAAAATATTGTTATTGACATTGTGGGGGATGGATAAAAGGGTAAACATAGCTGTGTACTGAAATTGGCGCTAAATTCTAACTTTGCCGCCACTTTTGTGCCCTCACTTCTCGGTTTAGTAATCACATGCAAATGAACCAGGTTTGGTGAATTATAGGAGTGAAAGTAGCAGCTTTATGAGAAATGTTCTTCATAGCAATCGTGTTAACCCTACAAACTTACAGGGCCCAAGTCATTAAGGAGAGCAAAGCATCAGAAAGGAGTAACATTGCACCTGGGCAAAACCATGGGGGGGTAAACTTAAAATGTGGGGACAGATTTATAGTTGGTGTAGGGCTGTCCTAGATCAACTTCAAATTTCAGTGTAAAAATAAAGCTATCAAGTATTTGTGTGTTAGATGGAAAAAATAGCCAGTATTTAACCTATGTGCAAAATAATAAACTAATTTGCACCCCTTGCATTGTCACATGGTTTGTCCCGGAGAACATTTACTCCTTTTTTTTGCCTTACTTTCCTTAATGACTCTGGTCCCGGATTTCTATTTAAGTCACATATAGATTAATTTGCATGGTTTAAAAGCAGGATCTATTTATCCTAAATATACTAGATCATTAACAAAAATGCCAAAAAAAGTGCAATACATTTCTGTTTGTATATGTGTCTATATATCTACCTCACACCTACATAGGTGAATGACTACATTGCGGTTTTGGAATTACTCCTTAAAACCAGTCTGTGCCTACTTTATGCAGGATTGTGGTTGAACTGGAAATGTGCATAGTGGAAGGAGTACAAATATCTCTTCAAAGTCAATGTCTGAGTAACCATAACAATCCTCTCCATTCTGATGTCTATCACCAAACCAGAGATCGTTCCCATAGCTACGCCCCTTAGCATCCCTTGAGTCTCATTAAAATATAATATCCCACAAAAAAAAATTTGTTTATATGTGTGTGCAATATGAGTTCCATTCATGCGCCTTTTTCCCCGCCACCCTTTGAATTTTCCAAAAACAAACCTTACTTTTGCAGTGATCGTCTGACACGTGTATCATGGCTGATATCCCACATTCTGCTTGATTTGCTCCACTCCAGATATTGAGGCAATCAGCATAATATTGCATGCTAACCACATGCTTGGCTGAGAAAATAGCAAGAGTTCAAGATCAGGGAGAGGCAGACTTTTATATCTGCATTTTTATGGAAAGGATCCACACTGTATATATCAAGGTCCAATGGGTTTGTAAAGGAGCTTAGCCTATTGGTTAGATGTCAGTGTTAACGCATATGCCACTCCATTAGTTAGCCTGTCTCAGGCAACAACTATATTGGTTAATTATTCTGGCCACACGCAGGATTATCCTACTGGTCATCCCAACTGATGGGATCAGTTTCCAGTTTCAGATTAGATCACAGTGTGGGACTGTAAGTGTGGTTGGCGGATGAACAGGCTAAACATGGTCATTGGCTATTGGATTTTTTGGGCAATGTCTGTATACTTCATAAACCCATTTCAATCTGAATTCCTCAATTTTTGCCTTCCGATGCTACTCCATCTAATGTATTCCTGTAAGGTTGTGTGCATATGCAAATCTACATTGCACTGTTTTGTAACGTTCTCCCTGTCTCATTAAATGCACGTTTAATTTTTGAATATTGAGCACTATATAAATTTGCAGTAAACCCCCCTGATCAATTACCTCTGTAGATAAATGTTACTGGAGCATGATCAAATCCAATGACTGATCTTTAAATCTCCACTGCCGAAACTAGGCCGCCATCGTCATGATCCATTTGTATTTATTTTCTTTGGTACATATTTAATTATTTCAATATTATTTTCTTTATATAGTCCCAACATATTACACAGTGCATAAAGTTTTACGTAAAATGTGCACTCCAGCTTCAGAAGAACATGGAACCCTGGATGGACCTCTTTGAGGACGACCCTACTGCAGACTATTTGACTCTCTAGTCCCGAAACATACTTGTCACTCAGACAGCGACTAGCCCTTTACCCCCATCCTCTTACGTTCCTTTTATCTCACTTTTCTTCTATATTTTTAGTAATAGAGAGCGCCTGGATATTGGACCCTGTTCTCTGATAATATAGGTGTATATTTAACAAGCACCGTGTTTTAGACAGGATCATTTCCATTCCTTATTGCAATGATGAGGAATGACAGATCATACCTATTTATGAAAATCTTCTTTCGGAACAACAGTCACGAAAAACTGCTGTTCCTGCGAACACCTATCTCCTATGTCCTCTGTGGTCACTATCGCCCACCTTTGTGATAGTAACTGGATGGGAGACCAGGTATAATGCGGTGAGTGATCTGAATATCCATCTACCTCAATGCTCTCCCCATAGACTTAAATGCCCAATGCCAGCTTCAGATGGGGTTACAAGTTGTGTATGGGGACTATGGGGACACCTATGGGGACTGCTTTTGCGTTTAAGAGACAGCATCCGATATCTGCTGCGATGCCAATAAATAATAAATTGGCACGATCCTTAAATATGCGGCTATCGCCCGAAAACGGACGTTTAACTTTAATGACCAAGAAGATTGATAAATAGCCACCATATATCATACTACAGTATTCACATGTTATGTGTCATGTTTGGAATTTCATTCAATGTTCCATGTTGACTGTCTTCTATGGAGTTCCTTCCTAACACCCCCCTCCCCCACCTTGTTACCCTCCCCATCTTATTTCCCTCGTCTTCCCTAAACGCAAGCGTTGCATATGTATGTATGTTATATTTTTTGACATTGTTACTGTTTATATGCATGTTATTTATATTTCTTTAAGGGTAAAAAAATAATAATGTGTAATCACTCGCATCAGTCCATACCCCATTGGAGCTCACAGTCTAAATTCTCTACCACACATTGGGGTCTATTTTGTCAGATGCTTTTAGGTACCATTTCCATGGTGCAAAATTGGCACCGGGTCCTAGCAGCGAAAGGGTTAAGTACCAGACAAGATGATGGCCCTGATCATTTTGGTAATTTCTATACATCAATGCACTTTCTTATTACAATCCATCCTAATTGTCACAGCTGTTATTACTGCTGCCTCCAGTAATCCATACCCAGAGCAGTGACATATTTGTGTATTGTTATTCCTGTCAATAGACCAGGCAGCACACAATGCAGCCGTGTTACAGTAATGGCGGGTGTCCTCTCTAGGTACGAATGTGTCAAATAGCTGCCATGCACAATGCACCTTGTGAGATCTTCTAGGCACCTTTGTCATAGACGGATAAAGCCTCAGCAGTGCAGTCGATTAGGGCCTTTTACAACATACAAGGATAGATCTGTGCATGAAAGAGTACCCATCGCCTCCACACAGGGGAGGCAGCCATTTTGTGAGCCAAGATAATAATAATGAGAATGCAGCGTGCCAATTCACTAAGAGAAAAACAAACTGCCTCATGTCTCGGTGGCGTCGTGAGTTTTCTAGGGAACTGATAGCTAAATATTACTCCGGCCCTCCACTGTGTGTGATGGGCACATTCGCTGGTGCCTGCAACGTTCTGCCTGTGTTCATCTATAACAGGCCTGCTCAACCTGTGGCTCTCCAGGTGTTGTGAAACTACAAGTCCCAGCATGCATTGCCAGGTGAAAGCCAGACTATAGCTGACAGGGCATGCTGGGGCTTGTAATTTCACAACACCTGGAGAGCCACAGGTTGTCCAGGCCTGATCTACGAGGTATGTCTATTAAATAACGAGACTGATTAAATAACTCACCTTTATTTATTGGTATTACAAATTTAATGTTTGTCCCCTTCAATATACTCCCCATTTGCAGTAATACATCGCTGTAGTCTTGTTTTCTACTGGTGGAAGGCATGGAGCAAATCAGTTTCTGTCACTTGTTTCAACATATCTGCCGTTTTCTTCTTTACAGCATCAACTGACTCAAAATGTGTCCCTTTAAGCACTGATTTAACTTTTGGGAAAAGATGAAAATCGCAACATGCTAAATCAGGCAAATTGAGGATGTTCAAGGGTAGTAATGTATTTGTCGGTCAAAAACTGCTTCACAGAAAGTGCTGTGTGAGCAGGCGCATTGTCCTGGTGAAGAAAGAAACCATTTTTCCACAGTTGCGGACGTTTCTTTCTGACTCTTTGTCTCAGATTTTGCAAAACTTCCTTATAATAATACTGATTAACTGTTGTGCCTTCTGGAACCCATTCTCCCAAAATTATACCCTTGATATAAAAAAACCAATGAGCACTGCTTTGAATTTTGACTTGCTTTGATGAGCTTTTTCCACTCTTGGTGATGACGGTGTTTTCCAGTGCATTGGCGGTCTTTTGGTTTCAGGATCGTACTGGAAGATCCAGGCCTCATCACAAGTGATTATTTTATGAAACTGGTATGGATCTGTGTCAAGTTGCTGCAGAATGTCAACACAACATTCCTTGCGACGTTCTTTTTACTCTGATGTGAGAATCCTTGGGACCATCTTTGCACAAACTTTCGTCATGTTAAGATCCTCACGCAAAATTTTCCATACGGTGTCTTTGTCAATGTTCACGGATTCAGCTATCACTCGAACACTGAGCGGGCGGTCTTTTCAAACAATCTGACTGATTTTTTTTCTACATTTTCTCCGGTTCTTGAAGTGCAAGGTCGTCCGGGGCATTCATCATCTTCGACATTCTCACGTCCCTCACTAAATCTTTTCTGCCACTCAAAAACACACGCACGAGAAAGGCAGTCATTCCCATAGGCCGTAGAAAGCATTTGAAAACATTCTGTTGGTGTTTTGTGCAATTGTACTAAAGATTTCAAATGGACACGTTGTTCAACTTTTAAACTTACCGTTTTTTCGGCACTCTACAGAAAACACAACCAAACTAAATGGCGACTCACAATCAACTGAACCTCATAGAGTGTTGCAGCTTGTCATGCAGGTTCAAGGTTACTACGTATGCAGTTATAACCGGTTCTGACTGCTTTATTTACTAGGTGGAATCACAGTCTTGTTATTTAATAGACATACCTCGTATAATGATACTGTCTGTCTGCTTTGCTGAAGTGCACAGCTAAGTGTCTACGTGTCTATTTTTCAGGAGACTCCTGAATTCAGGGAGACCACCCAGACTCCCGGCAGAGTAGGCCATTCTCCCTAATCCCACTTCACTTTCTTCTAAAGTGGACGGGGCCTTAATGACGCGATTCAATGCTGATTGCCTCATCCTAATAGCCCCGCCCCACTCTGATGACAGATATTACATTATTGCACAGTAGGAGCAGGTCTGTGTGTCAGACAGGAGGTTCAAGAAGGCAAGTATGGCTCAAAAGCCATGACAAAGCGTCTACTGATGTCCCATTTGTCCATTCGTTCATTCATTGACCGTTACGTAAATGTTGGATGAAAGTTTCACTGCTTGTGCTTATATTGAAGCAAAATGTGCACTGCCACTCATAAATGACGGCCCCACATTTGCCTTTTGTTATTACGCAGAATCCTAGGAAGTCTCCAAACCTTTGGTTTACATATTGTTACCGAGATGCTCCAAGCCATAGTTGTACATACCACAGTTCCTGGTACTCTGTAATTCATGTACTAGTAGGTACAAGAGGCAGAAAAGTGCCATAGCAAAGACTCAGATTTTTTACATTACTTTGGGCAAGTGCGAGTTACATTATTGAAGTTAAATGCCAGTGATGAATATAGCGGTGCTCAGCTACTAATATCTAATTTTAACATAGCAGAAAATGTATTGGGAATACTCTGTTATAGCTTAGTTTTTACCAATCATTATGAAGTCGAAGACATAAGCCACAAGATCCAAGTGTTCGTTCCTTTATTTCATGCCAGCATGGGTGCAGCACTCTAACAAGAGTCTGCACAAGAAACAATGCATGTGAACAATCTTCATCATCATCATTTATTTATATAGCGCCACTAATTCCACAGCGCTGTAGAGAGAACTCATTCACATCAGTCCCTGCCCCATTTGAGCTTACAGTCTAAATTCCCTAATATAGACACACACACAGACAGAGAGGGAGAGACTAGGGTCAATTTTGATAGCAGCCAATTAACCTACCAGTATGTTTATTTTGGAATGTGGGAGGAAACCGGAGCACCCGGAGGAAACCCACGCAAACACGAGGAGAACATACAAACTCCTCACAGATAAGGCCATGGTCGGGAATTGAACTCAGTGCTGTGAGGCAGAAGTGCTAACCACTGAGCCACCTTATATACCTTTACTGTTGCTGGGCAGGGTTTTAGTAACACAGGGTTTTTTTTAGCACTACTATTTGTCTTTGGAAGGGCCCACTACACATCTAGTTTAATCCATACTTGCCAACTCTCCCGGATTGTTCGGGAGACTCCCGAACTCTAGGTGGGTCTCCCTGACTCCCGGGAGAGTATGACAGTCTCCCGCATATGCCCACTTCCTAGTGAAGTGGGCAGAATTAAATCCAAAATGAAGCGTTTCCCGGTGAATCGCTGCATTTGGCCCCGTCCCCCCTCTGTAAAATGACGCGATTGGTTAGGTCTCAATCAAACAGACTATTCTTCCCTGCAGAATATTAACTTGTATTAACTATTCAAAGCATAAGCACATATATATTTATTACTTGAATTCATCCAAATTCCATTATATTTTTAACACTCTCTAAAAGTGTCGGAAACAGAAAATAGCAATAAAATGGTAAATGTACTTCATATTCTATTAGAAATACCATCACTTTTACTCCACGTTACCATCACTTTTCTGTCAGGACACTGCAGATTAAGTTCATGGTATTTTTACAGAATATGGAGTATTTAGTGACTAGTTTCCTACCAATTTACTGCCACTTGTGGAGACTGTCCCCCATCGTATTTACATGACGGTTCTCTTCATTAGATGTAAAGGCAAAAAGTGTGATATGCATTGTACAAAAATCTACCCCCATTATCGTTATAACTGTTACTTTTTTAATTATTTAACACAGCATTTTCACAGTTGTTTAATTTTGTATAATATAAATGAAACAGAATTACATATATTTATTGTACATTATGGTAATTGTAATTGGGAATGCCTAACATTCCATTATCTCAATCAGCCAATTTCAACTCTTAGGGCTAGATTTACTAAACTGCGGGTTTGGAAAAGTGGAGATGTTGCCTATAGAAACCAATCAAACTCTAGCTGTCATTTATTTAGTGCATTCTACAGAATGACAGCTAGAATCTGATTGGTTGCTATAGGCAACATCTCCAATTTTTCAAAGCCGCAGTTTAGTAAATATACCCCTTGGTTTCAAACGCTTAGGAACCAGGAATTGCCTTAATGTTTAAAATGTCAATAATAAACTTTATTATTTGGCCAAGTGACGATTTCCTGTCAAAAAAATAAATTAATTACTGGGTGGCTTTTTGTTCAATGACTTTGTGGAAAATTGTATGCGAGAAATAAATAAAAATAATTTTATCTCTTTTATCACCTTCAGATTGACAGAACTGAGACGAATGTCAATAACCTGAACCCTGTATTTGCCAAGAAGTTTACAATTAACTACCACTTTGAAGAAGTGCAAAAGTTGAAGTTTGCCATTTTTGACCAGGACAAGTCCAGCACACAGTTGTACGAACATGACTTTCTGGGAGAGTTTCATTGCACACTTGGCTCGGTGAGTTGCCACTGAATTTTGTAGGACAGTTTTACCTTGTACTAGGATTGAGTGCAGCAGACGTAAGCACAACTAAAATAACTGGATGTCAAAGTTCTATTTTACCATCTAATAACAAGAGGGTGGACATTTGGGTGGTATATTTACTAAACTGCGGGTTTGAAAAAGTGGAGATGTTGCCTATAGCAACCAATCACATTCTAGCTGTCATTTTGTAGAATGCACTAAATAAATAACAACTAGAATCTGATTGGTTGCTGTAGGCAACATCTCCACTTTTTCCGCAGTTTAGTAAATATACCCCTTGGTGGGGGAACCAAGGGAACAACAAAACGAGGAAGGGAAACATATGTTCCAGAGTAACTTACCTTTCTGTAACATCTACACATGTTATAGACAATCCTTGTTAATATATGTTTTATCTAGGGGTAGGGCTTGGTTAATGTGGGGTAGACAAAATCCCAGTGTTGGTACATCAAGGCATTTGCCCTTTTAACATATATAAATGAACCACAAAATATTATTATTATTATTATTAATATTTATTTATAAGTCGCTGCAAGGCATCCGCAGCGCCGTACAGAGACAAACAAAATCACAATACAATGGGAGACAGCACAGTACAGTAAACACAGCAACTCAGTACGCTCAATGCACAGCTAGAGAGGGCGGGGAAGGGGGAGGGAGGATCCGCAAACGACGGGGCCCAAGAAGCGGGGCGCGGAAGACAGGGAGACCCCCAGGGGGGAGAAGGGAGCGAGAGTGGACGTGGGGTGGAGGACCCTCGAGGAGGAGGGCTAAGTAGCTGGAGAGCAGAGTTAGAAGTGGTGGAAACAGGAGGAGAGATGGCCCTGCTCAGAGGAGCGTACAATCTAAGGGGAGGGGTGGACAGACAGAGAGACGCAGGGGAGAGAGGGACAGTAGGGGGACAGAGGCAGAAGATAAGGTAGGAAGTTAAGTGGGAGACAGAAAGGCTTTAAGAAAAAGGTGGGTTTTTAGGGCCCGTTTGAAGCTGGACAGATTAGGGGAAGTTCTGATGGAGGGAGGGAGCTTGTTCCAGTGGAGGGGGGCAGCGCGGGCGAAGTCTTGGATATGCGCGTGGGAGGAGGTTATAAGGGGGGAAGAGAGGCGACAGTCAGAGGCAGAACGGAGAGGGCGGGATGGAGCATGAATAGAGAGGAGGGTGGAGATGTAGGGCGCAGTGGAGTTGGCGAGGGCCTTGTAGGTGAGTGTGAGGAGCTTAAAGAGGATTCTGAAGGGGAATGGGAGCCAGTGAAGGGCTAGGTAGAGGGGGGAGACAAAAGAGGAGCGGCGAGAGAGGAAAATAAGCCTAGCTGCAGCGTTAAGGACGGATCGAAGGGGATCGAGATGAGAGTGGGGGAGGCCAGTGAGGAGGAGGTTGCAGTAGTCCAGGCGGGAGGAGATCAGAGAGTGGATAAGGCATTTGGTGGCATCTTGGGAGAGGAAGGGCCGGATGCGAGCGATGTTGCGCAGCTGGAAGCGGCAGGATTTAGCAAGAGAGAGGATGTGGGGGCCAAAGGAGAGAGAGGAGTCGAGGATGACACCAAGGCAGCGAAGTTGGGGGACAGGGGAGATAGAGGTGTTGTCGACAGTGATGGAGAGGTCAGAAGGGGATGGGGTATGAGAGGGAGGAAAAACTATGAGCTCAGTTTTGGCAAGGTTAAGTTTGAGGAATCGAGAGGACATCCAGGAGGAGATGGCAGAGAGGCAGGCGGACACCCTAGAGAGGAGGGAGGGAGAGAGATCAGGAGAGGAGAGGTATAGTTGAGTGTCGTCAGCGTAAAGGTGGTAGCTGAAGCCGAAGGAGCTGATGAGTTCACCCAGGGAGGAGGTGTATAGAGAGAAGAGTAAGGGTCCCAGAACAGAGCCCTGAGGGACCCCGACTGGAAGGGTGGATGGGGGGGAGAGAGACCCAGAGGTGGTGACAGAGAAGGAACGGTGAGTAAGGTAAGAGGTGAACCAGGACAGGACTAGGCCGGAGAGGCCGAAAGACTGGAGGGTGTGAAGGAGGAGGGGGTGGTCAACGGTGTCAAAGGCTGCAGAGAGGTCAAGGAGAATGAGAAGGGAGAAGTGGCCCCTGGCTTTTGCAGAGAGGAGGTCATTGGTGACTTTAGCCAGGGCAGTTTCAGTGGAGTGGAGGGGGCGGAAACCAGACTGGAGAGGATCAAGGAGGGAGTATTCAGAAAGGTAGGAGGTGAGACGGCTGCAGACGAGCCTCTCAAGAATTTTGGAGGCAAAAGGGAGAAGAGATATGGGGCGATAGTTCGAGAGAGAAGTGGGGTCGAGATTAGGTTTCTTAAGAATGGGGGATACGAGAGCATGTTTGAAGGAGGAGGGGAAGATGCCAGTGGAGAGGGAGAGATTAAAGATGTGAGCGAGGTGGAAGCAGGTGGTGGGGGAAAGGGAGTGAAGAAGGTGGGAGGGGATGGGATCCAGGGGGCAGGTAGTGGGGGGGGAGGATAAAATGAGAGAGTGGACTTCCTCGCCGGTGGTGGGACGGAAGGAGTGGAGGGGGAGGACAGAAGAGTGGGAGGGGTGTAAGAGAGAGTGGAGGAGGAGATTTCAAGTCGGGTGGCCTCGATTTTAGAGGAGAAGAAGGAGGCGAAATCAGAGGCAGTCAGGGAGGAGGGGGTGGGGGGAGGGGAGGGGGCCAGGAGAGTGCTGAAGGTGGCAAAGAGGCGGCGGGGGTTAGAGGACTGGGAAGAGATGAGGGATTTAAAGAAAGATTGTTTAGCGAGTGAGAGGGCAGAGCTGTAGGATGAAAGGATGAATTTAAAGTGGAGGAAGTCAGCCAGGGAGCGGGATTTTCTCCAGTGACGTTCGGCGGAACGGGAGCATTTTTGCAGGAAGCGGGTAAATTTGGAGTGCCAGGGTTGGGGTTTGGAGCAGCGGGGGTGGACGGAGTGGGCAGGGCCGACCGCGTCCAAAAAAAAGACAAAAGGTCTATATCCTGTGCTCAAAGGCACCACATCTTCAGCTAAACCCAACAACTACACCACTGGATCTAAGACCCAGTGTCCTGACCAGATCACATTCCTTTGAACATACCCAGCAAAAAGAGGCATGTATAGCAAGTAAATGCTCCAATGTGAAGTACATACAGCCTGTGGTGAAATCACAGCTGCCTCTAACCATGTACCCAAGAAGCACTAGGGCCTCATCCCACTGCCCCTCTGCCATTGCAGAATATCCACCTGCCATTCATCAACACATCTGGAGACGTTTGCTTCCATTTGGTCAGAAGGAGTGCATTGTGGGTTAACATTGACTTCCTGAGCGGACCTGATATGTGCTTCTCCTCAAAAGGACTGAGCTACCAAGTTGGGAAAGGAGTTAGAGTTGACTAGATCTCCAAAACATTGTATTAGAGAGGCACAAACTAATCATGAATGATTTGGAAGCTTGCAGGAGAGTCCTCTGAGTAAATGGGGTTTGACTCCACCAAAACACGCTATCTGAGAGCACTCCCTCGCAGTGATAAAATGCCAGGCTGTGCATAGTCACATCTAACAGGGGCTCCAAACCGGGGGCAAACAGCACCAATGATAAGGGACACCCTGACTATGCTCTCTGGAAATGTCCAACAAATCTGAGATTTGCCTCAACTTTAATGATAATTTATTTCAGGAAAAAAAGTCTGGTGCAAATATGTCAATTTGACATATGGTAATTTTGTTTTTTTCTTTGCCAGGGCTGAGGAACGAGAATTAGGATGGCATACTAATGGCATACTTTGTTTGTATATGGGGCATACACTGTGTGTATATGGGGCATACACTGTTTGTACATGGGGCATACACTGTGTGTATATGGGGCATACACTGTGTGTATATGGGGCATACACTGTGTGTATATGGGGCATACACTGTGTGTATATGGGTGCCTTGGCAATGGAACTTTAGCCAAAATTTTGTTGTTGACATTTATTAACGATATTGGTCGGTAACTGACACATATTCTTGATGTTATTAATAATGACATATTTAAAAAAAAAAAAATTAAGATTTAGCAACTCAATGTATAGAAACCAATGATAGGAAAGAAGAAATTATAATAATGAAATAGAAAATATAAATAAATACTGAGTGCTGGTCTATAGTTATTTTCTATTACTATGTGATATTAATAGGGTATTTCACCATGGGTTTGTGGCTTCCTGAATGGGCCCTTTAGTCATACACACACCTTTCAACTCTGGTTTGTGGCTTCCTCAATACGTCCTGTAGTCAGAATCCCCTGAGAGAGCCACAAACCAATGGTCACAACAGGTCGGGATCATTGGCTTCTACAACAGACACTCTCCAATCAGATTGCTTTACCCTGAACACTTTCCATTGAACACAATCTGATGATCAATCCATTAGACTAGCTGGATTTCATTGTATTTGATTGTTTAATAATTAACAATCAATCTGATCATTCAATCAGATTAAAACGTATGTAGCTATTTCTATGAGCGCTAAACAATCTGATAGGGACTGGAAGTTGAAATAGAAAAATATATCAATTGACTGAAAAGATACTGGCAACACTGACATATAATACGGTTGGGCAGTGACCTCATCTTACCATATGTGCACCCTCATTGTCTAAATGCACTATTTGTGCCCCTCAGAATCTACCCATTTGTCCCGAGCAACGGCTGGATCTTTCCAATTTCGCCACAAGCGTGTGACCTCTTACATATACCCTTCATGCTTCATGGTCCTTAATGCAAGATAAATATAAAGACACTGCACCTTGGTACACACACTCTGTTTGGTGTATTACAATGCGTTCATCTTGCTTCTCGGCCTGGAATGGAAACGTAATGACACCATAGATGGCACTATCTGCCAATAATACTCCCCCTGCTGTCAGACTCGGTGTGACACTATGTACTTAGGCAGCAGTGTGCGTGAAGTGGCGCTCCACTGGCTGGCTGAGAATTAGTTGAGCCATAATCCAGCAATAATGGGTGTACATTGAGCATTCCATGTACCGCCATCTCTGTGACAAACTAACAAACCATAGTAATATTTTCATTCACAACTACATGTGACCCCTGACACACACGTGCGTTGTCTTTGCTGTGTGTCTTGTGCACTGCACCATAGACTAACGCGCTATCAGCAAAGTCTGATTAGAAAATGGAAAGACGGGCTCAGCTACATCACTCCAGAAGCTCTGCCAGCCGCTGCTGCTGAACTAAATCAACTTGGACTAATGTGTATAATCTCATAATATATGACTTGTATATTGTACAGTCTTCAGGGTTGGCCACATCCCAGTGTTCCCATGAAATCCCTGCTAATGCCTATACGTGGGGTGATTTTTATAAACTTCAGATCAGGCCTGGACAACCTGTGGCTGTCCAGGTGTTGTGAAACTACAAGTCCCAGCATGCCCTGCCTGCTATCAGCTGTCTATCTACTGGCAAAGTATGCTGGGGCTTTCAGCTTCACAACACCTGGGGGTATATTCATTAAGCGAACTGCCAAATCTGGGCGCTTTGATGCCATTTTTTTTTTAAAAAATGACAATTTTATTAAAGCCCAATCGGGTTCGTCGGAACCGCCGCTTAATAAATATACAGAGATTGTCCAGGTCTCTTCCCTTCTCTTTACGTTGTTTGCGCTAAATCATCGACTTTACACGGATGTTTACAGGCACATTAAGTTAAGCAGTTTATAATACGCTGCATGTAAGTAGTGTATATAATGCCCGTGACTTGTATCGCAATTATATGGTCAGCAAAGGGGTTAGCACTTCTGCCTCACAGCACTGGGGTCATGAGTTCAATTCCCGACCATGGCCTTATCTGTGAGGAGTTTGTATGTTCTCCCCGTGTTTGCGTGGCTTTCCTCCGGGTGCTCCGGTTTCCTCCCACACTCCAAAAACATACTGGTAGGTTAATTGGCTGCTATCAAAAATTGACCCTAGTCTCTCTCTCTGTTTGTGTGTCTGTCTGTGTGTATGTTAGGGAATTAGACTGTAAGCTCCAATGGGGCAGGGACTGATGTGAATGAGTTCTCTGTACAGCGCTGCGGAATCAGTGGCGCTATATAAATAAATGATGATGATGATATCTTATCCTACACAGGATGATCTTTAAATATTTGTCTTACATTTAAATCTGGTGAATAATGGTTATCTCCCTTTTATTTTCAGATTGTTTCCAGCAAGAAGATAACCCGACCCTTGGTTTTAGGAAACGGGAAGCCAGCGGGGAAGGGAGTCATAACGGTAACAAGGTTTCTTTTTCTGTACTGCGTGTGTCATTTTAAAAGCTTTTTGAACTTCATACTGAGATAATCGCTTGATTATTCCACCGGTAGCAATCATTCTGTTTCTGGTAAAAAGCTGAAGACGTGCATCGTGGCAACAGTAACCTAGCAACAAGAGAACAGCGTCAGGATCAGAATACGCTGTGTGTTCCTGTGTGCAGGAGACGGACTCCAGTGCTCCAATTGTTTCATTATTCCGGCAACTTTAGAAACAAAGTGAACACTGTAGAGTGCAATGTAGAAAGAGCACTTGCCGTGAAGACCATTGTTTAATCACCAATGTTCTAGTGGATTAAAGAGGCGGCACATACGTAATGAGGGTTATTATTGTAGGTGTTTTTCGAAATATATATAGTGGACAATCAATGAAATGCAATAGCCAGCTGAACATTTTAGGAAGTAGGGATGATACAGGTATTCATTGAGATGTATATGAAAGAAGTTATGTATTGCTATTAAATGACATAACAAATAAATAGGACAAATTGTTGATGTTTTGACACCATTGGGATGAATGTAAAAATCCGCATTGGCCATTTTGTTGCATTATTAAACCATGATGCTTTATTTACAGCTATTGTTTATAATGATGGCTACTAAACGGCCATGTGATAGGTCATTTGTGTTTTGTTTTTAGAATTATCATTAATTTATATAGTGCCACTAATTCCGCAGCGCTGTACAGAGAACTCACTCACATCAGTACCTGCCCCATTGGGGCTTACAGTCTAAGTTCCCTGTGTAATTCATCGTTATTACATTTTAAAGACCTCAATAATAATTGTACCACAAATACAGACAAAATTGGTAAAAGCAACAAGTGAAATACATCATGGCTTATTCAGGCAATCAAATACAGTTTATGATGTCAATATGAAGGAAGATAAAAGAGAAAGAAAGGATAGAAAGGTGTGGGGGTGAATAAGGTGTTTCCTAGAATAATCAGACGGTTGCGGACATTGCCCAGGGGTTTCTGAATACTGGTTTATAGAGTAACACTGATGGTTGAATATTAGAGCTGTCATGAAGGTGCGGTTGTCGGGATGTATAGGGATTTGATTTTTTTAGAATCCTGGAAGTTGAGCCACGGGTAACATACACACAGACAGACTAGGGTCAAATTAATAGCAACCAATTACCCTTAGGACTAGATTGACTAAGCTGCGGGTTTGAAAAAGTGGGGATGTTGCCTATAGCAACCAATCAGATTCTAGCTGTCATTTTGTAGAAGGTACGAAATAAATGAAAGCTAGAATCTGATTGGTTGCTATAGGCAACATCCCCACTTTTTCAAATCCGCAGCTTAGTAAATCTAGCCCTTAGTATGTTTTTGGATTGTGGGCGGAAACCGGAGCACCCGGAGGAAACCCGCACAAACACGGGGAGAACATACAAGTTCAGGAATCAAACTCGTGACCCCAGCGCTTTGAGCCACCGCGCTGCCCTTCATAGAATCAAGAACAGAATCCCAACGACATAATGCCTCTATACTTACAGCTGACGAGGCAGCCAGTTTGCAATGGTCTTTGTATAATACATGAACCTGACTTTGCCTACAAGCTAAAGGATATCTGTAATTTTTCACAATAAACGTTTTTGGCAAATGGGGTTGTGGGTCGGGGGCCTGAGTGAGGCGACCAATTATTCATTGAGAAGGAACTCGCCATGCCCACGGCAGCATCTACCTTACACACTGCCCTAGCGGTGACTGCCGGGATCGATGAGCACAATTACTCCATCTGGTTATCGCATCCTAGATTTCTGGCGGTAAAAACGCATTTAATAATGTTATTGCAGACGGCCCTTTTAGATATGACTCATGCATCCAATTCCATTTGGCGAGATATTGGGTTCAGCATGTTTCGGTGAAGGTTTAGAGGGGAACAAAGTTGCTTAATGGTTTGTACTACACAGCACATATAATATTTTATAATGATATCTGTAGATGTTTTATAAAAGGCGCTTTCATTTTCGGAGCTTTAAAGTCTGCAGACTAGCCTTGTGGGTGTTTTATCCAGCCCTGTTTCAGTGACTTTGTTAACAAATAAAAAGATTCAAGACCGACTGTATAGATCAGGCAGAGGGAATGCTGCAAAAACTGCTTCTGACAGGTTACTCTTATTATTGTTCACTCGTAACTTGTATGAAAATAAGTGAAATTTCCACGTATGTATATTACAAAGTGCTTCTGCTCTCTGTATTCCAGCATGCATTCTCCTTTAATCTTTCAAGGGCAAATATATCATGAAGAACACGATGGTTGAAATATATACCTTATTAACGTGTAACTTCAGAACTCGGTGTCTCAGAAGGATCAGAGGTGCAGGGTTTAGGTCAAAAAATCAATATGCTTTTATTGTAAAGTAGCCGTGCCTGTAAGCTGGAGATAGAATTCCTGTACCCTTATCGTGCATCTATTCAGGATCACGTAGTACATGTTTTATATTTTAATGTCATAGGCAAACCGAGGGGTGGTTTCCTATTACCTGGAAACCCCCCTCCAAGCCTGGGGCTCTGTATAATTGAGGTGGCTGGACCCTGCTCCTGCTTCACAGGGCTCTGCTCGAAAAGGGAGAGCTGCGTGCACCTAACAGTAGTGCACGCAACATTGCCTATGTATATTATGGGGATAGGGAGAGTTGGAGAGCAGCCAAGCACTGCCTAATATTATAGCCACGCCCCCATGCATGCTGGTCACGTCCACTGACGGCGTGGTGTGGAAACCCCCCCTCTGCAAATCCTGCGTTTGCCCCTGAATGTTTACATTGCTGGTAAAGAGGCAGTACTTCTATAGGGAATACAGATCCAATCTCTCTTACTATAACTGGTTGCTTTATTTAATATATTTAATAATAAATATTCTGCTAAAATCAATACATTCATCCGCTCTGCATTTACAAAAATCCATTTTCACCACTTTTTAGTTTGCTGCTAACCGAATCCATGTTCACATTAATAACGGATAATAAGCGATACAGAACAACGCACGTTAAAATAGGGGAAACGTCATACACTCTTCACACACAAGGATTTCCAACTTTGGCTAAAAACTGTTTCATATTAGAGTGTTGCTTTAGAAAAGCGCAATCTGTATTTACTGGTTTGTTCCATTTAAAAACATTTTTAGAAATTCAAACACATCTCTATGTCTTATTTCATAATATCCTTTGTTTGTGTATCGTTTCAGATTATTGCCCAAGAACTGTCTGATAACAGAGTGATCACACTTTCCATGGCCGGTCGGAAGTTGGACAAAAAGGTGTCGTTTCACATTGCTAACGTGTCACAGTTAATTATTAACGCTTGTAGGCAATAGCGATACTTCTTGTTATTCAATTAAAGGCGTCAATCTGGCATCAGATAATCATTAGCCTGCATTATCTCCTCTTATGTATATTGGTATCCTAAAGAAATTGTTACTCTTTATCTCAACAGGATTTATTCGGGAAGTCTGATCCGTTTTTAGAGTTCTACAAACAAGGGGATGATGGGAAGTGGATGCTGGTTCATAGGACAGAGGTGACTTTATCTTAGTTTTTGAAAACTTCATTTATCGGAATATGGGAAGGAGAAGAGTTAGGAACACATATACGAAAATGTGCACCCATTATACAGTCTATATAGTGATAGATTTCTGTATGGGTAGTTTTTCGAGTTGGAATAACATGGAAAATCAGTATAGACTTTATGCTTTAGTCACCACAACACAGAGCGTGAGATAAAACCTGTAAAACGCTTTGTACCAGGATGGCTGTGTCTAGGTGCACGGCACAGCACTTGCCCTATGTGTCAGTAAGCTGCTTTGTATAAGTTGTACGTCAACTCCACTTTCCTCTACTCATTTCATATTGATAGGTCTGGGCCAGAGCTTTTTTTTAACCAGTCTTGATCCTACGTCATATAAGTGCTTAGACCTTCCTTACCTGATTTTATTACACAATGTTAGTGGGTTCTCTCTCTCTCTCTGTGTCTCTGTCTCTCTGCTCTCTTTCTCTCTGCTCTCTTTCTCTCTGCTCTCTTTCTCTCTGCTCTCTTTCTCTCTGCTCTCTTTCTCTCTGCTCTCTTTCTCTCTGCTCTCTGCTCTCTTTCTCTCTGCTCTCTTTCTCTCTTTCTCTCTGCTCTCTTTCTCTCTGCTCTCTTTCTCTCTTCCTCTCTGCTCTCTTTCTCTCTTCCTCTCTGCTCTCTGCTCTCTTTCTCTCTGCTCTCTTTCTCTCTGCTCTCTTTCTCTCTGCTCTCTTTCTCTCTTCCTCTCTGCTCTCTTTCTCTCTTCCTCTCTGCTCTCTTTCTCTCTGCTCTCTTTCTCTCTGCTCTCTTTCTCTCTGCTCTCTTTCTCTCTTTCTCTCTGCTCTCTTTCTCTCTGCTCTCTTTCTCTCTGCTCTCTTTCTCTCTGCTCTCTTTCTCTCTGCTCTCTTTCTCTCTTCCTCTCTGCTCTCTGCTCTCTTTCTCTCTGCTCGCTTTCTCTCTTTCTCTCTGCTTTCTTTCTCTCTTTCTCTCTGCTCTCTTTCTCTCTGCTCTCTTTCTCTCTGCTCTCTTTCTCTCTGCTCTCTGCTCTCTTTCTCTCTGCTCTCTTTCTCTCTTTCTCTCTGCTCTCTTTCTCTCTGCTCTCTTTCTCTCTGCTCTCTTTCTCTCTGCTCTCTTTCTCTCTGCTCTCTTTCTCTCTGCTCTCTTTCTCTCTGCTCTCTTTCTCTCTGCTCTCTTTCTCTCTGCTCTCTGCTCTCTTTCTCTCTTTCTCTCTGCTCTCTTTCTCTCTTTCTCTCTGCTCTCTTTCTCTCTGCTTTCTTTCTCTCTTTCTCTCTGCTTTCTTTCTCTCTTTCTCTCTGCTCTCTTTCTCTCTTTCTCTCTGCTTTCTTTCTCTCTTTCTCTCTGCTCTCTTTCTCTCTTTCTCTCTGCTCTCTTTCTCTCTTTCTCTCTGCTCTCTTTCTCTCTTCCTCTCTGCTCTCTTTCTCTCTGCTCTCTTTCTCTCTTTCTCTCTGCTCTCTGCTCTCTTTCTATCTGCTCTCTTTCTCTCTTTCTCTCTGCTTTCTTTCTCTCTGCTCTCTTTCTCTCTGCTCTCTTTCTCTCTTCCTCTCTGCTCTCTTTCTCTCTGCTCTCTTTCTCTCTGCTCTCTTTCTCTCTGCTCTCTTTCTCTCTGCTCTCTTTCTCTCTGCTCTCTTTCTCTCTGCTCTCTTTCTCTCTGCTCTCTTTCTCTCTGCTCTCTTTCTTTCTCTCTCTCTGTGTCTCTGTCTCTCTGCTCTCTTTCTCTCTTTCTCTCTTTCTCTCTGCTCTCTTTCTCTCTGCTCTCTTTCTCTCTGCTCTCTTTCTCTCTGCTCTCTTTCTCTCTGCTCTCTTTCTCTCTGCTCTCTTTCTCTCTTCCTCTCTGCTCTCTTTCTCTCTTTCTCTCTGCTCTCTTTCTCTCTGCTCTCTTTCTCTCTGCTCTCTTTCTCTCTGCTCTCTTTCTCTCTTCCTCTCTGCTCTCTTTCTCTCTTTCTCTCTGCTCTCTTTCTCTCTGCTCTCTTTCTCTCTGCTCTCTTTCTCTCTTTCTCTCTTTCTCTCTGCTCTCTTTCTCTCTGCTCTCTTTCTCTCTGCTCTCTTTCTCTCTGCTCTCTTTCTCTCTGCTCTCTTTCTCTCTTGCTCTCTTTCTCTCTGCTCTCTTTCTCTCTGCTCTCTTTCTCTCTGCTCTCTTTCTCTCTGCTCTCTTTCTCTCTGCTCTCTTTCTCTCTGTCTCTGCTCTCTTTCTCTCTGCTCTCTTTCTCTCTGCTCTCTTTCTCTCTGCTCTCTTTCTCTCTGCTCTCTTTCTCTCTGCTCTCTTTCTCTCTGCTCTCTTTCTCTCTGCTCTCTTTCTCTCTGCTCTCTTTCTCTCTGCTCTCTTTCTTTCTCTCTCTCTGTGTCTCTGTCTCTCTGCTCTCTTTCTCTCTGCTCTCTTTCTCTCTGCTCTCTTTCTCTCTGCTCTCTTTCTCTCTGCTCTCTTTCTCTCTGCTCTCTTTCTCTCTGCTCTCTTTCTCTCTGCTCTCTTTCTCTCTGCTCTCTTTCTCTCTTTCTCTCTGCTCTCTTTCTCTCTTTCTCTCTGCTCTCTTGCTCTCTTTCTCTCTGCTCTCTTGCTCTCTTTCTCTCTGCTCTCTTTCTCTCTGCTCTCTTTCTCTCTGCTCTCTTTCTCTCTGCTCTCTTTCTCTCTGCTCTCTTTCTCTCTGCTCTCTTTCTCTCTTCCTCTCTGCTCTCTTTCTCTCTGCTCTCTTTCTCTCTGCTCTCTTTCTCTCTGCTCTCTTTCTCTCTGCTCTCTTTCTCTCTGCTCTCTTTCTCTCTGCTCTCTTTCTCTCTGCTCTCTTTCTCTCTGCTCTCTTTCTTTCTCTCTCTCTGTGTCTCTGTCTCTCTGCTCTCTTTCTCTCTTTCTCTCTTTCTCTCTGCTCTCTTTCTCTCTGCTCTCTTTCTCTCTGCTCTCTTTCTCTCTGCTCTCTTTCTCTCTGCTCTCTTTCTCTCTGCTCTCTTTCTCTCTGCTCTCTTTCTCTCTTCCTCTCTGCTCTCTTTCTCTCTTTCTCTCTGCTCTCTTTCTCTCTGCTCTCTTTCTCTCTGCTCTCTTTCTCTCTGCTCTCTTTCTCTCTTCCTCTCTGCTCTCTTTCTCTCTTTCTCTCTGCTCTCTTTCTCTCTGCTCTCTTTCTCTCTGCTCTCTTTCTCTCTTTCTCTCTTTCTCTCTGCTCTCTTTCTCTCTGCTCTCTTTCTCTCTGCTCTCTTTCTCTCTGCTCTCTTTCTCTCTGCTCTCTTTCTCTCTGCTCTCTTTCTCTCTTGCTCTCTTTCTCTCTGCTCTCTTTCTCTCTGCTCTCTTTCTCTCTGCTCTCTTTCTCTCTGCTCTCTTTCTCTCTGTCTCTGCTCTCTTTCTCTCTGCTCTCTTTCTCTCTGCTCTCTTTCTCTCTGCTCTCTTTCTCTCTGCTCTCTTTCTCTCTGCTCTTTCTCTCTGCTCTCTTTCTCTCTGCTCTCTTTCTCTCTGCTCTCTTTCTTTCTCTCTCTCTGTGTCTCTGTCTCTCTGCTCTCTTTCTCTCTGCTCTCTTTCTCTCTGCTCTCTTTCTCTCTGCTCTCTTTCTCTCTGCTCTCTTTCTCTCTGCTCTCTTTCTCTCTGCTCTCTTTCTCTCTGCTCTCTTTCTCTCTTTCTCTCTGCTCTCTTTCTCTTTCTCTCTGCTCTCTTGCTCTCTTTCTCTCTGCTCTCTTTCTCTCTGCTCTCTTTCTCTCTGCTCTCTTTCTCTCTGCTCTCTTTCTCTCTGCTCTCTTTCTCTCTGCTCTCTTTCTCTCTTCCTCTCTGCTCTCTTTCTCTCTTTCTCTTTCTCTCTTTCTCTCTGCTCTCTTTCTCTCTGCTCTCTTTCTCTCTGCTCTCTTTCTCTCTTCCTCTCTGCTCTCTTTCTCTCTTTCTCTCTGCTCTCTTTCTCTCTGCTCTCTTTCTCTCTGCTCTCTTTCTCTCTTTCTCTCTGCTCTCTTTCTCTCTGCTCTCTTTCTCTCTGCTCTCTTTCTCTCTGCTCTCTTTCTCTCTGCTCTCTTTCTCTCTGCTCTCTTTCTCTCTTGCTCTCTTGCTCTCTTGCTCTCTTGCTCTCTTTCTCTCTGCTCTCTTTCTCTCTGCTCTCTTTCTCTCTTTCTCGCTGCTCTCTTTCTCGCTGCTCTCTTTCTCGCTGTCTCTGCTCTCTTTCTCTCTTTCTCTTTTTCTCGCTGTCTCTCGCTCTCTTTCTCGCTGTCTCTCGCGCTCGCTCTCTTTCTGTGTTTGTCTCTGTCTCTTTCTCTTTTATCATTTGTCTACAGAAGGTAAATAACCAGCAGATAACTTTACACTGTTCTCAGATGTTTAGTGACAGCAGCAGCCATGAAACAGGATAAACAGCAAATGCACCAATGCCCCACAGATAAAGGGATAGAACTTTATGCTGCAGGGAAATGTTTGTCTGCTTCTTAAAGTGCACGATTTATAACTGCTTAACCAGTTGTCTCACCTTCAGGTCATAAAATACACTCTGGACCCGGTGTGGAAGCCGTTCACCGTACCCTTACAGTCTCTGTGCAATGGAGATATCGAGAAACCAATAAAGGTAACAATCGAGTAATAGCTGATTCTGAAAACAATACATCGGTTAACAGACTTTTACAAGGTCGCTTCTCTGTCTGAGAGATGATTTGTTTAATAAATGAGGCATTTTAGGTGTATTGGGCAGTGCTGAGCTCATTCATATGTTAGCTTACTTTGTTGTCAATATCATTTACAGTCTTATTTAACCTAAACACAGGTTGGTTCTAATTGGAGAACTATAAAAGATGAAATATTCACACTATAAACACAAGATTTAGTTACCTTTTTAGAACTGCGCGGTAATGACTCACATGTTAATGACATAGTCATGTTGGACAGAGCTCTGCCTCTACTCTGCCGTTATTTGTTGGAGTTGCTATATTCTCTTTAATAAATAATAATATTGTTTCTCAACTAAAGCTCAACTTTAATGAGTGCTGATGTTGTGTGGTTGTTTTCACAGGTCATGTGCTTTGACTATGACAATGATGGAGGACATGACTTCATTGGGGAGTTTCAGACCACAGCAATAAAGATGTGTGAGGCTCGTGATTCCAAGTCTGTGAGTACCCTCTGGTTACATTGTCTGTGGGGTTCAATGTCATCTGCTTGTCAGTGATACACACATTAATCTACCCTCCTATCCGCCCATGACATGCCTCCCATCCTACAGTCTCCTGACCCTAGAGGTCCTTTATTATACAGCCACAATCAACAGTCTGGCAGTAAAATCTCTTCAAGTCAGATGCTTGGTTACATAGGGAGAGGAATCCGTAGCAGAAAGAAGTAAAAATGCCACTGTATAGGTCAGGCCTATCCCCAGCATGCTTTGCCGGTAGACAACCAGCAGATAGCTGGAAGGGCATGCTGGGACTTGTAGTTTCACAACACCTGGAGGGCCACAGGTTGGACAGGCCTGTTAATAGGTCATTGGTACGGCCTCATCTAAAATATTTGGTTCAGTTTTGGAGGTCATATCTCCAGAAGGATATAAAGACATTAGAGACTGTACAAAGAAGGGCAACTAAAATAGTGTATGGCCTACAGCACAAAACTTACCCGGAAAGACTAAAATATCTTATATGTAATATGTATAGTTTGGAGCAGAGAAGGGACATGATAGAAACATTCAAATAAATCAATGGTTTCAACAAGGTACAGGAGGGAAACATTCTTCAAAGGAAGAGAAGTACTAGAACACGAGGACATGAGCTGACACTGGGGGGGAAGTAGGTTCAGAGGAAATTTGAGGAAAAAGGACTTCACAGAAAGGGTAGTGGATAAGTGGGAGATACACAATGAGATTTTGCCTTTATGGTATGGGGTCTTATAATGAGCTTGAACAGCTGGAGGCTGCACAGATTTAAAAGCACTTCTATTTAGCTGGAGTCTGTATAGATATGTTATTCATGCAGCCGTAACAGATTTTTACACCAAACATTCAAAGTTTACTTTTAAACTCTACAACAAAATAAACAATGAATAGTGCAAGACACCGATACACACACAATGGTCCTCTCTCCGATGACACTGTGATGTTTTTCTGCCCTATATCCCACGAAGCCTCATCGTGAGATGCTATGATGGGACATCACTAACATTTGAGTCTTCCCCTAAATGTCATTTCTCTATTAAGTAATTTGTGGTCATCATTTCAGGTAGAAATTGACTGTATTAATCCAAAGAAACAAAAGAAAAAGAGGAACTACAAAAACTCTGGTGTAATCATCATTAAATTTTGTAAGGTAAGGACCACATGCTGGACATTGGGTGCTGTTTGTCCTACTGGTCAGTGGGTGCTGTGTGACGTGCTGGTCAGTGGGTGCTGTCTGACGTGCTGGTCAGTGGGTGCTGTGTGATGTGCTGGTCAGTGGGTGCTGTCTGACGTGTTGGTCAGTGGGTGCTGTCTGACGTGTTGGTCAGTGGGTGCTGTCTGACGTGTTGGTCAGTGGGTGCTGTCTGACGTGTTGGTCAGTGGGTGCTGTCTGACGTGCTGGTCAGTGGGTTCTGTCTGACGTGCTGGTCAGTGGGTGCTGTGTGATGTGCTGGTCAGTGGGTGCTGTGTGACGTGTTGGTCAGTGGGTGCTGTGTGACGTGCTGGTCAGTGGGTGCTGTTTGTCCTGCTGGTCAGTGGGTGCAGGACAGTGGGTGCTGTGTGACGTGCTGGTCAGTGGGTGCTGTTTGTCCTGCTGGTCAGTGGGTGCAGGTCAGTGGGTGCTGTGTGACGTGCTGGTCAGTGGGTGCTGTTTGTCGTGCTGGTCAGTGGGTGCTGTTTGTCGTGCTGGTCAGTGGGTGCTGTTTGTCGTGCTGGTCAGTGGGTGCTGTTTGTCGTGCTGGTCAGTGGGTGCTGTTTGTCCCGCTGGTCAGTGGGTGCTGTGTGACGTGCTGGGCAGCGGGTGCTGTGTGACGTGCTGGGCAGTGGGTGCTGTGTGACGTGCTGGGCAGTGGGTGCTGTGTGACGTGCTGGGCAGTGGGTGCTGTGTGACGTGCTGGGCAGCGGGTGCGGCGTGACGTGCTGGGCAGCGGGTGCTGTGTGACTGGCTGGGCAGCGGGTGCTGTTTGTCCTGATGGGCAGCGGGTGCTGTTTGTCCTGCTGGGCAGTGGTGTCCATTTTAATTTTGGAACTTATTAATTTAGAAGAATGAATTGACAGTTGCTCATTGACAAGTTTTGGATTGCAGTGCTATGTGTGACCCTTAAAACTAATACACACTTTAACCCAGATAGCCCAAAACATAATGTAAGTAAATGGACCTGTACACAAACATTTGCTTAGAGTCAATTCCAGTGTTGTCTGCAGTGTTCTGAGTGTACACACTGGGTACACACTAAAGGTGTTCTATGGAAGCTCTCTTTACACTGTGCTGTAGGGAGGTCTGAGAACAAGCTTCCAATGCTCTATTAGCTTTACATGCGTATTACATAATTATTTCCTAACATCACTGATATACATGTATTTCTTACAGATTACAAGAGATTACTCTTTCCTTGACTACATACTGGGAGGATGTCAGTTAATGTTTACAGTAAGTAATTCAGGTTCCCCTCTGTATGACCATATAACCTGTGAATAGCAAACAACACTGTTTGTATAGTTTACACTGTCCACTCTCTTCATGTGAGATGTGATCTGACCTGCAAAGTCACATTACAACAGGTAATGCCGCTACAGTTGCCTAGGAGTTTAACAGTAGACTCCCATATTAGGAATGTAATATCTTTTCTACATACAGAAAGTCATACTATCATTAGCATGTGCTACAAATGTTTAATTTAATGTATGTGAACTTATACATACATATTTTTAATTAAAAAAAAATCTCTTGTCCTATTGATCCAGCTTGTATTGTAGGTTTACTGTCACTTTAAGTGTGAGTTTCTTCACAAATACATTGCTTTTTACTAGACCTGTGGGCTATTCTATCAACCTGATGGGTTCTATAGAAAGCACAGTGTGTACAAATATATAATGATATCACTTCAGAGGTCACTGGGAAGCTCATCTCTCATGATAAAATATGTTTTCAGAATCCGGATGATGTCGCCCGTGTCCTCGCACCGTTTTCTTACAGTGAAAGCTGCCTTCCCCAGGCTGGTTGTTTA
Source organism: Mixophyes fleayi (assembly GCF_038048845.1). Classification (NCBI taxonomy): domain Eukaryota; kingdom Metazoa; phylum Chordata; class Amphibia; order Anura; family Limnodynastidae; genus Mixophyes; species Mixophyes fleayi. The sequence continues at coordinate 79,310,527 of NC_134411.1, read as the reverse complement.
TCAGATTGTCCTTGTGGTACAACAGTAGAATACAGTTGACCTTTATGTAAAAAGCACATCATATTCAAGTTTATTAAATCTCACTGTGCCCTAGGTGAGCGTTCGCTCATACACAGCTCTCCTAATACTCTTTTTGAAGAGTTCAGCACTGAGCAATGAGGATGTTAATAAAGTCATTTAAGAGCAATGAGTAATGTTTGCACTAGCTATGTCAATAGCACAGTGCAAGTTATTGTTTTAAGTGGTCTGGATGCAATTTTCATTTTTTTTTTCATACTCCATGCAAGGACAATTGCCCAGTACCACTTCCTATTTTATGTCAGATGCAATTCTCAGTATCTGTGAACAACTCTCCTATTGATCTGAATGCTGGATTCAGTTGTCACTATCTCTTTGTATTATGTTGCATTGAACAACTGCACACAGTGCCACATCTTTTTATCCAGAAGTGGAAGTAGCAAGCTGTGGGCCCCGGTGCAAGGGGGAGGGAACTGGGACCCCCGACTTTCTGCATCTGCCATGCAGCGGGCCCCATTATCTCCATGAGCCCCGGTGCACCAATGGTAGTTCCGACACTGTTTTGATCTGTATGTGCAATGCAGTTCTCAGTATCTGTTTGCTGTATTCATGGACATCTACATAGTACCACACCTCTTGTTCTTTATGCTGGAGTTCATTCTCAGTATCTGTTCTCATCCTGTAGAATGGAAAATTGCACAGTGTCACTTCTATTTTTTTATTCTTAGATGCACATGCAAAGCAGCAAAGTGGCCCTTTAAACTGCATCTTGAAGTTGGCAACTATGCAATGGCTTAAGCTAGGTACACACTACAGAATTTTCCACCAACTTTACATGCGATCGATGGTCCGATCGCTCGGTCCATGGACTGCATACACACTAGCCTTGTTTAGGACGATAAAGGGAAGAGCGGACGTCCCTTTAGCGACTTTTTACAGCCATGTTGTCGTGAGCAGAGACTCTAATTTTGTACTCACTGTTGTGGATCGGTCGGAAGTTTATACAAACTACACAACGGAAACGAGATTGGAACGAAAATATTAAACGGTACGACCAACCAAATGAGGCGACAATCTTCCATTTGGGCAGACTTTCGACCATCGTGTCACTGCACACACTGACCCGACTTTTGAACGATCGGTCGTATGTCGGCTGATTGAGCCGATTATTGGACGAAAACCCGGTAGTGTGTACCCAGCTTTAGAGTTCAGACACAACCCTATTAGTCAGCCCTGGCTGTATAATAGCCACTGATAAAGGCTTTCTGTTGATACAGGTTATCATACACCATTAACAACAAGCCGCTTGCCACGTAAGATGACATTTGCAGTATAGCAACAACCGAAGGGCCAAATAAAGTCTTTTTGTACATTACACATCTGTTAGCCGCGGCGGCTGCTTTCATCTTCCCAGAGGTTGTAAAGCCGCTGAACCAGCTGAAAAGGAAGTTGTGGTATTAAACGGCAACATGACAATTTATTGTACAGCATTAAGAGAAACTGAAGCAAACACTAGGGAGAATTACAGCACTTGAGTCTGTACAGACAAACGTGTATATACACAAACATTGGCTCTAAGAATGCAGATGAAGCATCTGTATATGAGACAAAAGACAGCCACACAATTTGCCTCTAACCGCACCAGGTTCTCCTTTTAGAACAAAGGGACAGGTGCAATTAAAAAACCAAGTTTTGGCTCTGCATGTAGTGTAGATCCTGTGCACACTCAGAAAGTACCCAGTCGCACCTCATGTCTCTGTTAAACCTGATTCAGCTGTGTATAACTTGCTTGCACGTTAATGTGAATTCATAACCTAGAAACTAATAATCAGTTCACTCGGAACTAATGTCATAACGTGGCAGAAATTGCTACATACCCAAGTAATGTAATTAGCTTGTAGAGAATTGGGTATTTATTCAGCCTAAAATGTTTGCATGTAAGGGATTGGTCTATTTTGAGACAGTACTTGGTACAATAGCACGCATGTTCTGTAATCCATAGCAAGCAATTAAATATTACACTTGATCAGTTTAGTGTACATTACAGCACAAAGCTATTATCTAAGCATTATTCGTATATAAACTAGAAAGGGGGCTTTGTACATGAAGACCCTGACAGTGTTTTTTTTGTGATATATACAAGCAGACGTATGAAAAAAGGGAATAACACACCTTATATAGCAAACGTGTGTGTTGTGGAATTATTTCTATTAAATGAAACCTTATATTTGTTTTATGCTTAGGTTGGAATTGACTTCACAGCATCAAATGGAAATCCCCGAGATTCCTCGTCTCTACATTACATCAACCCCATGGGCACAAATGAATACCTTTCTGCACTGTGGTCTGTAGGACAGATCATCCAGGATTATGATTCGTAAGTAATAACATTTACAACTATCACAGTGTTGGCCCTGGCAAGATGCAGGGGACGGCCGATGCACGGAGCGTCCGATGCAGGGAGCAGCCGATGCAGGGAGCGCCCCATGCATGGAGGGAGCGCCCCATGCACGGAGCAGCCGTTGCACAGAGCAGCCGATGCAGGGAGCGCCCTATGCACGGAGGGAGCGCCCCATGCACGGATCAGCCGATGCAGGGAGCGCCCCATGCACGGAGCAGCCGATGCACAGAGCAGCCGATGCAGGGAGCGCCCCATGCACGGAGCAGCCGATGCACAGAGCAGCCGATGCAGGGAGCGCCCCATGCACGGAGCAGCCGATGCACGGATGAAAATTTTCAAATTCCCAACTTGTGTAAGGATTCATTCATCAGAGAGGCCAAATTGTTCTCTCCCTTTGCCCTCAGAACAGCCTGAGTTCATTGGAGAATGGATTTACCATTATTATTTTTTATTATTATTATTATTATTGTAATTATTCTTAATCTTTTTAGTATTATTATTAACTTTTATTTACATAGCACCAACATACTAAGCAAACACAGTAATGAAACAAGACTGAGTATTAACATACAGCCGTATAAGGGCTCTGCTCACAACCTTACAATCTGATGAATATAGGAGTTTGAGAAATGAGGTTAAGTGCCACAGATATTGTATTGGTCCAGCTTAGATTGCAGTGGTTAAAAATGTAGGACTGGTCGCTTTGCCCAGATCTAAGGTGAGCTCGATCTATATTGTCAGCTATTTCCGGCAATGATTACCATAAAAGATGCAGTCAGTCTACATAGATTTATTTGGTAGGTGAACTGGAAAGCCATAAGAAGTCTTAATGCTAAGACCATAGCTCCATTCTTATGCATTTTCTATGATTTACTCATTTTTACATAGTTCTTAAGAACATGGATTAATATATGTTTTACACTCTTCTCATTGATCTTTGTGGTAGAGCAGCAGTAACCATCCTCAATAGATAATATATTGTGTTACAGTTAGTATATAGGGTCAGGTTACTGCTAATAGCTAATATTTTGCTGACTGGCTATTTTTAAACTGTTATGGTTGCTGACTGGCTATTTTTAAACTGTTATGGTTTACATGACCGTAAATCATAGATGTCTAGTAACTATAGTAGGGCTGCAAGCTAAAAGCAGCAATGCTATATTTATCTTACATATATTTTATAGTATTAAGAAAATCTGACTTCACTAACACTTACTGTATAGCTGAATCTATCAACAAAACGGATAATTCCACTTTCAAACAAGTGGCTTCTATCTTCATCATCACCATTTATTTACATAGCGCCGCTGATTCCGCAGCGCTGTACAAAGAACTCATTCACATCAGTCCCTGCCCCATTGGAGCTTACAGTCTAAATTCCCTAACATACATACATACATACATACATACAGAGACAGACTAGGGTCAGTTTTGATAGCAACCAATTAACCTACCAGTATGTTTTTGGAGTGTGGGAGGAAACCAGAGCACCTGGAGGAAACCCACGCAAACACAGGGACAACATACAAACTCCACACAGATAAGGCTATGGTCAGGAATTGAACTCATGTCCCCAGAGCTGTGAGGCAGAAGTGCTAACCACTAGGTACCATGCTTCCATTAAATATATTAGACTCAATCATACATATTTGCCAAATCAACATGGTACCTGTGAGTTGTACTCTGGAAGATACAGGAATGCCTGGGCTACAGTGAAGTAATATTGTTAAGTTACATTGCTCTGGGTAACAGACACCGTTCTACAGCCTCAAGACTGTCTGTCCAGCTCCCTACCACTGCACAGTCTATTTTGTGTTATCTTTTAAGTAGTTGTTAACTCTGAGCAAGTATGATTCAGCCGGAAGCTGCTCTAACCATGCTTTAGGCACCGGTGGTGATGATACCTCAGGGTAGAGACTGATATTTTTAGTGCTGCTAATGGATGCATGTATTTAGTGGCTGATGGGAGTTGTAGTGTTTTGCCACAATCATTGCACATGCCGGAAGTCCTTTACAAAGTGCAAAACCTCCATAACCAGCTTTGAATCTGCCGTTGACCTTGATTTGCGCGAGTGCACGTAGATATATGTAGAGGTGCATGGGTTTTTGCACAAGCAGAGGACATTGGGTGGAATGAGGATGTTTCTTGCAAAGTACGGAGTAGGTGCATTGATACACCGAAATGTGTAGTGAGATTAATCTTGAAATAGATAAAGAGGTACTGAGGGCACATTTTTAGGGGTGTTCCTTTCTATGCAGACCGGCTCATGGCCATTTCCATTTTCACAAATTCAGAGCTTGTGGTCTTTAGGGTCTTGTCCTATACATTTAATGCGACTTGTTTTGTGAGTCAATTATTGTCACTTTCGTGGTGTTCCTTCAGAAAAACGTGGGAGTCGGGAGATGTTCCTCTTGTTTGGTACTCTGTGTTCCTGTTCTCAGCTCAGTGGATCCATCCTAGAGTAGCTTTATGCCGTGGTGGAAGCAGATGGAAGATAAGACACAGACGGCCTGAGTCATTAAGGAAAGTAAAGCAAAAAAATGAGTAACTTTGAACCTCGGCAGAACCATGTTGTATTGGAGGGGAAGGTAAATTTAAAATGTGAGGATATATTTCTAGTTGGGGTAGAGCATGTCCTAGATCAATTTTTAATGTCAGTGTAAAAATAAAGCTATCAAGGATTTGCATCCTACATGAAAAAACAGCCAGTATATTCCTTATGTGCAAAATATTAAACCAATTTGCACCCCTTGCATTACAACATGGTTTTGCCAAGGTTCAAAGTTACTCATTTTTTTGCTTTACTTTCTTTAATGAATCAGGCCCAGAATGTGTGTCATGTACAATGTCCTCAGTGTGGAATTGGTGGTGAAGAAGGAGGTCATAGTATAGCTCAGTGGATTCCAAACTTTTTCAGTTCAAGGCACCCTTATGGTCAAAAATTTTTAAAGGCACCCCTAAGCCAAAATAATTACCAAGTAGCCCTCTTGCCTTGCTTACCACTGACCCTGGCCGAAGCACCTCTGTGAGGTCTCCATGGCACCCCAGGGAGCCTAGGCGCACAATTTGGGAACCACTGGTATAGCGCATTACCTGTTATAGCTCTCTTGCTTCTCAGCTATTATTGTCTTTAATAGTAAAGGCAGATGTGAGGTGTTTTGCAGAGCCGCATCTAGTGTCGGAACTGATGAGCAGAGCCGCATCTAGTGTCGGAACTGATGAGCAGAGCCGCATCTAGTGTCGGAACTGATGAGCAGAGCCGCATCTAGTGTCGGAACTGATGAGCAGAGCCGCATCTAGTGTCGGAACTGATGAGCAGAGCCGCGTCTAGTGTCGGAACTGATGAGCAGAGCCGCGTCTAGTGTCGGAACTCTTCTTCACTCCGACCATCCACAATTTATGGCTACAGTTGTTTTGAAGCACAGTTAGTGAGAGGGCATGGGCTTAAGTTTGTGGCTAACATTATAACTTATATTACTAAAGGTGTGTAATTAGTTGCAGATGACGTATGCCCTCACCCTTGAATCTATAAGAACTTATACCTATTGGTGGGTTGCTATATGTGGTGTTCCAAGGACGAGTGGGGCAAAGTTGTAGAAAATGTGTCATGTTACATTTGTATTCTCAGCAATCTGAAAGAATGACACACACACAACAAAACTGTCCATATGTACAAGCCCTAAAAATGATATTTACATACACCGTCATATCACTGTTTAAACGACATTGCTCACAGCCTTACACTAGGTTGCTTATCATATAACTCATATCATATAAATATTATGTACTGAGCTTTTATAATATATATTTATGCTGATAAATAATAAATCGCCTAATCTCATGTTGTGACGGGCAGTGTGAACACATAGAAGTCTGTTTGATTGTAGTTGCATCATTAATCTATTCCAGTGTAACCTGATAAAAGAACTATACAAAATACTTCCTTCAACACTTATGAGGTGACTCTAGGGTATATACCTACTGGTGTTTGAATTACGCATTTAAATCACATGTAGAACTAACAAGTCCTATTCAAGTAAATCCATACTAATCAGTGAGTCTACTTGTGATTTTTCTTTGTTCCATTTCTGTGTGTTTCCATATTTCAGTGCATTTGATACTGTACAGTTCTTTTGTAAAACATATATAAAACACCGGTGGGTATGTAACCTAAAGCATCTAACTCTTCAGGGAAGTGCTGGTAAATTTTAGCCCCTGGGCAAGTCTTGACTCAGCTGCCTATTAGGAACATTTTCAAGGAAATAAAATGTAGGTGACAAAGCCCAAGATAGTTCCCTATGGGACCTCCCCGGGGGCAGATGTCCACCTGCCCCCCAGCCCAGCCTGCACCTGCTCTTTCCCCTGTCTTTCAGAACTCTTCCCCCCCCTGTCCTTCAGAACTCTTCCCCCCCCCCTGTCCTTCAGCGCTTTTTCCCCCCTGTCCTTCAGCGCTTTTTCCCCCCTGTCCTTCAGAGCTCTTCCCCCCCCCCTGTCCTTCAGAGCTCTTCCCCCCCCCCCTGTCCTTCAGAGCTCTTCCCCCCCCCTGTCCTTCAGAGCTCTTCCCCCCCCCCCTGTCCTTCAGAGCTCTTCCCCCCCCCTGTCCTTCAGAGCTCTTCCCCCCCCCCCTGTCCTTCAGAGCTCTTCCCCCCCCCCTGTCCTTCAGAGCTCTTCCCCCCCCCCCCTGTCCTTCAGAGCTCTCCCCCCCCCCTGTCCTTCAGAGCTCTCCCCCCCCCCCTGTCCTTCAGAGCTCTTCCCCCCCCCCCTGTCCTTCAGAGCTCTTTCCCCCCCCCTGTCCTTCAGAGCTCTTCCCCCCCCCTGTCCTTCAGAGCTCCTCCCCCCCCCTGTCCTTCAGAGGTCTTTCTCCCCCCCCCCTGTCCTTCAGAGGTCTTTCTCCCCCCCCCTGTCCTTCAGAGGTCTTTCTCCCCCCCCCCCCTGTCCTTCAGAGGTCTTTCTCCCCCCTGTCCTTCAGAGGTCTTTCCCCCCCCCCCCCGTCCTTCAGAGGTCTTTCTCCCTCCCTGTCCTTCAGAGGTCTTTCTCCCTCCCCCCCGTCCATCAGACCTCTTTCCTTCCTCCCCCCCTGTCCTTCAGACAGCTTTCCTTCCCCCCCCCCTGTCCTTCAGACAGCTTTCCTTCCTCCCCCCCCTGTCCTTCAGACCTCTTTCCTTCCTCCCCCCCCTGTCCTTCAGACCTCTTTCCTTCCTCCTCCCCCCCTGTCCTTCAGACCTCTTTCCTTCCTCCTCCCCCCCTGTCCTTCAGACCTATTTCCTTCCTCCCCCCTCCCTGTTCTTCAGACCTCTTTCCTTCCTTCCCCCCCGACCTTCAGACCTCTTTCCTTCCTCCTCCCCCCCTGTCCTTCAGACCTCTTTCCTTCCTCCTCCCCCCCTGTCCTTCAGACCTCTTTCCTTCTTCCCCCCCTTCCTTCAGACCTCTTTCCTTCTTCCCCCCCTTCCTTCAGACCTCTTTCCTTTCTCCCCCCCTGTCCTTCAGGGGTCTTTCTCCCCCCCCTGTCCTTCAGAGGTCTTTCTCCCCCCCCTGTCCTTCAGAGGTCTTTCTCCCCCCCCTGTCCTTCAGAGGTCTTTCTCCCCCCCCCTGTCCTTCAGAGGTCTTTCTCCCCCCCCCTGTCCTTCAGAGGTCTTTCTCCCCCCCCCCTGTCCTTCAGAGGTCTTTCTCCCCCCCCCCCTGTCCTTCAGAGGTCTTTCTCCCCCCCCCCCTGTCCTTCAGAGGTCTTTCTCCCCCCCCCTGTCCTTCAGAGGTCTTTCTCCCCCCCCCTGTCCTTCAGAGGTCTTTCTCCCCCCCTGTCCTTCAGAGGTCTTTCTCCCCCCCTGTCCTTCAGAGGTCTTTCTCCCCCCCTGTCCTTCAGAGGTCTTTCTCCCCCCCTGTCCTTCAGAGGTCTTTCTCCCCCCTGTCCTTCAGAGGTCTTTCTCCCTCCCCCCGTCCATCAGACCTCTTTCCTTCCTCCCCCCCTGTCCTTCAGACCGCTTTCCTTCCTCCCCCCCCCTGTTCTTCAGACCTCTTTCCTTCCTCCCCCCCCTGTCCTTCAGACCTCTTTGCTTCTTCCTCCCCCCCTGTCCTTCAGACCTCTTTCCTTCCTCCCCCCCCTGTCCTTCAGACCTCTTTCCTTCTTCCTCCCCCCCTGTCCTTCAGACCTCTTTCCTTCCTCCCCCCTCCCCCCCTGTCCTTCAGACCTCTTTCCTTCTTCCCCCCCTTCCTTCAGACCTCTTTCCTTCCTCCCCCCCTGTCCTTCAGGGGTCTTTCTCCCCCCCCTGTCCTTCAGAGGTCTTTCTCCCCCCCCCTGTCCTTCAGAGGTCTTTCTCCCCCCCCCTGTCCTTCAGAGGTCTTTCTCCCCCCCCCCTGTCCTTCAGAGGTCTTTCTCCCCCCCCCCTGTCCTTCAGAGGTCTTTCTCCCCCCCCCTGTCCTTCAGAGGTCTTTCTCCCCCCCCCCCTGTCCTTCAGAGGTCTTTCTCCCCCCCCTGTCCTTCAGAGGTCTTTCTCCCCCCCCCTGTCCTTCAGAGGTCTTTCTTCCCCCCCTGTCCTTCAGAGGTCTTTCTCCCCCCCTGTCCTTCAGAGGTCTTTCTCCCCCCCTGTCCTTCAGAGGTCTTTCTCCCCCCCTGTCCTTCAGAGGTCTTTCTCCCCCCCTGTCCTTCAGAGGTCTTTCTCCCCCCCTGTCCTTCAGAGGTCTTTCTCCCCCCCTGTCCTTCAGAGGTCTTCCTCCCCCCCTGTCCTTCAGACCGCTTTCCTTCCTCCCCCCCCTGTTCTTCAGACCTCTTTCCTTCTTCCCCCCCTGTCCTTCAGACCTCTTTCCTTCTTCCTCCCCCCCTGTCCTTCAGACCTCTTTCCTTCCTCCCCCCTCCCCCCCTGTCCTTCAGACCTCTTTCCTTCCTCCCCCCCCCCCGCCTGTCCTTCAGACCTCTTTCCTTCCTCCCCCCCTGTCCTTCAGACCTCTTTCCTTCCTCCCCCCCTGTCCTTCAGACCTCTTTCCTTCCTCCCCCCCGTCCTTCAGACCTCTTTCCTTCCTCCCCTCCCTGTCCTTCAGACCGCTTTCCTTCCTCCCCCCCCTGTTCTTCAGACCTCTTTCCTTCCTTCCTCCCCCCCCTGTTCTTCAGACCTCTTTCCTTCCTCCCCCCCCCTGTCCATTAGACCTCTTTCCTTCTTCCTCCCCCCCTGTCCTTCAGACCTCTTTCCTTCTTCCTCCCCCCCTGTCCTTCAGACCTATTTCCTTCCTTCTTCCTCCCCCCCTGTCCTTCAGACCTATTTCCTTCCTCCCCTCCCCCCCTGTCCTTCAGACCTATTTCCTTCCTCCCCCCCCCCTGTCCTTCAGACCTCTTTCCTTCCTCCTCCCCCCCGACCTTCAGACCTCTTTCCTTCCTTCCCCCCCCCCCTCTGTCCTTCAGACCTCTTTCCTTCTTCCCCCCCTTCCTTCAGACCTCTTTCCTTCTTCCCCCCCTTCCTTCAGACCTCTTTCCTTCCTCCCCCCTGTCCTTCAGACCTCTTTCCTTCCTCCCCCCCCCCCCCCCCCCCCCGTCCTTCAGAGCTCTTCTCCCCCCCACTTCCCCTGTCCTTCAGGGCTCTTCACCCCCCCACCGTCCTGTCCTTCATAACTCTAATACCATACAATGAGGCTGAAGCAACACTGACTTCCCCATCGATATTAGGAAGGAGAAGTGTGAATAATGATAGGCGCAGTGTCCAAAATATATTACTTTTCTGGTACCTACATCATTTATCACCCCCTCCCTTCTATTTGTTTATAGCTGACAAAATTAGCCTCTTGCACACCCACAATTCTGTCCATTTGTATATAGAGAACCCCCTGTCCCTACTTGTGCCACAGGGCTCCTTTCTGAGAGCATTTGGTGGTGGCATTGTTGATGCTTGACAGTGACAGCAACACACAGCTTGATATGCGGTTCTCCTCACAGAAGAAACTTGTGCAACTCCAATGTTAAATGGTTATTCAGATATCTGCACAATGGTTACCACGGTAACGTGCACTCTTGTCTCTTGCTGGCAGAGAAAAATGGATTCCTGTCAAATTACAGAAATTCACCTCTTTTAAACCTTTAGTAAAGTATATGGAATAGGATGCAATGTTATCACAGAGATGTGAGGATATTGTGTAATTACATTCTGTGTTTTTATAATTTATAAGGTTTTTAGGATAATCTTTAATGTAATTTATAATAAGAATATACTGGAAATGTGAATGATTTCATGCCAGACAGATTTATTTTTTATTTACTTGCAGAGATAAACTGTTTCCTGCGCTGGGGTTTGGGGCACAGCTACCACCAGACTGGAAGGTAAAATGCATTCTGCTATATATGCGATAGGTGTAACCGTGTTTATGTGTCACATTGTCTCAGTGTTCTTTGGCCACTCAAGATGTTACCTGGTTGGTTGTCACACTGGGCTGTGGGTTGAGAGTAAGAGAATAACTGACAAAAGGGTGCACAAAGCTAGGGAAAATAGTGAGATGTAGGTTGAAATAGAAGTATTTCCATTGTAGAATTAGCGGCGCTATATAAAATAACTGCTGTTGCTGATATCCTGGGTAAATAATGCCTCCATATGCAGAAAGTGGGTTATATTCTACCCATAGGGGGCACTGGAGGAAAAACTATGTCCTTCATTCCCCGTAACCAGTGCCAGGCTATTTTAAGCTGGTCATACTATAACAGGGAGTCCGGCAGTAAGCAATCAGGCCCAGCCTGGTCAGCACAGGGCAGA